>NW_021604728.1:112876-114153 GCF_004785775.1 Grammomys surdaster
CCAGCCCATGGAATGATGTCATCACACCAGCTCATGGGATGATGTCATCGCTTAGTTAATCCTCTCTGGAAATGTCTGCAGATATTCCATAAGCTGTGCCACACCAATACCCTATGTGATTCTAAAACCAGCCAAACTGCCGAAGAAGATGAACAAGTACAGTGATGATGATGATGGTGGTGTTGGTGTTGGTGATGTTGGTTAGTGCTGGTGATGATGGTGATGGTGGTGATTATGTTGATAAGATCTTAGATCTGACATGGGCACAAGAGCAGAGGCCCTGGGCTAGAATACGAGGGATAATTTCAAGAAACAATCTGTGTTCCTTTCCCCTGGATTTCCAAACTGTGTGAGGTCCTTGGTGACCTGTGTGCTCATGGGAGCATGGAGATTATGCTAAACTGACCCAGTGGACACCATAAAGTCAGACACCTGGTGATCGCCGTGTGTGCTGGGTCACTTGGGGATTCACAGTGCAGGTCTCAGGTCTCTCCAGGCTCCTGCCTTGCTTGAGTTCCTTGTCCTGGCGTCCCTCAGTGATGGACTATGCTGGAGTAAACTCTTTCCTCCCCAAGCTGCTTTTGGTCACAGTGTTTTATCACAGTTGAAACCTAAGACAGCTAGTCTCTGCAGGAATTATTAGTAGGTGAGCCCTCTCAGGCTGCAAACATCTGGGAGAAGGAAGTTGAGGTTGCCTGTCTTTGTACACATTGCCAATATTCATGCTTAGACGAGAAGAATATCGGAAGTGCCCCCTCTCTCTCTTTCTCTCTCTCTTTCTCTCTCTCTCCCTCCTTCCCTCCTTCCCTCCTTCCTTCCTCACCCCCCTCTCTTACCTTCACCTAGAAGAAGGCTTCCCAATTTCCCATGAGTCTGAGGCCTTGGTCCTTGACATGACTGTGCCCAAGTCACCAGCACACACTCACTCAGGACTTTGTCAGCTCTTCAGACATTCGTTCAAAGCTTCCCGGGCTCCCCACAGGCTGGGAAAGGTGAGGGTGGTTATCAGGTTGGGATATGTTCCTGACCCATTCCTGACCTCCACAGATGGACACACACATCAAAGATGTGTCAATCAGAAAAAAAATTACATTAAAACATTTTGAAGTGAGAAACAAATGAGAATTCTGAGCAGGAGACAGTGAGGTAACTAGTCATAGTGGAAGGAGTAGTTGTAGACAGTGGAGAGACTAGTCATAGACAGTGGAGTGACTAGTCATAGAGGGTGGCGTGACTAGTCATAGACAGTGGAGTGACTAGTCATAGACAGTGGAGTG
>NW_021604728.1:114163-127402 GCF_004785775.1 Grammomys surdaster
GTGGGGGGACTAGTCATAGACAGTGGAGTGACTAGTCATAGACAGTGAAGTGACTAGTCATAGATAGTGAAGTGACTAGTCATAGACAGTGGGGGACTAGTCACAGACAGCGGGGGAACTAGTCCTAGACAGTGGAGGAGGGTGAGCAGACTCCCACCGGAAGCTGGGAAGTATCAGAGGAGGAGCCGAGAGGGCAGGAGTAAGGGAGATTTGATTGACAGGACATGGTAAGGGAGATTTGATTGGCTGGATGTGGTAAGGGGTTGAACGAGTGGGCGGGCCCGGGATGGATGGAGAACCCGTCCTCCGTGTGCACCCATGCAGAAGGGGCAGGTGAACGAACGGACAACTGCTGCCTTTCATGTCTCACTGTTAACCTGGGTCATAACTCAGCTCTGAGAAAATTCACTGCAGAAGCACTGGGAACTGACCTGTGCTCTGCAGGAGTCCCACACTGGAGGGTACTGAGGCTACCGTGACCTGGGGATCCTCAGTACTGTGTTGACAAGGGTGCCCTGGCTGGCTTCAGGTGACATCACACTTTGAACTAGATGTCCAGGAAGTGCTAGATCATTGTGACCAAAGCAGGAAATGCCATCTGCTGTCAAGTGTTCATTGGCAGCCTCCGTAGCAGAAGGAAGCAGGGACTTTGAGGATCGGTGGCTTCCTAGGAGCCAAACTGTCACAGGACAGGTAGGTTGGAGTGCAAAGGCCTGGCCCACCATTCCTGCAGTCTGATCCGGTAACGGGGTTCCGCAGATGCTGTAGGTAGGCCATCTGAACCCCTCCACTTTGCCTTTCCAGAATATTCCAGCCTAAGGTATCTCTGAATCTTTCTCTGCCTTGGACTCTGGTGGAAAGGTCCCGCCTAAGGTTTAATGATCTCACTCACTCAGGGGCAGCTTTGATCCCGCCACAGAGCAGCCTCATCTCTGCCTGCCCCCCCCCACACGGTTCTACTCCATTACAGGAGCATCCTAGCCTCTGGGTCACGTGACCACGATGGCACCCTCTCCTCCCCTCTCACTTTCTGCTCTTTCCCAGATGCAGTCAGCCTATCTCTGGGCTTCTTTTAGGAATGAGATACCTGGAGCTGCACAGGCTGGTGAGTATCGGGGAGAGAGAGCCTTTGTCTTCCCTGATCCTAGGACCGGGAACAACAGGTCAGGGTGACAGTCGCCCAGACACCTCAGTCCGCCTGCCCTGAATACCAACAGCTGCGAAAACAGCACCTGGCTCCCATCTTCCTTCCTGAGGAATCCCCTTCCTTCTACATCAAAACTATGGTCAAGACGATGGTGATGGCCCCGCCTATGGTATTGGCCCCGCCCATGGTAACAGTCCTACCCGTGGGATCCAACCATGGTAACAGCTCTGCCCACGGTGATGGCCCCGCCCATGATAACTGCTCTGCCCATGGTGAGGGCTCCACCCATGGTGACAGCCCCAACCATAGTAACAGCCTTACCCATGGGTTCCAACCATGGTAACAGCCCTGCCCACTGTGACGGCCCTGCCCATGGTGATGGCCCCCACCCTCCCCACCCCCACCCCCACCTTGCTCAAGGTATCTGCCCCAGCACAGTGACAGCCCCACCCACAGTGACAGCCCCGCCCATAGTGACAGACCCGCCCACAGTGACAGACCCGCCCACAGTGACAGACCCGCCCAGCTTCTGCCAGCTCCACCAGATGCAGCAGTGACCACCTCTTCAAAAGCTAGGGCAGTTACTCAGGAGCTAGTGAGCTCAGTAACAGAGTCAGCCTCTCCTGCCACCCTGAACCCTCCCAGTCCCACCCCCAGCTCCAGGATAAGGCAATTAAGTCATTAGCTTCCAGGACCTGGAGGTGGCAGTCACATAAAGACAAACACAAACAGTCTTATATGTAATTAGAAATTCCACCTTTTTTTTTGTTTGTTTAATCAGTGCCATCCAGACTGAAGATTATTTTCTGCTTGATATAATTCTAATTGTGATCCCTCCTCCTGCCTCTACAACTTCGGGGAGGCGGGGGGACAAAGGCTTCAAGCAGCAATTTGGAGAGTGACGGGATTAAGACCTCTATTTCTTCTATACTTACCAGACTCGACCAAAGTCCATCTGCAGCAGATGCTCCATTCCAAGATCAAGTTAGCAGCTAGGTGGCCTCCGCCCTGGATCCTGAGGCCAGACACATTCCAAGGTCTGTCTGGGTTGGCTCTGGGTTCTACCAGACCCATGATTCTAGCCCAGTGACTTCTTGACAGCCAGGCACAGTCATCCTTCAGGAATACCTGCCTGTCCTGTCCGCCTTTTATCCCAGTTGTTGCTGACTTGCTGCACGAGCCTCCCTCATCCCAGGCTTAGGCTAGAAACTAGAGTCTGTATTTCAAACTGAGTGCCACCCCACAGCTCCTGTCTCCTCCCAGGTCCAACCACCATCTTCAGCTCCAGCGGCTGGCGATGGCCCCTCTTCACCCTATGTCTCCCCTGCTTCATCCACCGTCACCTCATTCACCATTCTCCATGCCATAACCAAGAACAGACTTTAAGAGTCCTGTGGATGTACACATTTCCTCTAGATGCGGCCCCTGTGGAGACTGTGTGCCAGTCCTGGTACCTCCAGCCTCTGGGCCTGTGTCCTGCTATCAGCTTCCCAGCCAGGATCAGCTCATTAACCAATAGGAGCTCCGACGCTGTTCCTAGTCTTGAGAAAATACACTTATTCCCAAAGCCAGCCCCAAAGGGAGCACTTGGCTGCCCATGGCCAAGTGCTCGATTCCCGGCTCACGCCCGCCATCTATCGCTCTGGTCCTTATTTTTTCCCCTGTCCTTTTTACAAGATGATCAGGGTTTCTAGCTTCCTCTCGATGCCTGTCTTCTCCTGGTGTGAACCCCACTAGAGAGCCGGAACTCTCCACAGCCCGGAGGACTCAGCACACAGTAGGCCAGCACACAGTAGGTGCACAGGAAGCAGTCACCCAAAGGGACTGTGGGTAGTGCATTCCTTCATTCTTTGGTGAAAAACAAAACAAAAAAGAAAAAAACCTTTCCTCAACGACTCCAGGCTCTTTCCCCGAGACTCCAATTACATGTTTATGAGTGATCAGAGTCTGAAGTTGGCAACTGGAGCTTAACAGAAAGATAAACCAACCGCCATTAAGGTTGTTTGGTGGCCACTGGGGTGGATCAAGTAGCTAATCACCCACCGCACTGCAATTAAGCCAATTAACTGCTTAGACATATGCTGAGCTGTTGCCGGCTTCAGTTGCTGGGCATCTGTGAAGTTTGTGTAACTTATTTATGGCCTGAGCTTTCTACTCACGGACACTTACCAGGAGACAGAGGCAGTGCAAAGGGCCACGGCAAAGGCTCGATGGCCGGGCATGTACCTCAGCAGTCACCTCACCCAGTGGCAGGGAAGGGCAGGCACTGGGAGAGAAGAAAGAAGGGTTTTACCTAGGTCACCGAGAAACTGAAGACAGAACCCAGGTTGCTCTGATCTCCGGCACACTTCTTAATCTTAAAAAATAAAGCTGTTCTTTTGTCCCTTGGACAATGAGTCAAACCATATGAGGTCATCGGTGTGGGGGGGGGGCGTGGCTTCTTCTGGTCCCAAGAATTTCACAGGTGTGGTGTCCTCGAAGTTCTATGAAGTCTTTCTGCTGGATACATCTTACACACAAGGAAATGGCTCAGAAAGGACAAGTGACATGCTCCAGGTAACACAGCCCAGAAGTGGTACAGTTGGGATTTGAACCTAGCTCCGGCTGAGGCTCTGTCCTCTGTCCCCTGTGTTTTCATACCCCGTGTGTGCTGTGCTTCACCCCCCTACACACAACTCCCTGCCAGCTGGCAATTACAAGATCAACCCATGGGTTTTCACCCCAGCATAGCACAGGCTCCAGCCAGACTCACGTGCTCCCCTTGAGAGCACAGGCTCCAGCCAGCCCAGAGGCTCCCCTTGAGAGTACAACACAGGCTCCAGCCAGACTGAAGTGCTCCCACTGAGAGCACAGCATAGGCTCCAGCCAACCCAGGTGCTGATTGCCAGCTGCTGCCAGGCTAAGGGATGACAGGTCATTCCGTATGGAAACCTGAACCTCACGCTGGTGTAAATATCTATAGATTGTACAGACCCCCAGTGTTAGCGTGTAAATATCTATAGATTGTACAGAGTCCCAGTATTAGCAGATGCCAGAGCCGAGTTTGAGCTTGGTAGCCAATACAGAAGAGCAAATGATCCAGTTGCAAGTATTAAGCTTTTAGGGGTCTTTTAAAGATTCACTCTTAAGCTAATTACATTTAACTATGACATAGGAGTGTTCTAGACGCCCTGTTCTCTCACAGTAGATTGAGGCGGGTGCTCTCACCTGCTAAGCTGCTTCTCTCTGTTTAGCATCTGCGAGTTATTCTATTATATTGTTTCGTTGGATCGAGACCTGTGATGGCCAGTCTTGATTGCCAACTATGGGATTTAGAATCACCAAGGAAACAAATCTCATGGTATGTCTGGGAGGGATCTTCCTAATTAGCTTCGATGAAGTGGGAAGACCCGTCCTGGTGCAGGTGACACCATCCTATAAGCTGGATTCCCTGGCTCAATAAAATGGAGAACGGGCTGAGCCCCAGCATCTGCCTCTCAGCTTCCTGTCTGTGAAGCAGTATGGCCAGCTGCACCACTCTTCCATGGCTGTTCCTTCCCCACCAAGATGGGCTGTGATCTGCAACTGGGAACGACACACACCCTCCTCCTCCTGCTCCTGCTCCTGCTCCTGCTCCTGCTGCTGCTGCTGCTCCTCCTCCTCCTCCTCTTCCTCCTCCTCTTCCTCCTCCTCTTCTTCCTCCTCTTTCTCCTCCTCTTCTTCCTCCTCTTCCTCCTCCTCTTCTTCCTCCTCCTCCTGCTCCTGCTGCTCTTCCTGTTCCTTCTGCTTCTTCTCTTTTTTCTCCTCCTCCTCCTCCTGCTCCTCCTCTTGCTGCTCCTCCTCTTGCTGCTCCTCCTCCTGCTCTTCCTCCTCCTGCTCATCCTCCTCCCCTCCTCCTCCTGCTGCTCCTCCTGCTGCTCCTCCTCCTGCTTCTCCTGCTGCTGCTCCTGCTTCTCCTCCTGCTCCTCCTCCTGCTCCTCCTCCTTGCTGTTTCTTGTCAGGTGTTGTGTCCTAGCAGGGATACAAGTAACTACTACACAACTCACCACCACCAGACTTTCCCCATGGGTAAGCACGTCACTGGTTTCCAATTTTCCTTTCTGTGCTTGTTAATGAGGTCACTTTTCTTGAGACTATCTGTCTAACCAGAAGTGGAAATGTAGTCCAGTGGTAAATTTCTGGAAATGGCCTATCCAGGACCCTGGGATAGCACATTTAACAGGGCCATGGGTCTGCTGAAAATGCCCCCTAAGGAAAATGACCCTTGAACAGAGCCTCTGAGAGGAGACAGAGACACTATAGAGGCTGGCCGTTCTCTCTCTTCTCACACAAAGGTAACAAGAGACCGGGGTGCCAACCAACAACATTTGTTCTCATAATCCCGGAACCCCACATCCCTGCAAACAGTGCACGCTTCAATCTGTTCAATCTGTCTCTGTTCCTACAAGTTGTTCCTTTGCTGGTGACCACTATCTGGTGATATGTGCCCATCTGGACACCCTTGTTTATATGTGTGCACACACACACACATATGCACACACACACATATATACATTAGATCATTGGCAAAGTGCTTTGCCTATGCACAAAGTCATGGGCTCCATCCTCAGCAACACACAAACTGGGCGTGGTGGCGAGTGCCCAGAAGGCGGAGAATCAGAAGTTCTAGATCCCGTCCTCCTTCTGTACAAGTTTGAGAGGCTAGCCTTAGTTTTATGAGACCTGGCCTCAAAAAAGCAAAAACCAAGAAACGAAGCCCAGACAATGTTCATGCACTTGGATATTCAACTCAGCTCCTTCTTTGCTTAGCAGCACAGCATACGAGACCTCATACTACTGATCTGAGAGCCCTGGTTGCTCTTCTGATTTCTGAATCTGTACATACGTTCATCTTATGAGCTTAATCTATGTGTGTTTTCTTTGATAGCTTATTGTTTTGTCTCTATACTTAAACACATCCCTGGTGCTCAGGGTCACCCATGAGTCATGAACCCATACTTCTAGCCAGGGTCATGGTGCTTCCTATGTCTTGGTGACTCCAGCCCGTCAGGGCTCGATTTTGCCGAGTGAGTGTGTGTGTAGAAATCTTAACTCCAGATTTGTCATCTGATGTTTCATCAACTGTCTCTTGCTGTTTGTGGGGTGATCCTTCCAAATGAGTCCAAACATGGCTTTTATTACACATAGATTCTTGAAAAACCCTCAGGGTGGCTTCTACATTGCCCTGTATTTGTAACTAATGGACAGTGTCTCTAATACCCCTAGACTACACTTGCTGGAGCCCAGCTCCCTCTGAGGAGGGATCTCTTGAGTTATCAGCCAACCAACTCATCCACCCACTCACTCACTCCTCCTCCCACCTGCTCACCTATCCTGCTACCCATCCATCCTTCCATCTTTCCACCTACCCTCCCTTTCTTCCTTCTTCCTGTCCATTCATTATTCATTCAACTATTATGTAACCATCTGCCTGCCTGCCCTTCCTCCCTCCCTTCCTCTCTGCCTTCCTCCCTCTCTCTCTCCTCCCCTCCTTCCTCTCCTTTCTTCCTCCCTCCTTCTCTCCTTCTCTCCCACTTAATCCTTCCCTTTGCCATCCATTCTTTATCCTATCCCCTCCTCCTCTCCATCCTCCTTCCCTTCCTCTTCTCTTCCTCTCCTTCTCCCCTCTGTCCTCTCAGTATGTTTATTGCTTTTCTTTCTTTAGATCATCAATAAAGAATCAACTTCAGTGTGTAGTTTTGTGCCAGGTGTTACACAGGTGCTACACAGGTGCTTCACAGGTGCTGCACAGGTGCTACATAGGTGTTACATAGGTGCTACACAGGTGTTACACAGGTGCTACACAGGTGTTACACAGGCGCTACAAAGGTGCTGTGCAGGTGCTGCACAGGTGCTACACAGGCGCTACACAGGTGCTTCACAGGTGCTTTCCAGGTGCTGCACAGGCGCTACATAGGTGCTGCAAGGTGCTTCACAGGTGCTGCACAGGTGCTACACAGGTGTTAGACAGGTGTTACGAAGGTGCTACACAGGTGCTACATGAGTGTTACACAGGTGCTACAAAGGTGTTGTGCAGGTGCTGCACAGGTCCTACACGAGTGCTACACGGGTGCTACACGGGTGCTACACAGGTGCTTCACAGGTGCTGCACAGGTGCTACACAGGTGCTACACAGGTGTTAGACAGGTGTTACGCAGGTGCTACACCAGTGCTACACAGGTACTACACAGGTCACCAATGAGTAAGCAGGCTTAGAGAAGCCAGTTGGCCTGCCTGGCGTACCCTGGGGAGCACACTGTGACATTCCACTCAGGATGCCTGTTGTTCTGCTATAACAACACCAAGTCTGAATAATCACAGATCCACATTTCATACACCAAAAAAATTTGCTCGTGGGTGGGGCCCTTGGTGGCCCAGAGACTGTCCCTGATTGGAAGAGGCAGGAGGCAGGTTGCCATGCTGGAGTGTGAACTAAGGCTTTTTCTGGAAGCAGAAGAGAGGTTTTCTTTTTCACTTCCCCGCTTCAGCAGTTCAAATCCCCATGCCCTGGGATCCTCCAGACTCACAGCCCATTTGTACGCAGCATGACCATACCTCTCGTGTTGGGAGGAAGGGCTCCAGAGCTCCAGGCAGCTTCCCTGGAGACTTGTAGGCAACAAGAGAAGAAAAAGGCATCAACACCCTTCAGATCGCCTTCTGGGCCCAGAGCTTCAGAAAACCTCGCCATCTGTCCACTGGAGCGCGTTCCAAAGTTTTAAGTACCTTTTTTTTCCATGAGCAACGTTAAAGTTAACCTGGCCTCGGAATATATGGGGGAAATCTGCTATAAATAGAGGTAAATAGAGATTGTAAAGATAAATAACGCCACGGCCCTGTGAGGAGCGATAATGCACTCTATTTACGGCCGGCCCTGCGCAGCCCGTGCGTGTCCTTAATGGCTTACTTCTGCTCTGGCAGCCCAACTCCCTGTTAGACCTCTAAAGATTCAGTGTCACAAAAAGCTTACAGATAATTAAATATTGATTTTTGTTTTCTAATCCTATATAAAAATTGTCCTGGGTCTCCCAGTGGTGGTTTTATCTCCCTAGGACGTGGGAGAAGCACTGGGTCTTTTAACCCTCTCTGCGCGCCTCTCGTGAGCCAGGGACAGTCCCAGGCAGCCACATGCTGCATCTTAGCCCAGTGCTTAGTGAGATAGGAGGGAATCAACGCAGGGGCCCTGCATTTTCACTCTGGGTGGGAACCGGCAATTTTGCTGAAGTCCTGAGTGCTGTGCAGACAGAGCACCCAAGCGATCAGCTCTGACCCCCCAGCTTCCTGTATTCAGTACCCATGTTCACTTCCCTGTCCCTGCCAAGAGCACACATCTGGGAGGACAGCCAGAGAGGAGCATGTGATGAGGGAAATTCTGCCTTCTTTGGCTCTTTTTGCTCTCTTTCTTAAAAAAAAATAATTTAATTTAAAATGACCTTTATTGTATTGTCTGTCCTTTCTTTCTTTCTTAGTTTCTTTCTTTCTTTTTCTTTTTTTTTCTCTTTCATCTGGAGTGAGACAAGGGACATCTTGCAGAGAGACAGCTTTCCTGGTTAGATAACTGGGAGGAGGCTGAGGACCAAGGATCAGATTTGGAAAGCCAAGCCCCACCAAGTGTAGGCTATATGAGAGTGTGGAAAGCCCCTCTGAGCCTTACTCTTCCTATCTGTGAAATGGGCCCTCCAACCAGGCCTCAGTCACCAGGTCTGGCAGGTGAAGCTAAGCTGAAAGCAATGAGGATCTGCGAAAGGTAGCAGACAGCAGCTGGATTTGGTGTGGCGTCCATCTTTAGTGTGGCGTCCATCTTTGGTGTGGCATCTATCTTTGATGTGGCATCCATCTTTGGTGTGGCATCCGTCTGCTGGTCTCTATATGGAAGTCTGTGTGGACACAAACTGACCCACATCTACCAAAGGTTTTGCATGTTAGAACCCCCTCAAACCCAGAAAAATGTCCCAAGGCCACGCAGCCAGGTACGTGCATAATGTTTGTGAGTCTTCGCTGTCTCCCCTGAGCAGAGTCTGATTCTTCTGTGCTGATGTGCTCAGAGCTACATATTTTTAATGTGATTTTTAAATGTTTTAATGTTCATTTTTATTAATTATGTGCGTGTGTGTCTGCAAGTGAGTATGCGTGGACTCCTGGGGAGGCTGGAGGTTTTGGATCCCCTGCAGCTGGAGTTACAGGCAGTTGTGAGCTTCCAGACATGGGTGCTGGGAACTGAACTCTGGTCCTTAGGAAGAGCAGCCAGTGTTCTTAACCACTGAGCCTCCTCTCTAGACCTTCGTGTAATTTTTAATTGGCAAATAATCACTGTAACTATTTACAGGGCTCAGTGTTGTCTCTCTGCTTGTTTATCCTGAGCGAGTCTGTGGAGACAGACAGTCCTCCCATCACCTCCCTTGCCTTCCCATTCTTAGCACACGGGAACTGGAGTCACTTGACAGCTGTCTTAGGGTTTCTCTTTCCTTGATGAAGTGCAACAAAAAAACAACTCAGGGAGAAGAGGGTTTATTTCAGCTGACACTCTGTATCAGTCTGCCTCTGAACTCACGCAAGACAGGAATTCAAAGCAGGAACCTGGAGGCAGGAACTGATGCAGTGTCCATGAAGGGGTGCTGCTTACTGACTTGTTCCCCATTGTTTGCTCAGCCTGCTTTCTTACAGATGCCAGGGATAGCATTACCTACAGTGCTGGACACTCCTCCATCAGGTTCATTATCATCAAAATAGGAGCATGGCAGCAGCATGCAGGCAGACATGGTGCAGGTGGAGCTGAGGGTTCAGCATCTCCATCTGAAGGCTGCTAGTGGAAGACTGGCTTCCAGGTAGCTAGGATGAGGGTCTTAAGCTCACGCCCACAGCGACACACCTACTCCAACAAGGCCACACCTACTCCATCAAGGCCACACCTACTCCAACAAGGCCACACCCACTTCAACAAGGCCACACCTCCCCTAACAAGACCACACCTACCCCAGCAAGGCCACACCTCCAAATACTGCCACTCCCCGGGCCAAGCATACACAAACCATCAAAGTCAGGCACAGTGGCACAGGCCTGTAATTCCAGCCCTTAGGAGACACAGGCAGGAGGATCAGAGGTTCAAGGTCAGCCTGCACTACATAGTTCAAAAACAGCCTGGGTTACACCTCTCAGGAAACCAAAATAATTAAATAAATTCAAACACTCAGTGATAAAGGTACAGATCTCCTCAACTGAACTTGCCTGCTTCCTGGGAGAAGCTGTTATGAAAAATGCAGAGGGCCAAAGTGTAGGCTCTCCTGGTCCTGGGGTTGTGTCATATAAGGCTGTGCTCTGTAAAGACAGTAACTTAGCACTACAGGACAAGAAGGAGCCTGGCTCAAAGGCACATTACATAGAAGGGCAGGATTTTCCCTGGACCGTTTAAGCTGCCATGACTGGCCCTGTGTTTTCCTAATGAAATCAATACAAACAAATCAAGATGTGGGTTATGTGCCTTGCTTTGAATAAACCCATCTACAAACAGCATGGCTGAGACACTCACTGTAGGAGACTGTGTCAGCTCACCCTGCCATCACATGAACCCCTAGCAGGTGGCAAAGAACATCAGAGAATGTGAAGAAGCTGCAACAGAGCCACTCAGTCCACAAGCAAGGCACAGCCGGGGCCACAGAACACACTTGAATGGATTCAGGTTAGGGTGAATATTTACTAACAGGCGCATGACATGTAACAGTTCGGGTAGACAGATGTCAGGCAAAGGGAGACATACTCAGGTACTCTTGCCTTACGGGAGAACCTGCCCACAGTACTTAGATCTGATAGGTGGAAATCAGGTTATCAGTCCATTTTGCATTGCTGCGATGAAGTGCCCCAGGCTGGGTATCTTTAAAAAGTAGAGTGTTGAGCTCACAGCTCTGGACCCTGGATGTTCAAGGGCCACCTCTGGTGAGACCCTTCCTTCTGGCTGCATCCTGGGACCAGAGCACCATACGCTGAGATAGGGTGTGCCTGTGAGTGTGTGTCTTTGCTCCTGACTTCCTAAAGAGTTTTATACCCCCTCTCTGATAACCTTGTCTAAGCTAACTTTCTTCCAGAGGCCCAATTCTTACAAGCTGAGGTTCTATTAAGTTTGATGGGACCAAATGTCATATAGAAACTCCTGGGGGATACTGGGCTATACGCAAGGCATCATAGCCAGGGACACAGAAGTGGCAGGAATTAGAGGGAACCGTGCACCGAGGACAGACCCGTGCATGACACACTGAGGACACGTCCCATCCTATGTACGATGCTCACAGGGTTCCACTGCTTGGTGTCAGCTTTTGGCAACGTGGTCTGTGTAAAAATCAGGGACCCTGAAATCAAGATGTCACAGGCAGCACTGAAAACGTGAGCCAAAATCAAGGGCTTCAACCTAATTGCTGGGGATGTCGAGAAAGATGATACTTTGCTGGGCTGTGGCTGTCGAGAAGATTTTGAATGTCCCTAGAGTCTCTATGTTCTAGGCTCCGTCCACAGGGTGGTGTAACTGGAAGATGGTGAGACTTTGAAGAGGTGTGGCCTTGTGGGAGGTGGGGCTTTATGGGAGATGGGTCCTTGTGGAAAGTGGGGCTTTGTGAGAGGTGGGGCTTTATGGGAGGCGGGTCCTGTGGGAGGTGAGGCTTTATGGGAGGTGGAGCTTTATGGGAGGTGGAGCTTTATGGGAGGTAGGGCTTTATGGGAGGCGGGTCCTGTGGGAGGTGAGGCTTTATGGGAGGTGGAGCTTTATGGGAGGTAGGGCTTTATGGGAGGTAGGGCCTTGTGGGAGATGTGGCCTTGTGTGAAGGTGGTCTTAGAGTCTCTGCGAACTGACTAATGAGATTCACCTCTTCCTCTTTCCCTTCCCTTTGTTAATATTGTTGTTGTGCTGTGTGTCACAGACAAGAGTAATGGAGAAGTCTGACCTTGGGTGGAACTTCTAAAACGGTGAGCTGATACAAACCTCTAGTCTTCATAAGTTGATTTTCTCCGGTATCTTGTTACAGTGGCAGTGACGGGACTTACAGGTCTCTCCTATATCTAAGGGTGTTGTCACGTGACCAGAAGTGAGCATTCTCCAGTGCTTACCCCCCTGCCAGCACCTACAGCTTTTCTGTGTCCTCTTTGGAGTTGTTCTCTGAGCCTCGGAGGGTTGATACAGACATCCAACTTAGGACGGAACACTCAACTGTCAATTTAGCCTGAGTACTTTGATCAGTTATGAGTCTGTATCGATTGCTGCCCACTGCAGAAATAAACTTTTCTAACCAAGGCCGAGGAGGGCTCAGGTCTGTGGGTATGAACACAAATCTGTAGAAGACTGACAATATGTCAACTAGCAAAACAACAGCCTTGGGTTCCTTCTATGGCTTATGGCCTCTGGAGACACGAGTCTGTGACCAGGTTTACAGTACTTAGCCTGAATTCCTATGCATCACTTCTCACATCCAGTTCAATAGTTGGTTGGTTCCCTGTTTGCTGGCTCATTTCTTGCAGTGTGACACAAAATCTAGGCGTATGGAGGAAGAGGGACTCTCAGTAGAGAAATTGCCTCTGTCAGATTGTCTGTGGGTGATTCTCTGGGACAGTTTCCTAATTGCAAATTGATGTGGGATGGCTCAGCCCACTGTGGGCGGTGTCATCCCTAGGCAGGCATGACACTGTGGGTGGTGTCATCCCTAGGCAGGCATGCCTCTGATATATAAGAAGCAGGCTGAGCAAGCTCGAGAGTAGTCAGTAAGCAGCACTCCTTTATACCCTCTGCTTCAGGTCTTGTCTCCAGACTCCTACCCAGAGTACCCACCTTGGCATTCCTCAATGATGAATTGTAACCTCTAAGCCAAATAAACCCTTTTCTAGTGGTTTGAGTGAGAATGGAGCTCACAGGCTCACATGTTTGAATTCTTGGTCCCCAGTTGGTGGAACTGTTTGGGAAGAATTAGCAGGCACAGCTTTGTTGGAGGAGGTGTGTCACTAGGGGTGGGCTTTGAGATTTCTAAAGCATGGGCCAGGCTCGGCATATTCTCTCTCTCTCTCTCTCTCTCTCTCTCTCTCTCTCTCTCTCTCTCTCTCTC
>NW_021604728.1:127412-143653 GCF_004785775.1 Grammomys surdaster
CTCTCTCTCTCTCTCTCTCTCTCTCTCTCTCTCTCTCTCTCTCTCTCCTCTCTATCTGCCCCATGCTTGTAGATAAGATCTCACCCTCTAAAACCAAAAGCCCAAACTGAACATATTCTCTTATAAGTTGGTCGTAGTATCTGTCTTAGTTATGGTTCTACTGCTGTGAAGTGACATCATGACCAAGGCAGCTTAGGAAACAAATTATTTAATTGGAATTGCTCACATGTCAGAGGGTGAGTCCATGACCATCAAGGTGAGAAGCATGGTAGCAGACACGGTGCTGGCGCAGCAGCAGCTGAGAGGGAGGGAGGGAGGGAGGGAGGGAGGGAGAGAGAGAGAGCTGGCATAGGGTTTGTGCTATCCCCTATCATTCAACCCCCTTCAATGAGGCAATACCCCTTAATCCTCTAGCTCAGTGGTTCTCAACCATCCTAACGCTGTGGCCCTTTAATACAGTTCCTCGTGCCGTGGTGACTCCAACCATAAGATTATTTCTGTTGCTACTTCATAGCTGTAATTTTGCCACTGTTACGAATCACAATGTAAATATTTGTGTTTTCCCAGGGTCTTAGGTGACCCCTGTGAAAGGGTCGTTCTGTCTACAAAGGCGTCACAACCCAGAGGCTGAGAACCGCTGCTCTAAATTCTCCACCAAATGGAAGCCAAACGTTCAAGCCTACGAGTGACTCGGTGTCTTGTCATGGGAAGGGAAACTAAAGGAAGACACGGATCGAGCGTGGCGTCCATAACTTCAAGGTTTTGGTGAAAGGATAAAAATGAGATTTGAGGGCTGGGCGGTGGTGGCACATGCCTTTAATCCCAGCACTTGGGAGGCAGAAGCAGGTGAATTTCCGAGTTCGGGGCCACCCTGGTCTACAGAGTTCCAGGACAGCAAGGGCTACACAAAGAAACCCTGTCTCAAAAAAAAGCGGGGGAGAGATTTGAAGAATTAAACAAAGGGGTAACTCTGAGTGCTCAGAGCTGTAAGGAGCTCTGTGCAAGGCTCTGCAGAGGGATGGGTCCAGCAGCCATCACTGAGGAAAAGCTATCATGGCTCTGGTTGTCTGGGTCAAGAGACTGGAGTCACAAGCTCATAGCCAGAGGCACCTGGGCTGCCTTGAATCTCCATGAGGCACCTCTCTATGGGGAGAGACTGGTATTGTCCCAGCGTGTACTGCAGAAATGCAGACCCCAGAGTCCCAGGCAAAGGGAGGAGGTCAAAGGGGAGCCTAGAGTGGGGATAAACCATGTACAAACTCACACTACTAAAAAGACTCCCAACCCACATGAGAGACCCATCCAGAGCTTGGCAGAAGCCCACCAGCCCCAACCTAGTCCCCTGCCTTCATCCCACTCCCAGCATGGAATACTTTGCAAACACCCCAGAGAAAGGATTGCTGGCTTTCCTCTCAGCAAGCAGCTCCTAGCACTAGCCACTCAGAACATTTCCTTATCTCCTAGAACCAGAGGCAGGTATTTGAAAAGACCAATAATGTCCTGTGGTTCCTCCCCCCAGGCCCCTGGCTCAGTCACCTTGGTCTGAATGGATATCCATCCTTTCCTGGATTTCAGGCTTTAGCCAGCACCCAGTGAGTGTTGGGACAGAGGCTAGTGAGTAGTATTTAGTGTAGCATGAGCTTCAGGGAAAGTGGTGGACCTCCCCCAGTGTCACCCAAAATGTCCCCAGGACCTGTCCCCAGAGCGAGTCCCAGCTACCTAAACTCAAGTCATCTGTTAGATGACATCACTGCCTTCTCTTATCTGAGCAAGTGGCATCTCTCTGCCCACCCCAAGGGGGTGACCCTTTCTGTCACATCTCAGATTCTTACAAGCTAGACAGATTCCTTCATGTGTGAGCTGCTCGCCAGTTTGTACAGAAACACCAAATATTTTGCCCAGTTTTCTTGTTCCGTCTTTTGCAGAAGAGAGCTCTCTTGCAAAGCAAGCTTCCCTCCCCTCCCTCTTCTAGTCTCTGCTGAACCTTCCAGACCCTTTTGTGTGGTGTGATTTCATGCTAATGTATGTATGGAACATGAAGACAGTCACAGGTAACACAATGAACTTAACTTTTTTTTCCTCCCTCTTTATTGAATTATAATGAGTAGTTTCCATAGCAATTACCACATCGCCTTGCACGCTACCAGAAGATTCTCCTCGGTCTCTGGGCCCAGCCTTCAACATTAACGCTGTTGCTTCTTTAGCGGGTTCTAAGGGGAAGCACAAGCCCTTTGGGATGAGTGACAATGGCAGGGTGTATTTGAGGAGATTAATAACACTGAACAGGTGTTGTTAGGGTCTACGTTCGACAGCTAGCCTCCATTCTCACCTCAGTCAGCACAAGGACCCCAGAGTCATCAGGAGGATCAAGGAGAGGGTGCAGGACTCCTGCCAGTGTCCAGGGCTGAGGCTCTGTTGGCTGTATTTAGTAAAGTTAGGTAGTTAGGAAGTTGTTCCTGGAGTGATCTCTTTCATTTACAGGGCCTGTCTCAGCTCCATCTGTCCCTTGAGAAAGCAAGGAAGGAAAAGAAACCCAGTACCTTCCCAGCATCTCCCACATGGCTTTGTAGGTACTGGGCATATACAGGCTTCTTCATGGGGCAGAAATAAAGGAGGCAATTACTGGGGGCTGAATTGGTGGGTGTGAGTTTGTAGCAGGCAAGGTTCAAGGCTGGCTGTGTGAAGTCTGGCTTGTCCCTCTTGCTCCCTACTGGAGTCAAGCTTTGGCTCTGATTGACAGGGACATTTCATGCTGGCCAGCAGAGGCATGGGCAGCTTTCCATGGTGCCAACTGTGTGAGGATGCAGGGGGCTCTGTCAGCAGCCTCAGCACCCCCGTAGAGCTGGCTGGAGCAAGCTGCAACCACCTCAGTTCCAAGGAGCACCTCACAGACCCAGAGCTATCTGGAGGGATGAGGGATGAGCCTTCCAGCCATGTCCAGTCCACACTGGGTCAGTACCAGTGACTTCTCCTCTCTGCCTGAGGTTCCTCCTTTCTCAAGGGAGGCTGGGGGGCCAATGGGTGAGAATATGGGCCAGGTTATATGCTTGCACCGATGCCTTTGGAACTGTGGGGACAGGCTGGGTCATGATCTCTGAGGAGCTGAAAACCCTTGCTTTCCCCAGCCTTGGGGTGAGACACACATGCTGGTCTGTCTAGAAGGTTCCTACAACACGAAAGTTGTCCCCTTCTTTAGGACTACAAGAGAAGGAGAGAGGGAAGATAAGACATGTAAGAACTGAAGTTTCGCGTAGGACAAAGAAACTTAGTGATTCATGCTTCTTGAAAATGATGGGGCAGGGCCATGGAGAGAGAGCCTCCTCTTTCACTCCACTAGGCCCGTTTCCTTGATTTTTGATTTCTTGACATGCAAGTGCTGAATGAAATGACCTCAGCAGATTCTGGGGTGGAACCCTTGTGAGAGGAGCCTATAGGAATGGGTGTGTACAATACAGCCACCTGGCTGTTTTGTTTCCTGGGGTGACTGTGGGGGCCAAGGGCAAACTGTGAGGCCAGGTTTGGAAGAGATATGGATTGTCTCTCTGATCCCTGATCCCTGATCTTAGGTGTCATGGGTGGAGACTGTGAGTCAGACGCTCCATGCAGGGTAGGTCAGAGTGTGAACTAGATAGACACTGGGTCCTGGGGAAGAAGCAGTCACAGGAGGACACAGTGTTAGGTCACACCAGGCAGAGTGCTGTGTAAGACTCAGACATCCCCTCCCAGGGCTGGAGAGACAGCTCCGTGCTTAAGAATGCTGGCTGCTCTTGCAGAAGGACTAGATTCAGTTCCTAGCACTCACGTGGTGGCTCACAACCAGTATTAACTCATCTGGTGCCCCCTTCTGGCTTCCTCCACACCAGGAACACATGCAGTACGTATACATAATATGCATGCAGAATGCTCATATACAGTATACATATATGTCTTAGTCAGGGTTTCTATTCCTGCACAAACATCATGACCAAGAAGCAAGTTGGGGAGGAAAGGGTTTATTTGGCTTACACTTCCACATTGCTGTTCATCAACAAAGGAAGTCAGGACTGGAACTCAAGCAGGGCAGGAAGCAGGAGCTGATGCAGAGCCCATGGAGGGATGTTACTTACTGGATTGCTTCCCCTGGTTTGCTCAGTCTGCTTTCTTATAGAACCCAAGACTATCAGCCCAGGGATGGCTCCACCCACAATGGGCCTTCCTCTCTTGATCACTAATTGAGAAAATGCCTTACAGCTGGATCTCATGGAGGCATTTCCTCCAGGGAGGCTCCTTTCTCTGTGATAACTCCAGCTTGTGTCAAGTTGACACAAAACCAGCCAGTACAATATACAATACAAATAAACCAATCTTAAGATGAAATAAACTCATGCATCCACCACACACTAGGAGATGTCAATGGGATGGGTTGTGCATGCTCTGTGCCCAGCCCTGTGCCAGGACGCAGCCACGGGTATGGCTTTGTGAGTATCACAAAGTCCAGGCTTCTCTAGTCACATGACCCAACACCATGGAGGAGAAAATACAGGTCAGTACTTGCCAAGGTGCTGAGAGTCCTAGTGGGACAAGGTAAGGCTCACGGCCCCTAAATGACCTCATAAACTTCAGTGGCTGAGGAAACTAACTCAGCTCAGGAAGGGCAGGGAACACACCCGAGAACTCTTTATCTGAGACAGCTATGTCCTTCCTCCCCATCCACTTCCCCAGCCTCCACAGAGTCACAATCTGACTCGGGGAGGGTTGTCATGTGACTGACATTCACCCAGCAATTGGGTGGGATAGTCATGCAGGCTTGGGGACTAGAGAAAGGGACAGTTTATAAGCCAGTGTTGGGGAAGTATGTGCCATGAAGGTCTCACTCACGAGCAGATTGTTGGCAATCCTGCGATCAGATCCCTGGGTGCCATCACACCAGGATCGGTTTGTCATGTGCGGGTCTCAGGCTGCTGGGGATGTGGTCTTCCTGCTCAGGCAGAACTATGAATCCTACTTGCTTTATACAGAACAATGAATCTAGGGTTTGCTCGTCCCGTGAGAACTGTGGTGATTCATGGCAGTAGGTAGCTGTCTGGCACACAGTAGGGTGTTTAGTGCAGCCGTATTTGGCTGTTTAGTGCAGAGGCAGCTGGCCTCTGTCCTTTACCTGCCAACAGCAATGGGAGACATGCTTCAGACTGTTTGACTTGTGTCATGCTGTACCTCTGGGGCTCGAATTGACTACCTCGTCTACTGTGTGATCTCCATTGGGTTGCTCACCCTCTCTGAGCTTCAGTTATGGCTTACCCTGTTTTCCATTTGAAAGTCTATTTCCAAGGCAAAATGATATGTCAGGTGCAAGGTATACAGTAGGCGATCACCGCTTGCAGCAGCGAGAATTAATGGATGATGTCAGCGCTTCCGTGTTTGAAGCCGAGACTTAAGCCCCAGGCCTTCCTTGGAGCACTGACGGAAGTCATCCGGTACAATGCAGGGAGAGGCTAGGAGAGTCCTTCTAGGCCCTTTGGAGTCCCAGTTCCTGTCAGAGGCAGCTGGATCAGGCAACAAAGAAGCAGCCACACGTGGAGGTCTCTGGCACCACTCTTCTCTGAGAGGGTGCTAATGTCCCTAGACAGGGCAGAGCTGAGCCAGTCCTGCCACTTAGAGAGAGATTTAGGGGGTGACACACGGGGGACTCAGACACACAGGCTGCTGGATTTACTAGACTTTACAGCATGGTTGGCAGGAAGGGCCTACCATGGAGAGAGCTGTCAGCAGCTCAACCCAGAGCCAGTGAAGGCGGCCAGCAACTGTAGGCGAAGACCGTATACATCTCCCTAGAACCTCTGGGGGTGAATCATAGATGTCATACCCTAGGATGTCAAAGCACAGCTGGCAGCCAGGGAGTCCTCTGTGAATGTTACAAGACCAGGGTGCTACTGCATTCACTAAATATCATACACCAATGCCCGTGGAACCACCAATCAGGGGTATGGGAGGGGCTGAGCCTTCCAAGTCCAGGCTCGACTCTGCCTGTCAGTCCATAAGCAACTGAGATTCTCGGGCCTCTGTTTGCCCATCTTGTAGATGGGCACAGTGCTCTCATTACCCATGGCTGGCTGCTGGGTTTTGCCAGGCCTGGCTCTTTGAGACATATCTGGGTACACGGCCAGCGTAAATAGATGCTATGGATGCTTAGGGCCCCAGGAAAGAAACCATCAGAAGAGTAAAGACTTTTTCTGAGTCCCCTGTACAATCAGTCTTTTATTCTAAAGGGAAGAAAACAGTGCAAGCCAGGCTTTGTCTAAGGAAGGGGTTGCAGAAACGAACAAGTATGTGACTGGCCATGGCTTTGCCCAAGGAACTTGAAAACAAAGTGGATTGATAAGCCACAGAGAAGGCCAGGAAGACAGAGCAAGCCTTACGGTGTCAGAAAGCAAGCCTAGTTTGAAGTCAAAGAATGAACTGTGTAGAAGGGAATTCTTGAGATTGGAGGATGAGTGGTAGTAACACTTTCCCAGACAGCCAGACTGGGCTGTGGAAAGGTCCTGAGGTTAGAGGAAGCTGAGTAGGACCAGTAATTCAAACAAAGTCAGAGCAATGAGCTGGTGTAGGCTTATCTATGAGAGGCAGGCAGCCATTAGCCCGCAGTACTGGCCCCAGACCTGCCCAAGCTTCAGTCCCCTTTCTTGCTACCCTGGAGTAAATTTCCAGAGACGATGTTTCATCTATCTATCTCTGTGGCTTCTCTGTCCTCAGGAAGGCATCACGTTTACAAACACATGTCTCGGTGTCGAAGGACAGTTCAGGACCTGAGATAGGAGTCATTTGCAGGAATTTAGCCTTGTTCCTAGATCTAGAAAACCACTGTCTTAGTTAGGGTTTTACTGCTGTGAACAGACACCATGACCAACATTTAATGAGGACAACATTTAATTGAGGCTGGCTTACAGGTTCAGAGGTTCAGTCTATGATCATCAAGGTGGGAAGCATGGCAGCATCCAGGCAGGCATGGTGCAGGAGGAGCTGAGAGTTCTACATCTTCATCTGAAGGCTGCTAGCAGAACACTGGCTTCCAGGAAGCTAGGAGGAGGGACTTAAGCCCACAACCACAGTGACACACCTCCTCCTCCAACAAGGCCACACCTCCTCCAATAGGGCCACACCTCCTCCAATAGGGCCACACCCACTCCAACAAAGCCACACCTCCTCCAACAAGGCCACACCTCCTCCAACAAGGCCACACCCCTCCAATAAGGTCACACCTCCTCCAATAGGGCCACACCCACTCCAACAAGGCCACACCTCCAATAGGGTCACACCTCCTCCAACAAGGCCACACCCCTCCAATTAGGCCACACCTCCAAATAATGCCACTCCCTCGGTCAAACATATTTAAACCACCACAACCACTGAGCAGACAGAGGTGACCAGGTGTGGTCCCTGGGTTCCACAGTTTGCACCACAACACACCAAAACCCAACCTAGGTACCTGTGAGAATGAATGACCGATTGCCTGAGCCTGTGGCCTCCACAAACACCTTTCCCCTTGCAGGAGAGTTTCCTCTCTGCGCACATGTCTCCTCTACTCTTAAACCTAAGAAGGGTCTGGTGCCCTCCCTGGAGTCTCAGCAGAAACATTCTGCCTCACAGAGGGAGTGTCACAACAGTAAGCTCACCTCCAGCTGCCCCCCTTTCAAGTATTTGTGCAGAGGAGCTTTGGGGGATCCCTGATCCCGGTGAATGCAGAAACCATGCTCTGAAACCTGAAGGTGACAGAAAGAGGGGCTATAGTCAAAGCCAGAGTCCTGGGAATCTGAGTGTCAATCATGATGGGTTGAATGTCCTCACAGGTCCTTCTTGTACTGAGAACCCTAGTTCTGGGAGTCAGTCAGCAACTTTTGTGAGTCTGTCTGATGCCAAAGCCTGTAGACCTTGCAGGGAGAGACCAAGTAGGCAGGGGGGCCCTGTGCCCAGCTTTGATTCACTGATCCTTCAGCAATGGTTTCTGAGTTGTGCCCAAGGAAGAAATGAGGCTGGAGAAGAAAAGCAGGCTCCACACAGGAAAGACAAGGGGGAGCTGAAGAGGGGGTACGGGGGTTGTGTCCCATTGTCTGATCTTCTATATGTCACCTTGGTCTGTGTCTAGCACAGTGGGCCCGTGGCCTCAGGGTGGGTTTGGCCATCGGAAGGGTAAAGCTCTTTCTCTTAATTTGCTTTTGTTGGGTAATTGCCATGTCACCAAGAACAGAAGCGGATGCATCATGAACAGCAGTCGTAGGGAGATTTACCCTAGAGCCCAGCTGCCTACAGCCCTGTCCACAGCCCCACCTAAGTTTGAGGCCAAAGGATGTCCTGGATGTCTTTTTGCCTGGGCTTTGTGTGTGTAACATGTGTGGGCTGTGTGTAGTATGTATGTGTTGTGTGTAGCATGTTTGTGGTATGTGTAGCATGTGCATGAAGTGTTTTTGTTGGTCTTTGTTGCTGTAATAAACACCATGACCAAAAGCAACTTGAGGAGGGAAGGCTTGGTTTCCTCTTACAGGTCCCAGTCCATCCTGAAGAGATCCTGAGGTGCAGGGGCAGTAACTAAAGCAGAGGCAGTGAAGAAAATGCTGTTTCTTTTCCATGGCTTGGCTCAGCCTGACTTTGTACACAACTCAGGACCACCTGCCCAGGGACAGCATTGCCCACAGCAGGCTGGGAAGAAAATGTTCCATGGGCTTGCCTACATGTTGGTCTGTTGGAGGTGACTCCTCACTTGAGATTCTCTTTCCCCAGTTGATTTTAGCTTGTGTCAAGCTGGCAAAACCCAAACCAAATCTAAACTAAATAACCAGCTAAACTGGCCAACTAAACAACCACCATTTGGTATATGCACATGAGTGTGAGTATGCATCTCCTACACACATGTGGGAGTCTGGAGGAGGACACTGGTGTCCTTTACTTACTCTCTTGAGGCCTTTCTCTGAGTCTGGATCTAGGCTGGCAGGCGCAGCAAGCCTCCTGTCCCTACTTTCCACCGTGCAGGGCTTCACACGGGCTCTCAGGGTTTGATCTCATGTTCCTGTATTTGTGTAAGCAGTGCCCTTTCTTGCTGTGTCTCCCCAGCTTCTTCTCCTGTGTCCTCAGGACTCCCAGCTTGTCTCCTAGAATGGTTGCTCTTTTGTTTCCTAGTGACCTTGGGAATGGATGGCAGGCACCAGGAAAAAGGCTCATCCACACACCCCACCCCCCCTCGACAGACATGGATGCAACAGGAGAGCTCAAGCTCGGCTCTTAAGAGGAGCCGACATCTGACAAGGCAGACAAATGGCGCTGAGGAATGAGCATCCTGAAGCCGATGGCGTCAGCGGAGGACACGGAGGACCAGAGCGATAACGGGATTTACAGTTTCCAGGCTGCCCCCAAGGGATCTGGGGGGAGGGGCGGAAAAATCAGTCACTTGAAGCTGATCTTGCCTCAGTACAAGGTCAGCTCTGGGGAGCTGTCTGGTGGCTTTCCTACGAACGGTGGAGATGTTGCAGGGACCTGGCAAATGCTGGGACACAGATCCTGGGAATGCAGGACAGACAGAGGGTGGTGTCGTTGGGGCAAGGCGCTGACAAAGGAGAAATGTGTCCTGCATGCTCCAATCTCCTTCACACACCTGTTATCCTCTGAACTGGTTTTCTGAGTAGATCAACAGCTGGGCACTCCCCTCTTTTAAATATGGTCATGACCATGAATCTCTAGAAGGTGTTTTGAAAACATAATTTAATGAAGTCTAGCTCATTACATTTTGTTCCATGGTTAACTAGACCTAGACCATTGCTACTGTGAAGTTCTTCAAGAACCAGAGTCCAGCTGCACAGGGATGTCTGGCTGATCCAGGAGCCTTCCCACACACAGACCTCTGTTAGGACTATAGTGGGTGGATTCCTTCCCCCCCCCCTCGACTGCCTCATGCTTCCCCAGTATCCTGTGAGCCTCCCGCTGGTGGGAATCTTGTCTCTGGGTCACAGACCAAGCTACCCAGTTGGATGAAGGGCCACACCAGCCAGCCTGGACCCCTGCTTCTCTGCCTTGTGCAGGATTCAATGGACATTTGCATAAGACACCATAAATCAAAGCCGTCTTATAGCCCCGAGGACCAGCTCCAAGTGAGAACAAAGAAGCTGGAATGGTCAGGGGGAGGTTTAGAGGTGGTAGCTTGGATTGTGTTGGGGCTTGTGGGTGGTGGCAGCAGCTTCCCCCACCTCTCGCTAGGCCTCACAGGTAGATACCACCTCCTGGATTCCAGGCTTTGCTCTCTGTCTATGGTGCCTCTTAGCAAGCTGGAGAGCTGGTTGCCACGTGGCATGGTGACTTGGTGATGCTGATGGGTTATCCTGAGCACAGTACAGGCTTCTGACCGGGTGCAGGTGTCGATAACTGTGTGATCTGGAAACAGAACAGATAAACTACTTCATATGGAAAACCCACCCCTCTGTGCTCCCGTCTTCTGTTGCCCCAGAGAGCCATGCATGCCCGTCAGAGTGCGCTGCTGTAACTAATCACCCCTCACTATTCATGGAGTTGGTCTGAGATATCCTACAGCTCCTCAACCCCAGGCTGCTCCAGCCCCTTCCATACAGTGATGGACGTTGACACCACACAGAGCTGACCCGATTCCCTGTGGTCAGCAGGCCGATGTTGCCTGGGTATCAGCATGGGGGCTGTTCAAACATTTGCCATGCTACATCGTTTAGGGTTTAAAAAAGGAAAATTGAATATAGACACAACTCAGACACATCAAAATGTGCTTACCCATGATGCACAACCCTTGGAATGGCGACCAGCTACAGTCAGAATCAAGCCATGGTTGGACGTGTGCTGGTATCAGCAGAGTCTATGAGGACACCCAAGGCTTCCCTGAGAGCCAGGTGTGACCGTCTGGAATAAGGGAAGAAAAGAAATGGGGTGATGAACAGTTGCTGCAGGGTACCTTCAAGCACAGCAGAATGTCTATGGGGCCATTTGTGGAGGAGGAGGGACTGGATCAAGCTGGATTGTGGCTGCTTGTGGGCTATGTTAGTCAGGGTTTGGAATCCTGCACAAAACATCATGACCAAGAAGCAAGTTGGGGAGGAAAGAGTTAAAGCTCACATTTCCACATTGCTGTTCATCACCAAAGGAAGTCAGAACAGGAACTCAAGCAGGGCAGGAACCTGGAAGCAGAAGCTGATGCAGAGGCCATGGAGGGGTACTGCTTACTGGCTTGTTCCCATGGCTTGCTCAGACTGCTTTCTTATAGAACCCAGGACCACCAGCCCAGGGATGGCTCCACTCACAATGAGCTGGACCCTCCCACTCTTGATCACTAATTGAGAAAATGTCTTACAGCTGGACTTCATGGAGGCATTTCCTCAAGAGAGGCTCCTTTCTCTGTGATAACTCCAGCTATGTCAAGTTGACAACAAAACCAGCCAGTGCAGCCTTGCTGCTCTCTGTTGTGGTGTCTCTTCACAGAAGAAAAATCGGGAAGAACAAGACCTTGAAGTTAAGGGCTTCAGAGTTGGTGCCCAGGTACCCTCTTCATCCTCAGGGTGCTCTCTGTCCACCCCGGCTCTAAACATTCCCAGGAAGACAGATAAAGCTTTACCAAGTGGATAATACGAAGCCACACCATATTAGTAGTGTGGGTTTGCATATTGCCTGGGAAGCAGCATGCAAATAAGAGAACATGCTGTCCCCAGTATCAGTGATCTTTTCTACTGCAGGGATCCTGGCTGTGTCCTGGGTGCTGGTGACTCACCCACCCCTGTACTCATAGACCAGTGGTCACTGACAGCCCTGTGTCACGACGTTCTTAAGAATTCCTGGCTTGTGTGAGCTTCTCTCTTTGCTCATTTGTTTTGGAAACAAGGTATCTCTATAAAGCTGAGGTCAGCCTCGAACCTGTGGCTACCCTCCTGCTGAGATGTGTGCGCTGCCACACCCAACTTCCTTGTAAGTAATAAGCTTCTTGGCAGAACGGAAATTCCCTCAGCCCAGTGGCTTTAAGCCAGCATGGCAACCTTTCTCAATTCTCAGGATGGAAATATCTTCCGTGGAACAAGGGACAAAGGATGTGGGGCACCTGAAGCAGAAATTTAAGTGTTCTTTGGTAAGTCGGATGGATGGTGTTTTGCTGGGGCAAACACATGAAGGAATGTTTTGATAAAGTAGACACGGGTGTGAAAGGCTAAGGCAGACTTGTGAAGAAATGTTTCACTGAAGCAGACACAGGAGAGAGGATGTTCTGCTAAAGCAAGCACGTGAAAGGACGCGTGATGAAGGATTCTTTGCTAATGACACGGATGTATTGGTCCGCCTTACATGGTGTAGTTGAGCTGCATTTGTCGGAACTCTGCAGACTCAGGCTGATTGGATGCACGTGCTGAGGCAAGGCACATGGAGGACAGGTGATATCTGGAGGGTATAAATAGGACTCCATGGAGTGATAGAGAGACAACTTGGTTTGCCAGTACGGCTAGCTGTGCAATGCTTGTGGGTCTCACGTCTTCGCTGATCTTCACTTTCGAGAGGGAGAGAGAGAGAGAGAGAGAGAGAGAGAGAGAGAGAGAGAGAGAGAGAGAGAGGGAGGAGAGGAGCGCAGACTAGAACTTCTCTTGGTGTTCCTGTTGGCCTCTCCTCCTGAGACCTGGCTGTCTCTGCTACGTTGTATCGTCGCTGTTGCTAACCCAGCTCTACCAAACTGGATGGCCGGTGTATTGATGAAACATTCGCAAATGGGTTGAACTGCCTGCTAATTTGTGAACAGTTAAACTGCTGATTTCCAAACAACACAGACAGGAATTGCTCCAAAGAACCTTTCTAAACAGGTCCTCTTCCCCCGTATTCTTTCTTTTCTGCTACCTCTGGTGGGTGGTGAGTTACAAGGAAGGTTAAAGCATTTAAGAACTGTCATTAAAAATACGATTTGAAAAATAGTCAAAGTTACAAGCACCTCAGAACATAGGAGGCAAATTACAGTTTCTCAGAGACCAGGGCACCCTGACAGCAACTCTGCTTTTAATAAATGCAGATTTGGTGCTATTTATTTTTCTCAAAGTGGGTGAATTCAGCTCAGTGTGGAGATGTGGTTAAGAAAAATAAAAAATAATGACCAGAAAATACACTAGCATGTGCACACACACATACAACCACACACATGTGCATGCATGTATCTTTAAGGTGAAGGAAAGGATCCATTGGGCATTGCATGTGTGTGTGTGTATTTGTGTTTGCATATATATGCATTTCAACAAATATATGCATATGCATATATATGTATACACATATTCAGCAAATATATATGTGCATATTCAACAAATATATGCATTTGTTGAAAGGCAAACACTGAGTGGCAAGGTGCCTGGCCACCTTGCTGTGAAGATGGGGGAGGGGCATAGATTTACACTACCTCAGGCCTTATTTCAGTCTCCAAAATGATACCCTGTGATGTGTATGTAGGAGCCACACACCACAGGGCAGAAGTTTTTCTGTTGATGGTCTTGGGCCAGAATGAAAGAGTCCTTCCATAGTGGGCTAGTGTTAGGGGAATGGATTCCCGGAATTTATAGGAGGATCAGGGCACAGAGTAATGAGACACTTGCTTCATGCCTGGATCAGTTCACAGGACAGCGATGGCTGGGGCATGGTGAACCAGGATGTAGTTGCCGAGGCAGGTAGAATAGAATGTCTCTGACAACTTCTAGGTGACCCTTTCCCCAGCTGATCTGTGGCTATTCCCCATCAAACACCATTTGCCAACCTAACAAACGGAGCAATGTTATCTGCCTTTGGACTAGGGGCTGGTAATTATCTATGTCTATCGCTGAGTCTGACTCACAGCCAGTACGTAAGCGGGTCTGAGTTCTCAGGGAACGTGCAGCAGCCTTTGAAGATCATGAACTGGTACAGAAGACAGAATGTCAGGTCGGGCACCAGGGAAAGTGCTTTGATGGCACAAGGCTGTGACAGTTTCAAGTATCCCCAAAGGCTCCTGTCTGAAGACCTGGTTCCCAGCAGGGGGGCGCTGTTGTGGAAGGTTAGGAACCTCCAGGAGGAGGAGCCTCACTGGAGGAAGTGGCTTTCTGGGGATGGGCCTTGGGCTTTGCAGGCGAGCCCAGCTTCCTGTGCAGCTTCCTGTGCCTTCTCTACTTCCAGATCTGCAGAGATGTGAAGAAGCAGCTGCTTTGTCCTTACATGGTGTTGTTCCTTTCTGCAGATGCTTCCTTCAGGTCTGTCTTCTGATTGACGAGCTACAGCAGGGGCTGCCTTTGATGAGTCCATCCCTCTGGTCTCAGAGGTTGAAGGATGAGCCTAGCTTGTCAGACTTCTGAGACCTAAAAGAAGCAGGTGGGCGTGGCAGTGGCTAAGAGTACCATCTGTTCCTCCAGAGGACCCAGGTTCGATTCCCAGCACCCACATGGCAGCTCACAACTGTCTGTGACTGCAGATGTCGGGGGACCCAACACCTTCCCACTTCCCACCTCCAAAGGCTTTGCCTGGACATACTACGCAGACATATGTGCAGGAAAAACTAATATGATTTTTTTAAAAGCGGCCTGTTTATTTTTCACTTGTGGGAATTGTGAGTAAAGCTGCTATGAACAGTCATGAATAGGCTTTTGTGTAACCTGTCTTCACTTCTTTATAATAAATAGGAGTAATAACCCTGGGGAGTGTGAGAAGTGTCATTGGCTTGGAAAAAAAACCTAACAACAACAACAACAACAAAAACAAAATCCTAATTGTTTCAAAAGTAGCTTTCCAGAAAATTTCACTGGTAGAGGTGGGGCATAGGGCTTTCTTGTGTATCTTCTCCTTGTGAAAATTCTCATGTTTAAAGAGTGTCTAGGATCACAGAGAACACACTCTTAATACATATGAACCAAAATCCAAATGTACCTTCTTGCGGTTCTCTGGTCTCCAGACCCATTCATGGCTGAATAGTATTCCATGGTGTGCACACAGTGAACCACATTTCATCAGATGATGGGCCTTGTCTCAGCTGCTGTGAGTGGCAGTGAACAGGGTCGTGTGACATCTGACTGACGCCAGCAATGGGAGTTATGATAGCTGCTGAAAATGGAAAAAAAAATCAGATTCTCAGAATCTTGCATTCAAAGCCAGTCATTGGTCCCAGCTGGTCACCTTGGGAGTTTGTTGAGAAAGATGGAAGAGGGGAATAGAGAGATGAGACTGTGGTGGCCCTGTGCCACACAGTTGGTTGGAGCAAGCCTGATGTCTCAGAAGCTGTCTCTGTGATCTCCCTCCTTCCTCCCTCTCCCTCCTCCCTCTCCCTCTTCCTTCTCCCTCCTCCCTCCCTCTCCCCCTTCCCTCTCTGTCCCTCTTCCTCCTCCCTCCCTCTCCCTCTTCCCTCTCTGTCCCTCTTCTTCCTCCCTCTCCCTCCTCCCTCTCCCTCCTTCCTCTCCCTCCTCCATCTCCCTCCTTCCTCTCCCTCCTCCCTCTCTGTCCCTTTCCCTTTCCCCTCTCTCATACCCACTGTTCTGGAGCTGGGTATGGAGTATACTTGTCTTCATAGCACCAATGCAGGAGGATGGAGGGTTCTCTGTCAGCCTGGGCTGCACAGCAAGACCCTGACAGACAGACAAACAAGAATAAAGCAAGACAAAAGAGATGGAATAAACAGGTCCCTGAGAGGGGATTCCCAGCCCCTGGCATCCCAGGTGTAACGTGGACCTGAGCTCTTGCCTCTAGAGAGTTCTCTCCAGCCCTGACCACAGCCCCTCTCGAACCAGACAGAGGTGGCTTACCTGTCCTCAGCTCAGGAGAACATCCCTGCCTAGCAGACCGAGCCACAGACCAGCGAGCACTGTCCCCAAGTGTCCCATGGGCAGATTTCTAGGTCCCATATTACACATCCATCGGTGTATAGCACGTCAATACTGTATGTTATATCCAAAATGCATATTAAATATATAAACACATAAGATAGCTATTAGATACATGTACGCACACAGTTCTGTGTGCACACGCACGGTAGGCATAGCAGGTATGGCAGGATGGGTCCAAGTGCCCACTGAGGAAACCTCATGCATTCCAGACCCCTTTCCAACATGGCTCAGGATTGTGTGTAAATTCTCTACATACCTGCTAGACTTAGGCTGTGGTGATGCCCAGCACAGCACTGTCTCTTTTTTTCCAAGCTGTGGTGAGCACACTGTTAGCTCTGTAACTTTTTATCCTTTCTCTCTCTCTCTCTCTCTCTCTCTCTCTCTCTCTCTCTCTCTCTCTCTCTC
>NW_021604728.1:143663-145160 GCF_004785775.1 Grammomys surdaster
CTCTCTCTCTCTCTCTCTCTCTCTCTCTCTCTCTCTCTCTCTCTCTCCTCTCATCCTGTGCTCACTTAGGAGGCAACAAAGAAAGAAATCCTTATTGAATAATTCATTCAGAAACTCAAATGTGGCCTCCCCCTCCCAACTGTCACAGTGTGCATTGGGAGGACCCCATGGAGGCAGGGATCTGCCTTCTGGGGAGGCTGGTGAGCTGGGTTTGGCACAGGTAAGGATGATTTTGTTGTTGTTTTGCAAGGAAGGACACACAGCACTGGGCTTGGCGACTAGGAAGGAGATGGCTTCGTAGAGATGGAAGGCAGCCTATGTGGCAGGCGCCATGGCTCTCCCAAAACCCTGCAGACAACCCCAGTCTGTGGGGCTCCTTTGACTTGGTGTTTCAGTGGGAAGTAGGCAAGCAACAAAGGCAAGCCCCAGGTGATGGGAGCTGTCCCGAATCTCCAGGACCTGCAGGGACTGGGCACCACAATACCCTGTGACACTACGGGTCTCCACTTTGTGCTCAGATCTAATTTCTAAGGAGTCCAGTTGTCACATGTTTACTACAAACACCTTTCGGGACCTGAATGCCGACAAAGGTTTTCAAATAATACGGACAAAATATCTGTTACGGCCACAGCCCCGAGCCCCAAATGTGTTTGGTAACATGGAAGCCCTGTGGGTGTCTGACTTCCACCCGTGGGACCTCATTTGGCCAGCGGGCGCCGTGATATACCCCCAGTAGAACGGGTGACCTTAAAAGCCACCGTCTAAATATTCCAGCTCCTGCAGAGCCCGGCCCCGCCTGCCACGTGGCCGGGTTTATTTTTAAAGTCGGGCCCCCTTGTCTGTCTGCGTGGGTCTAGGTGGGCGGAGTAAATAATTAGAACTGATTTCTGCTCACCCACTCAGGAGAGAATAGGAGGCGACATTTGTCTTCGTGTGGGAAGAAGAAGAGAATGAAAGAAAGAAACTTCCTTCCAACCCGTGTTGGGTTCTGTGGAGCGTCTCCTCCATCCTTGGACTCTGTCACTAGCGTCTTTTGATTACAACATCGGCTTGGAGAGACACTAATTGTACCCTGCTTACAATGCTTGTAATTACACGGATTACATTTGCCTCATTTCCATATGTCAACACCACGACGAGATGGGGAGCGGCGGCCGGGAGCTGCTTTTATAATCGGTTATTGTCTATGGAAAAGAAGGAAAAAAAAAATCTCCGCACCCAACATGAGTGAAGTGTTCTTTGTTGAAATTGGAAATAAGATTATACATAAAAGTCGTCCTCTGACATCCAGAAAACGGGCAGTTTAAAATAAATTGCGGCTGCTGATCAACTAGATTGCTGGTCCTGATCCCTCTCCGGCTAATGAGGGGGACACCACTCACCGCGCATTTCAAAAGCTTTCTTCTTAATAAAAGATGACCCCCATATCTCTCCTGGAGAAGACATTGTCCCACCCTGATTGTTTGTGTGACTAAGGATTCTTTTGGGGGGGGGCAG
>NW_021604728.1:145260-158532 GCF_004785775.1 Grammomys surdaster
GAGAGAGAACAAGTCTGTAGCAAGCAGGCTCAGAGCTATTCTCATGTGAAGACAGAGGACTCCCAGGTCAATAAGCAATCAACAAACATCCCTGAACAGGACAGTGGCCTCCGCTGGGGAGCTCTGGGTGCTGGCTCCTGTGGCAGCTTTTGGAACAAAGACTTGTCTCCAGGAACACAGGGGTCATTTCCATACAAAGGCCAGGGGGACTGGGAAAGAGGGACAGACAGGAAACTGAGGAGCTGGGATGTCAGAGAGAAGAAGTAAACCAGCCCCCTTGGAGGGCACCAAGAAGCCAAGAGAGGCAGGCTCCGGGATATTGAGGCGTTCCGAGTCACACACATTGTATTACGGTACAGTTGTATATCCCTAATTTGTATGCTGGGCTTCTCACCCTCTTGATCTCAGAATGTGACTTGTATGTGTAGACAGGGCCTTGGAGGATGAAAGCAAGTGTGTCCTCAGATGTCCTAAATCTCTCTCCTTCCCCTCCTTTCCCCTCATACACCGCATCCTCCACCATGAACCACCACCAAGAAACCCCCACTAAAGTCCAGCAGATGCCCAGCTTGTTCCGACAGCCTCTCTCTTTATAAAATGCTCTGCCTGGTGTCTTTCATTGCAGCACTGGAAACCCGAGATCCTGTGCAGGTCAGGCATTGACGCTAGCAGTACTGGCGGCAAACTGAGATCCTGCCATGCGCATGCCTGCTGCCTGTGCGTGGAGCATGCTCTGTTGGTTCTTACATTCACGTCGAGGTCACATGACTTTTTATTTTTTCTTTTTTTTTTTTGGAGACAGGGTCACCCAGAACTTGCTGTTTTCCTGTCTTGACCTCCAGGGTGCTAGGGTGACAGGCGTGCACCCCCATGTCCAGCATCTGACTTTTCTTTTGGAGCTCATGCTTCAGATAGCGCCACCCAAACCCTGCACTCCTCAGACAGGAGACTGAGAGACTGGGGCTTTCACAGGAGACCCCATGGCAATGTCCTGACTTCCTCCCTAGTCACTTTCACTGAACAGGGTACATGCTGTACTTTGCGGGACATGAAAACACCCTATGGCAATCAAGGAGCTGCAGACGGCGGGCTTGGAGGCACTGGGACCACACCGCCCTCTATTCTTGAAGTGGGTACCGTCAGAGAAAATGGGATGGGAGCCATTCTAAGATCCGAAGCCACGGAAGGATAAGTCCCCAAAGAAGCCAGACACATTTCAAGTCCTGAGAAAGGGGAGGGAGGCATGCACTTGGGACCTCACAGCGAAACCGCAGTGGCACCTCCCTGGGATCTATTGCAGCATCTCAGAAAAAAGATCTGTGGGGGCCTCGGCATCGATCAATCACAAACCATTTCTGTCAATGTCACAGTGCCGCAATGCTTAGGGAAGCTCACCGACACATCTGCTAAATTTAAAGGCTTTGGGGTTTGAGAACAAACAAATAATAAAAACAATTTTATAATGAAATGAGGAGGGAACAGGAGACCTTTAAGCTGGGAGATGAGGACACTGAGGCAAATGGAAGATGAAGTTAGTGTGTGTGTGTGCATGTGTGTGCATGTGTCTGTGTGTCTGTCTGTGTTTGTGTGCATGTGTGTCTGTGTGTCTGTGTCTCTGTGTGTATGTGCATGTGTCTGTGTGTGTCTGTGCATGTGTCTGTGTGTCTCTGTGTGTGTGTGTGCATGTGTGTGTGTGTTTGTGTGTGTCTCTGTGTGTATGTGTGTCACTGTGTGTACGTGCATGTGTCTGTGTGTGTCTGTGCATGTGTCTGTGTGTCTCTCTGTGCATGTGTGTGTGTGCATATGTGTGTGTGTGTGGTTGTGCACAAGGTTTAAAATGTCACAAATAGAAGATTGGGATGGAAGGATGATGTATGTATTATGTATGTATGTATGTATGTATGTATGTATGTATGTATGTATAGATAAGTGGGTGGATAGATGGATGGATGGATGGATGGATGGATGAACAGGAGTAAACAACGAGTTTCAAAGCCAGTCGGAAACTGGCTAAACCTAGACTAGGTCTTTACACACAACTTAGTGCTCATTTGCAGGTATTTCCATAGTTAAGATTTCTCACTGGAAGGTGGTATGAGGTTTGGGTCTTGGGGAATTCCCTCAAGCTAGTGTCTGCCCATTGTGAAGACAGGTGATTTGAAATAGTAAAACAGTAGTGATAGTACTACTGAAATAGTAGAACCTGTAGGAGAATTTGTGTTGGTGAGTGGATGCCTGAGGGTCCAGGGAGCCCCACAGCAAGCAGTGTTGCAGGGTTCTCAGTAGATCAGTCGTGACACAGATTGGGGCTCATTGTTGGTATGTGAAGGAATAGGAAGCTGGGAGCTGAACCGATGTCAGGCTGGCCCTGCCATGGTGGGGTGGCTGCTCCTGTGCAGAAACTGCCATTTTCTCAGAACCTGGGGCCTCAGTGAGGCAAATATGCCCTGGTGTTTGCTGTTGCCAGCATTAGCCGTTCCGAGCTACCTGGTGACCTCCACACCTCTAATCATCACAAATGCTTCTTGCCACTCAAGAGCCATCTTGAATGCGTTCCTCCCTGGAGAGACAGCATCCTCCCATCATTCTAGCAGGCAGCCTTGTTAATACGTTGAAGAGGGTACTTCCCAGCTGCAGTCTTACCTGGTGGGTCTACCAGAACTAAAGGCATCACAAGCACTGATTTTATCTGTGCTTAGTGCTCCCAGAGGACAGAACTCTGGCCTACTTGGTGCAAATCTCCCAATAGACACTGTCCATGGTAAATTGATCTGATTTCAGGCAGATCTTTTGTATTTGTGTTTTTTTTTTTTTTTTCAGTTCTGGAGATAGAAGTTAAGGACTTCTACATGAAAGGCAAGCAGTCTACTTACTGCCAGATGGATTGAGAGGGAGAAAGGGGGGAGGTTAGAAGAAGGGATGGATAGAGGACCAGAGGGATGAGTAGGATGGATGGATGGATGGATGGATGGATGGATGGATGGATGGATGGTTGGGTGGATGGGTGGGTGGGTGGATGGATGGATGGATGGATGGTTGGGTGGGTGGGTGGATGGATGGGTGGGTGGATGGATGGATGGGTGGATGGATGGATGGATGGATGGGTGGATGGATGGGTGGATGGGTGGATGGATGGGTGGGTGGATGGATGGATGGATGGATGGATGGATGGATGAGTGGATGGGTGGATGGGTGAGTGGATGGATGGATGGATGGATGGATGGATGGATGGATGGATGGATGGGTGGGTGGATGGATGGATAATAGATGGATGGGTGAGTGAATGGATGGATTAGAGGATGTATGGATGTATGAATGGATTAGTGGATAGCCCCTTGGGAACCATGTCTTCACTGGAGACCTCATAAGCTTCTCGTGCCTTTTGACATTGGCTACAGTGGTGTGACTCACAGAGCAGCTTCTAACCTGGGCCAGCTAGGCACTCTGTGGATGGATGATGTGTGGATGGATAGACTGTGGAAAGATGAATTAATAGATAAAGGGATTGTTGGATGGATGAGTGGATGGATGGATGATGGATGGATGGGTGGATGGATGGATGATGTGTGGCTGTACAGATGGAAAGACAGATGGGTGGATGGAAGGGTGGAAGGATACCTGCATGGATCTGTCTCTGGGGGAGAAGCTGCCTGTATCCTCACTAGCATTTCCCAAAGGTGTTTGATCTAAAGGTGGTGGCCTGGGCAGTGTGCTACCCCTATATTAGCTTCCTGTCAACTTTGCTGCAGGGCCATTTCTGCCAAGCAGGATAGTGATCACCTGGGTTTTCAAAGATATGAAGATCTTTTCTGTTGGGCCACTCCATAGACTCTGAGTTTCACACTGTAGCCCAGGCTGGCCTAATCTCTAAAACCTCTTGATCAGTCCCCAAGTGACAAAGATGAACAAAGATGAACCACCATGCCTGGCTTATGTCAATTCCACCACTGGGCTTTTAGAGGTCTGATTCATTACTAGAATGAAGTAGAAAGCCTTGACATTGTGTCTTCATATTGTATCCACTTCCTGTGCTGGCCTTCTGATCTTGTCCAGTGTCTCCTCCAGAAGTATCCCACTGAGCTGGCTTTCTATATTTGTAGCTTACTAGCTTGGTCTAGTGTCTTTCTCCTCTCACCTCATCAGCAAAGGCACCTATCAGCCGGCATGACCAAAAGCACCAGACCATGGAAGGAGGGCAAAGATATGGTTGGTACCCATGACATGGAAAATCTCTGCCCATTTCCAGAAAGAATAAGAGATCCCGTGTTTGATTAATTACCACAGCCCTTCTCTCTCCTGTACCATTTCTATCCTCATTCTCTTTGGATAGAGAAGTTGTTGAGTGATCAATTTTTTCTGTTCTTTGGATACTTTCTTTGCATTTATCTTTTGGACACAGGCTTCTGTGAAATGAACTGTGGGTCAGTCATGGACGGATGGATTATAAATGGACAGGTACATGGTGGTACGCATGGGTGATAGGTGGGTCCCTGGATCCAGGGATGAACAGTGGGCGAATAGAGCTGCTTTTCAGACTTCCTTCAAGAAAAGTCCTCTGTGATGTGCCAAGCACTTTATCCACAGGGAAAGTCCGTCTCTATCCTTTGAATCTTTAATCTGCCATTCCCAAGGAGGAGTCTGGGACCAGGGTGAATATCTTTTAGTGACGGCCAATGAAAACCCAGATCTACTACCAATGAAGACACCTCTCTAAGGACTCGGTTTTCCCATCCATGACACACAACCCATGGAAACCTCAAAGCACTGAATTGGTAGTTATTTTGAACTTGGAGATGATGGTTCTGGGATTGCCAGGGCCATTCTCTTCAGGGATTGAGTCACACCCAGTCTCTCACCTTCAAGAGCTCCGGGGAACCACCTCTCCCAACCCAAGTCAAACAGATCCGCCCAGCTGCCTCAAACACCACACAAAATCACAGGCAACGGGGCAGAAAACCCAATTATTCTCAGCTGTTACTCTGCTTAATTTAATATTTCCAGCAAGTTCCCCGAGCCTGCGCCTTCTCAGAGAGAGATGCATATTTGGGCTCTATCACACAGTGTTGTTACATGCTGCCAGAGCCAGCCACTCTGCTGAGGTGATTTGTAAATGGGCTGCCCCTCCCATGTTCTGGGGACTTTTATAGTGTATTCCTGGAAGAGCTCTTCAACCCAAGGAGCTTTTATAATGGCAGGTATAGTAGGGATAGCGGAGAAACCTGACCTGGCTTGGTATCCACTGCCCTCCTGAACTCCAGGACAAGAGAGTTTTGAGCAAGCAAAGGGGCAGGGTGTCGTCTTGTGTGATTCTGTATTTAAACAGTGCGTGAGCACATGCATGTATGTTCACATGTGTGTTGCATGAGGAGGCCAGGGGTCCATGCCAGCTAACTTCCTGTATTACTTTCCACTGAACTTTTGAGGCGAGGTCTCTTGTTGAACCTGGAGCTTACTCCCTGGCTTGACTGGCAGGCCTGTGAGCCCCGGGATCCATCTGACTGTGGTCTCCAAGCTGAGATCACAGGCCCGGTGGTACCACCAAGCTGAACTTTTTCTGTGGGTGCTGGGGAGGGAATTCAGTCTCTCATACTGTGCTTTCCTGATCAACACTTTACAGGCATGGGCATCTCTATGCAGTTAGACCTGTTCACAGGTGACACATACTGCCTATCCCAGTGTCAAGGATATACGCGGGACGAAGAAGAAAACGGGGCCTGCTTGCCGATGATGGCTGTTCTAAGTTTACAATCTCCACACATTCTCAGTGAGATATCTTGCGAGTGGGACCCCAGGCTAAACACAGAATTTGGCGATGTCTTGTTCATACTGTGTTCCCACGGCCTGAAAGTCACCTTATACAATATTTTCAGCCAGACTGTGTTGTACCTGCAGTCTGTCAATGGCACAAGATCAAGTTGAACTTTTGCTTGTGACTTTAGGTTAGAACTCAAAAGTTTCTGACTTGGGGACAGCTGGATTATTATTTTTTTTTAATCCTGCACGACCTTTTTTTTTTTTTTTATGAGTGTCACAAACACATGCATGCAGTATCTATGTGCTTATTTAAATCTTATTCTACTTTGAAATGACTCCACACTCACACACACACAAACACACACACACACACACACACAAATGTTTCAAGAACATTAACATTCCTGTGTCTATTCACCAGTTCCTCCAAAACATCTCACCATAGACAGCCTCATCTTTCCACAGTGGGAAGTCCCCTGCATCACACCCCTCTTCCTTCTCCACTCTGCACTGGCAAGAGCTTCTGTTCCTTACTTTCAGGGTCAAATCTTGGTTTGTCTTCCTTCTCCCTGTGTTAACATGGCCAGGAGATTCCCTGTTCCATAGCTTGGACTCAGAGCAGAGACGAGGAGAGTGGCTGTCACCTTCTAAACATCAAGTCACATGTCCTGTATGTCACCGCCATATGACACACTTACGAAGTAATGTCTAACTGACTCCATGTGAGTGGTTCTTAAATTCCATTATGGGAGATGCCTGGAAGACCACGGAAGCCGAGAGGACTGAGAGTGGGGACCCCTCTTTCCTGAGGCCCCAACAACACAGGAAATTTGTGTATAGATCTACTTGTTATATTTAAACTTTGAGCATAAACGTTGGTTTGAAGAAAAGTGAGAATTTTTGGAGTTTGCCCAAAGAAGGTAATTCTAAAGTTTTTGGAAAATAAAAACCTTCCTGACTCCACATGGCTGCTAGGAGCCCACAGCCCTAAGAGCCCCATGCTATCCGTAGCCGACACCCTCTCTTGTGTCCAGAGCCTTTTCTAATTGGAGAGAAGTTGACAAGGCCACACTGTCCTAAGATAATTGTTTAAAAGTAGAACTTTAGGTAATCTGGTGACATCTAATGAAGGAAGTGGCTGTCTCTATCCCATGAATGATGGCCCTGGGGACCCCTCTTGTACAGACAGGCAGGTGTCACACAGGAGTCTGATCACATGTCTGAATGTAACTGTTCTTTTTCCACAGTGGTCATAGTGAGAATATTTCTCACCATTTTACTGATGGGAAAACTTGAGCTTCATATGCTGCAGCCTCCCTTGGCCAGGAGGCCCCTCTGGAGCTCAAGGTTGACAGCAACCTGTCAGGCGTCTTTCTCCAGAGTGTAACCTGGGCCACAGGACACAAAGGTTTGTGACAGGATGTGCGAATGTCTGGACGTGTGTCTTCCTGCAGGGCTTTCCCAGGAGTCTGTTGCAAACTTGAGCATCAAGTTTCTTCCCAGGCTGACATTTTAGGGGGATTAATTTAAGGGACACTTGCTCCCCATATGTCCCCATTATTCTCTTCAAAACATTAGATTCCTAGGGTCTTGATGCCAGGCCTTCGGTGGAGCAATTCATAAATGGTGTTATGTCCTTCTGTCCCACCCTTCTGCAAGGTGTGAACGTCCTGAAGAAGAACATGAGGATGGAGAGGTTTGGGGCTCGAGGCGATAGAGGTGGCTTCAAATCTAAAATAACCAGAAGATAAAAAGTTGTCCAGGGGTTGTGGGAGGGTGGCTCTGCTAAGTCCCCAGGCCTGGCATTTGAAGCCAGGGTATCCTGTAGGACGCTGCATGACAGAGCTGTGTGGCAGAGCAGCATGGGAGGTTTGTGTGGCAGGGAGGCATGGGAGGTTTGTGTGGCAGGGCAGTGTGGCAGGGCAGCATGCCAGAGCTGTGTGGCAGGGCTGTGTGACAGGGCCGTGTGGCAGGGCTCTGTGGTAGGGCAGTGTGGCAAAGCTATGTGGCAGGACTATGTGGCAGGGAAGTGTGGCAGGGCAGCATATCAGAGCTATATGGCAGGGCTGTGTGGCAGGGCAGTGTGGCAGGGCTGCGTGGCAGGGCAGCGTGGCAGGTTTGTGTGGCAGGTTTTTGTGGCAGGGCTGCATGGCAGGGCTGTGGAGGGTTCATTCTCTGTCCCTTGTCTCTTGCAGATTCTGCCTTTGACTTCCCTGGTAGCTGGGGTTCAAGGCTCTCTCTGCACAGAGCAGGGGAAGGGTGGGAGTAATCGTGGGAAACATGTCATAGGGAACAGTGAGGGCAGTCAGGATGTGACTGAAAAAGGCTGTAAGGGAGGACCTAGGGAAGCAGCTACCCCACGTGCAAGCCACCATCCCACTCCACACTCCACCCAAGGACCCTGGCTGAGGGTCAAACCCTCCTTAGCTCTTCCCGTTATTCCATCAGCTTGGGGCTGTCATTAGCCCCTAGCACCAAACAAAGGCCCCTCGTCCAGGCGGCTGCATCCGCTGGGCTAATTAATTGGATTAATGGCAGAGCAGCCCACACTGGGGCTGCGGGATCACTTCAATGAGCTTTCCACACCCGTCCCCCGAGTCTTTGGGGTATAGGGAGGCAAATTGAGTTAAAATTGAAGAGATGGCTGCATTCATTAGCCCGCCCACCCTCTGAAGTCTCTGGTTAATATGCAAACTATTAATATGCAAATAAGCACAAATGCAAAATAGAAGAGTGAGTGCCCCCTCCTTTGGAAACCAGCTCTCGCTGCAGTGGTTTCCAGAAGGTGAAGACCAGTGCCTTGGCTCGGATCTGAGGTGGGAGGCAGAGCCCAGTGTCAGAAATCAATTAAAAATGGCAACTCTGTGCCCTTTATCAGGTGGAACACTGTTCACCTGTACCTGCCCCAGGGGCAGCTGGAAGGGGCTGAGCTGGACCATTCTTGCCTCTGTGGCTTTGAGCAAACCCACTGTAGGCAGTCAGGAAGCAAGTCCTGTTACAGCTTGATCAGCAGGAGTCAGAAGTCAAAGCAGAAACGTCATCCAGGTGCTGCCTGTGATCTGGAGTCCTGTGTTCAAGCAGTCATTTCATGAGTGAAATCTATTGCTCGTTTTAGTTTGTTTCTCAACCAACCATTGCCACATGCTTTAGATATTAAAAGGAGAGAGAAGGGAGGGAAGAGTGAGAAAAGAGAGGGAAGCGGGGAGGGAGAGTTCTTTTGGTTTCTGTCTCTGTGTCTCCGTCTCACAGACCCTTCTCCAGAAGCAGGGAAGCTGCCATTTGCAACGTTTTCCGGTACACCCTGGCTGCCCTCATCTGAAGCAGCCACTTCTTTCTCGTCCCATGCAGAGGTTGCTCAGCGCACACCCACACCTAGCGGTGCTGATCAGTTACATTGTGTCTGAAGCCCTCCCTCACTCTGATACACACCTTGCTGTGTTCCCTCAGAAGAGCTAGGTTCTTGGCTCACATGCTCCATCTCCACAGTATCCATTGAATTCTTAGCGTGTGGAACATTTGGTATCTGTGGTGATGACAGGCAGCTCAGCATCCCCAGGTGCCGTGACAGGGATGTCTGTGGCTACCATCTTCTGTGAGAAGCAGAAGCCATTTCTATTCTCTCCAAAACCTGGGGTCCCATGGCTGAACCACGTCTCCCCCATACAAGTAGGGTACACAGAGTCTCACTGTGTGGCTTTCTCTAATGCTCGGTGGGTTTGGAACTGTGTTGGTTAGGTTTTCTTTTCCTCTTAAATATGACACACACTAGAGTTGTCTAATAAGAGCTAACCTTGATTCAGAAAGTGCTTCCCTCAGGCTAGCCTGTAGGCATTTTCTTGATTGGTGATTGATGTGTAAGGGTCTGTCTTACTGTGGGGGACACCATGTCTGGATGGGGATTATAAGAAAACCAACTGAACAAGCCAGAGGAAGCAAGTCAGTAAGTAGTATTCCTCCAATGGTCTCTGCTTCCATTCCTGCCTCCAGATTCCTGCCCTGACTTTGGTCCATAATGGACTGTGATAGGGTATATAAGCCAGATAGACTCTTTCCTCTCCAAAGTCGCTTTAGGTCATGCTGTTTCATCACAGCTATAGAATCCATGACTAAATCACAAATTGGTACCAGGGAGTGGACTATTGCTTTGACAGATCTGACTGTGTTTAGGGGAGGATTGAGGGAGGAGTTTGGAACATCAGGCTAGAAAAGCTATTGAGTGTTCAGAGTTTGGGGGAATCTAGGGGGTATTGATAAGAGCAGTGCAAAGAACAGAGGCTTAGCTTCAAGTTTCAGAGGAAATTGATGACTCTTTCAGGGCCCCTTTGTCTGATATCTTGAATTAGAATCTGTGGTTATGGTCAGCAGAAGCAGAGAAATCAGTTGTGATTAACAAGAGGCAGGAACCAGTAATGTGAAATCCTTGCTGTGTCAGAACAGCTAACGCTGGTTGGTTAGGGCTAAAGAGTCAGCCGATGGTAAGAAGAGGCTAGCATCACTGAGACAGAATCTAAAAAGTGTTTTCTTGTGGGAAGCACACAGAAGCCGTTGTCCAGCGGGGTCCACGGTTTTGCAGCCAAACTTGGTAAAACATGTGACAGTGTCCCGGGTGTTAATGATTTTGAAGGCACGAAGGGCTCATGGAGAAAGACTGAATCTTTGCACCATATGGTAGGGTCTATGATCCTGAGGAGAAACCAGGAAACCATTGGCTAAGGTGCAGCCTGAACTGACCCTAGCATATCGGCGTTCCGGGGGCTGTAGAATGATCACCAAGGAGAGCATCTGTGAGGTAGAGCTAGCTGAGCCTGTGAGACATACTGTGAGCTTCAGATCGGCAGAACCAGAAGAGTGGATCTACCGAAGCTCTTTGTTGTTCAGAATGATCCCAGACATTAAGCACTAAAGCTTTTACGCTTTTGAATCTTTTTCCTATTTATTTATTCTTCTTTCATATATTATATCCCATATATAACATATGTCATATTATATATTTAATATGTTATACTATATATGGGATCTAATATGTGGAAGCCTCCTGTTTCCCCCAGATCTAGACTTCCTTAACCTCCCCTCAGAAAAAAGCAGGCCTTCCAGGGACATCAATTAAACACAGATTGTAACTGTTCCCTTCTTCTTCCCTTTCGGAGTAAGAAACTACGTAACCTTTTTTTTTTTTAAGTATCCCGCTTTAACTTTTACATTTCATTTTCAAAGAGAACATGAAAAGTGTTGAGATTTTTAAGACTGGGATTTCTAAAGGTACGCTGTTTTATATCGTGATATGAATGTTAACGTAGCGTCTTGGGGACAAAGAAGAAAGGAAAGGTTGTGGCTCAATAACATTGTGTTTGAGTGTCAAGTTGACAAGTTGTGTTGGTTAGCGTTTTGTCAACTTATCACAAGCTAGAATCATCAGAGAAGAGAGAACCTCAATTTAGAAAATGTTCCCATCGTAGCCTTATTGTATAGGCAAGCCTGTGGACCATTTTCTTGATTTATTATTGATGTGGGAAGTCCCAGCCCATTGATGCCACTCCTGGGCAGGTATTGCCAAAATCTGTAAGGAAGCAGGCTGTGCAAGCCAGTAAGCAGCGTCCCTTCATGGCCTCTGTTTCTGTTCCTACCTCAGCCTCGAGTTCCTGCCCTGACTTCTCTTTATGATGGGCTGCCAGCTGTAAGGTAAAATGAACCCTTTCCTCCCCAAGTTGCTTTTGGTCCTGATGTTTATCACAGTGATAGAAAGCAACCTAAGGTATGCATGTCCTTTCTGAAGAGTACCCGGCAGCCTTCTGTTAAGCCTGGCTTAGTTAGGGTTTTACTGCTGTGAACAGACACCATGACCAAGGCAAGTCTCATAAAAGACAATGTTTAATTAAGGCTGGCTTACAGGTTCAGAGGTTTAGTCCATTATCATCTAGGTAGGAGCATGGCAGCATCTGGGTAGGCACGGTGCAGGCAGAGCTAAGAGTTCTACATCATTGTCTGAAGGCTGAGTGGAAGACTGGCTTCCAAGCAGCTAGGATGAGGGTCTTAAGCCCACACTCACAGTGACATACCTACTCCAACAAGGCCACACCTCCTCTAACAAGGCCACACCCACTCCAACAAGGCCACACCTCCTAATAGTGCCACTCCCTGGGCTGAGCATATACAAACCATCACACTCTCCAACTTGTGTCTGTTCTCATTGGTCAATGGATGATCTCTAACAATGCAGAACTCTGTATTTCCATGGGTGACATCATGTTCTTGTGCTTTCCAGGCTTCCTGTTTGCCTTCTTTCCTCATACGTCCTTAAAATGTGAGCATCCCTATAGTTTAATTCAGAAATCTGACCCCGCTGCTACAGAATAAGAAAGCTGGAAAACAAGTACTATGGTTGGCTTTGGGCAAATTGGTCCCTTAACTAAGTTAAGGATACTGGAGGCCACTGGCATAGTAGGTGTGCTGGATAGAGGGAATGGACAACTCTGGTTCACGTGGACAGAGGTAAGAGAAGGCTAGGTAAGAAAGCTATTGATTAGTGTTAAAGATGCCACAGGTCTCAGGAAGAATTGGCTTCCTGTCCATCCAGAACCCTATCCTCTAGGGCTAGCCTCTTCATTATACATTTAGTACTGGCCAAGATCTCCAGTGAGCAATGGCAGGTGCCATGTTCATTTTACAAATAATAAAACCAGAGGCTGAGAGACATGAACGACCAGCACAATGATTCAGCTAGCTGGCCTGGAGATGCAGGTGAGTGAGTTGACTCTGGAGTCCCAGCCCAGCTTCTCTTCAGCAGCTCCCATAGGTCCTATTGAGTGTTCACTGAATAGATTGCTAAGTAGCCGCTAAGAAACGCCCACCAGGCTCTGGTACTCAGCATGGGCTCCAGTTCAACAGCTAGAAGGTAGGTCTTTGGGCTTTTTAGAAGTCATGTATGGGAACCAGACTGGCCAGCTGATACCACAGGGTAGCCTGGACCTGGTCGTATATATGGGCTGCTGATGTCTGGTGGTGTCGAGGTTCAACTTTGCTTGTAAACTCTCTGTAAGATAACCAAAGGACAGTGGCTCTGTGACTTCTTCACTGTGGCCTTGGCTTAGCCAGTTTATTCTGGAAGGTTCTTCCCAACTACCTGCAGAGATAGCTTCATCAGTAGGGCGGCCCATGACTGGCAGCTGCTTCTGGATTCAGATGAGTCTTGAGCCCCTCTTCCCTAGAGAGAGGACAGCAGTAACCTACTTTGGTGACTATATTGGGTAATTGGGTGGGTGAATGAATGGGTAGTTGGCTAATTGGAACAATGGACAGGTATATAGCCATTTAGTTGAATGGGAAGATAGATAGGTAGCTGGCTAGTTGAGTGAGTGGATAGATAGGTAGCTGGCTACTTGGGTGGATAGATAGATAGATAGATAGATAGATAGATAGATAGATAGAGATAGATAGATGGCTAATTTGAGAAGGTGGATAGATAAGTAGCTGGTTAGTTGGGTGGGTGGATGGATGGATGAATGGATGGATGGATAGATA
>NW_021604728.1:158542-165406 GCF_004785775.1 Grammomys surdaster
TGGCTAGTTGGGTGGGTGGATAGATAGGTAATCCTTACCTTGCATATCGGTGCACTTTCCTGAACCCCAGTATTCTGAAGAAGTTGAGCATGGATAAGAATAACATCCCTGGCCCTCAGAGATGATCTTGAGCAGCCTCAAGCACACCCTCCTCCCAGTGCACTGCCTGGGAGTGCACGGCATCACTTTAAATGTTCTAATAAGCCCTGCTCTTGGATCCCCACAAAAAGCTTTGTGAGCAGAAATGTAAAAGCAATGCCAAGAACTTTTCCTTACTCTAACTAACTGCTGCTATAGGGGAAACTCTCTCTCTCTCTCTCCTCTCTCTCTCTCTCTCTCTCTCTCTCTCTCTCTCTGTGTGTGTGTGTGTGTGCGTGTCTTTCTCTCTGTGTGTTTCTCTCCATGTCTCTCTGTGTCTCTCTGTCTCTCTGTATCTCTCTCTCTCTGTGTATGTGTGTGTGTGTGTCTTTCTCTCTGAGTCTCTCTCTGTGTGTCTCTGTGTCTCTGTCTTTCTGTATGTGTGTCTGTCTCTCTCTGTCTTTCTCTCTGAGTCTCTCTCTGTGTTTCTCTGTGTCTCTCTGTCTCTGTATTTCTGTGTGTGTCTGTCTCTGTCTGTCTCTGTCTGTCTCTGTCTCCCTCTGTCTCTCTCTCTCTCTCTCTCTCTCTGCGTGTGTGTGTGTGTGTGTGTGTGTGGGTGTGTGTGTGATGGGAAGGTTTTGAGTGCACCATCCCAGGAGAAAGGCACTTTGGCACATGCATGCTGCCAGTGACAAGCCTCCTGGGAGTGTTTGTGGTTGACCTGGGCTGGCTTCCATCATCCATCTAGAAAGGAGACTATGATGTACCCAGACCTTCCCAACCCCTTCCAACCACGATTCGCTCACTCTGAGTCATGTATCCCTGGATGGAGACCTGCTGCTAGTGGAACCCAGGCTCCCTCTTTCTGGGGATGCCTGCTCTCCCCATTTGCCAAGAAGACACCAACAGTGCCTAGGTCCTAGCAAGGAAGGTGACTGTTTCCCTGGCCTGTCCCAGTAAGGTCATGAGTTTCCTTGTGACTGCTTTGCTCCCAGCTCAGAAGAGTCCTAGGATCCTTTTTAATCTCCTGCTGAAGTCATGACCCTCTCTCTGGAGTCATGATGGCTGAGCTGGCCAAAATCACTCCCATGACTGTTCCAAGAAGTCTTAATTCATTCATTACAGTCGCCTTCTGCACAGCCCTAGTGTGCTCTGTGGGGCCCCTAGGCCTTGGGGGGGGGTGTGGATCAGGAGGCTCTGTTCTCAGACTCCAGAGATCTGCAACCATTTCCTTCCTACCCTGAACCAATTCTCCTCTGCAATGCTAAGAACCTCAGCACAGCTGGGAGCAAATTATGCTAAGAGAACTCTACCCTGTACACGTGAAGCTCATATCCTGGAACTTCCTCTTCACTGGGTGTCTTAGTCAGGGTTTCTATTCCTGCACAAAACATCATGACCAAGAAGCAAGTTGAGAAGGAAAGGGTTTATTCAGCTTACACTTCCACATTGCTGTTCATCACCAAAGGAAGTCAGGACAGAAACTCAAGCAGGGCAGGAACTTGGAGGCAGGAGCTGATGCAGAGGCCACGGAGGGTTGCTGCTTACTGGCTTGCTTCACCTGGCTTACTCAGCCTGCTTTCTTACAGAACCCAGGACCACCAGCCCAGGGATGACACCACCAACAGTGGGTCTTCCCACCCTTGATCACTAACTGAGAAAATGTCTTACAGCTAGATCTCATAGAGGCGTTTCCTCAAGGGAGGCTCCTTTCTCTGTGATAACTCCAGCTTGTGTCAAGTTGACACACAAAACCAGCCAGTACACTGGGACAGTTCCAGAGTGTAGCAAATGATGAGGAAATGCCTTCCAACACAGCAGGGACTGACATGATACCCAAGCAGTGAAAAACACCACGATTTCAATACATGGCAGGCACTGTAAGAGGATGTAAGTTTCTGAGAGCAATGCCAGAATAGATCCCTCAGGATCCACCAGGTACCACCAAGCATGGGATGAAGTGGGAAGATGGCAGGAGGTTTATGTGGGTAGTTTCCAATGTGTGTGTGTGTGTGTGCACATGTATGTGTGTAAGTATGTGGTGTTTGTGTGTGTGTGTAAGTGTGTGGTAGTGTATATGTGTGTATGTGTGTGTGTTGTGTATGTGTGTGCATGTAAGTATATATATGTGTGTGAGTGTGTGTATGTGTGTTTTGTGTGTCTGTACATGTGTCTCTGTGTGTTTATGTGTGTATGTGTGTGTGTAAGTATGTGGTGTTTGTGTGTGTGTGGTGGCTGTGTATGTGTAAGTGTGTGTGTGTGTATTGTGTATGTGTGCCTGTGTGTGTGCCTGTGTGTATAAGTGTGTGTGTATGTGTGTAAGTATGTATATGTGTGTGAGTGTGTGTATGAGTGTGTATTGTGTGTCTCTGTGTGTAAGTGTGTGTGTGTGTGAGTGTGTATGTGTGTGTTTAAGTATGTGGTGCTTGTATGTGTGGTGGTTGTATATGTGTGTGTGTGTGTGTATGTGTGTGTCTGTGTGTGTGCCTGTGTGTATAAGTTTGTGTGTATGTGTGTAAGTATGTATATGTGTGTGTGTGTGTATGTGTATTGTGTGTCTCCATGTGAATAAGTGTGTGTAAGTCTGTGTGTGTGTGTGTGTGTGCGTTGGCATACTTTGTGTTCTTGGGGAAGTCACCCCAACTCTGCCTCAGTTTCTTTGTCAGTTGCCTAAGGGGAAGGTGGCAAAAATCAAATGGGATCCAGGTTTCAGTCTCCCAAAGCTCAAAGACCTGAAGATAGAAACTCAGGGGCTCAGTAGGCATCTGGAACCTCTCTCTGTCCCAGTGGGTGGGGTGTGCTTGCAATGTGATGGTGGGCGGACACTTTGCCCCTCTCAGAAACAGTGTCTTTAGTTCTCGACATACAGACAGTAAGCTGCATGTTCAGATTGCTGTGTGTTGCTGGTTGCTGTATGTATGTAGCAGTGTTGTATGTTGAGGTTGTTGTATGTTATAGAATATGTTTGCCAGGTACTTGAGGTGGGCTCGCAGATTCTTACTTGCTAGTTATGATTATGACACATGAAACTATGGGAGTAGAAAGGAGCAAGCTTTCTGTACCTTTCCTCCTTTTCTTTCAAGCAAAGCTGCACCCTAGCCCTCTTAGAGAGCAGCTTGTTCCCTGAACGACACGGCAAACGAAAGAATGCACGTACACGTGAGTAAACACGGATACATGCATGGACACACACGCATGAGTAAATGTGTGCTGGCAAGCGTGAGTTCCCCTCGCTTGAATTCTTAACAGTCTAGAAAGCAATGTTAAAAAGAAATGGCCTCAGAAAGGTCCTGGAGCTGCACCCCATTACACGAGGAGGGAACAGGGGCTCCCAGAGCTCCAGAAACTCATGAAAAGTCATCCAGGGCACAATCCGACTCTGTCTGCCACCTCCAACCACATTGTGTTTCTTCTACGCCCTCCCACAGCTGATCCCTGACTCTCCTGACCCGGTACAGATCTCCAGCGTATGCGTGACACATTTTGCCCTGCACGGTCCCGGAAGGCATGCTGGGGGGAGGGGCTCTCGTTGCCACCAGGGCCCCAGCCCTAGGCCATTATCATCCCTCTTGATGTAATAAATACACTTTAAGGGAAGCAGATGCCTGAACAGTTGGACGGGAAGGACCCAGGCACGCAAAGGGAATCTGCTTTGTGAAAATTTGTCTGTCTGCCAGACGCCGGGCAACATGGCACCGCCAGCCAAGTCTGGGTCCGGCTTGGCTGCCAGGTGGGTGGCTTGGGCTTTGGTTGTGCCTACTGATCTTTCTGCACCCCATCCTCCAATGCCCCGATGTGGTCCAGTTGCCAGTTCTTCTGAAATAAGGCCTGGGATGCCGATGGTGACTCTGTGTGAAGTTGGCCAAGGCAGAGCCGTAGTGCAGGGTAGAGTGTTGGGAATGCCGGCGGTTCTCCTGACTCAGGTTGGCCACTTCCCCTCGTGGCTTCTTCTGATCTACTGGCCTCACTCCCCGCCTGTGGGGTACTTGTGACCTGCCAGAAGCCACTGTGCTGCTTGAGGAACTGATCACAAAGGCTTTCTTTCCCTGCTGCTTTCCCTGCCCAGTGAGAGAGACCCTCTACCAACCATCCGATGCACCAACCCCGCTGACAGAAGGACCGCTAACTTACAAAAGGCATCAGGTTGCCGTTTCACTGGCTGCATAACGGAGTCACAGGTTCCCAACAGGAACATCTCTCTCAGTAGCTATACACTTTTATCTCCCCTTCATCCTGATTTTTTTCTCTGAGTCTGAACTCATTAATCCCGTTGAGTTTAGGGCAGGGGAGTTGTGGCTCACGGACAGGAGCAGGGTACGGAACATTCACTCACCTTGGGATCTGGCTCTTTGTCCTCAGAGAACTAACAGGAGAGGGTGACTGTATCTAGCAGTAGTCTGTTATGTCCCCCAAAGGCCCAGGGAGCCTCGGTGGCTAGTCTGTCATGCTGTTAGAAATGGTGGACCTTTAAGAGCTGGTCCCTAGTAGGGGGAAGTGAGATCATTGTGGATGTGTTCTTGAAAAGGATATTAGGACCCAGCTCCCTTCCACTCTGTCTCATTGTGTCCTGGCCACCATGAGATAAGCAGTTTGCTCTGTCACAAGATCCCACCTGGGCATGCTGCCCCCTCCCTGGCCCTGGGCAGCAGCCACTGAGAGCCCCAGGCACCATCTCTCCTTATAAGTTGATGTCTCAGGTATTTTATAACAACATAAGAAAACAACATGCGCGAGATTCCACCAGAAGAGAGATGGCTTTCGCGGTCATTTGGCTCAAGAGAGACACTTGTGGGATCACTTGAGAACCTCAGAGTCTGACTTTGCCCCTCTCCCACTAACCAAGTTACTTTTGAATGAGAAGGTGATTCTGATCCCCCCCCCATGCTGGCTGGAGACCCAATGCTCCTCCCTTACACACCTCCCTTCTTCACCTTCTCTACGGGCCCCAAGCAGAGGGACCTGGATTTCTGACAAAAGCAATTGTACTGGCTGGTTTTGTTAACTTGACACCAGCTGGAGTTATCACAGAAAAGGGAGCCTCTATTGACGAAATGCCTCCATGAGATTCAGCTGTAAAACATTTTCTCCATTAGTGATCAAAGGTGGGAGGGCCCATTGTGGGTGGAGCCATCCCTGGGCTGGTAGTCTTGGGTTTTATAAGAAAGCAAGCTGAGCAAGCCAGAAAAAACAAGTCAGTAAGTGAAGTCCTTCCATGGCCTCTACATCAGCTCCTGCTTCCTGACCTGCTTGAATTTAAGTCCTGATTTCCTTTGGTGATGAACAGCAATGTGGAAGTGTAAGCTGAATAAATTCTTTCCTCCCCAACTTGCTTCTTGGTCATGATGTCTTGTGCAGGAATACAAACTTTGACTAAATCAGCAATACTAAAAACTCTTCCCTCTGTCATTGGGTGTAACTGGCTCTTCCCTCTGTCATTAGGTGTAACTGGCTCTTCCCTCTGTCCCTTACCTGAAAGGAACACAGGCTAGGTCATTAGATGTAACTGACTCTCTTACCTGTAAAGTTTCTATTCTTTCTCATTGTCTCTGGAAGTTTCTCTCACCCTGAGAATTCTTCGTCTAACTTTCACTTCTCCCAGAATTCCTTGTTCCAGGCACGATATAGAAATACCCAGTGTGACATTGTTACATATACCCTTAGTTTTTGTTTTTTTGTTTTGTTTTGTTTTGTTTTGTTGTTTTGTTTGCTGTTCTCGTTACTGGTAGGATGGGAGGATGATCTAATCTCCCCTAAAGCACTAATAATTATTGCCACGCAGCTTCATTTGAGACATGTCAGACCCTGATTCTCAACGACTCATGCAACATCCAGTCCTTCTCTTCCTGTACCCCATGAGATGCCAAATCACAGCAATACTAAAGAACAATGTTCCGGTCACTTCTCATGGCTACTTGGCTAGAAGGTACAGGAGATGGATTTATCTCTGCATTTCCTGATTTTGCTGGACCTTCTGTGGACCTCACTCCATCCGGTCTTCCCTATCAGGAAGAGACTGGAGAGCCAACCATGGCCTCACTGGACTCTCTTGCAGCTAGAGTTCCAGATGCAGCATTCCTCCAGCCAATGAGAGGCAATGTGAGAGAGATTTGGGACGATGGTACAAGGCCACCTATTTGATGTATGACCACTGCTGTCAGCAAAGCAGTACAAACTCACTATGCCTTCCACAGTAAGGACACACTTTATCATCACAATTCCTGGGAAACATGGAACATCCTGCATTTGCCATGATTCTGGAAGTGTCGGTGCAGGTGCCTGCGTTCTGTGTGAAATTGTTCCAGGAGCCTGGACCTGCTCCTTCAACCATTGGTGGCTTCTTAGGTATTAACTCGCTGAACAAAATCCCCTCTGGTTCCAAATATCCACCTTGGATTTTTTTTCCCAGCCTAACCCTGGGCAGATATCCAGCATAACATTTGGGATGCTACCTCAGGGATGAGGTATCTGACCCACCTCCCTGGAGATGCTCAGCAAAGCTCACCCAAGGAAAACGTGTTAGTGTTTAGAAGTGAAGGGTTACCAGAACTCTTGTTTTTGCTATAATTATCAAGACGTGGAAGAAATAAGAAAGGACACTTCAGGTTCAGCATGAGACTGGTCGAGTTCAAAGCAGGGAGATGAAATAGGTTTCTGTTAAAGATAGGGGAACTCATCCAATCCAGGACAATGTTATTATCCATCTCTGTCTCTGCAGTAGCAGGTGAAGGGGCAACAAGGTGAGAGTCTATTGGCTAGATAAAAGGAGGGAGGGGTAAAATAGAGGAG
>NW_021604728.1:165416-173706 GCF_004785775.1 Grammomys surdaster
GATGGATGGGTGGGTGGATGGATGGAAGGATGGATGGATGGACAGATGGGTGGATGGATAGATGAATGGATGGATGGATGGATGGATGGATGGATGGATGGCTAGATGGACAGATGACTGGATGGATAAATGAATGGGTGGATGAGTGAATGGATGGATGGATGGATGGATGGATGGATGTATGGATGGATACATGGATGGATGGGCGAGTGGGTAATGATGGATAAGTGGGTGAATGGGTGGATAGACAAATGGACTGCCTAAACAATGAATAGGAGAAAGTTCCTCAGTACTTGGCACAGAACGGATTCTGGATTGATGGTTGTTCTCAGAGTGTGCTGTCCCTTGACCGGATGCTGAGTATCTGAGTTGACCGTAAGTTTCCCTCCACATACTGTTGCACCATCCCCCGTACACATCCAAGCGCTTCCATGTGTCAAATGACTGCTCTAGGTTAGGCATCTTGTGAAATGGGGAAGAGCCGCCATGTATGTATAACAACAGAAGAAGCCGCGCATCTCTCTGTCTGTACACCAGTACACACTCACACGGCTAAGAATCAGAAAACACCAGAAGCTGAGGACAGGAGGGAGCCATTGGAAATCTCTGCTGGAGGAATGGAAAATGCCAGAACCAGCTTAGGAAAGGGACAGGACCGTGTGACAGAATTCCTCAGCACCTATCTCTGCAGAGACTTCAACACACCACAGAAACAGCTGCTCCCAAGAAGGCTTCCTTCCCAGCAGCTCCAGCTGGGCCCCATCCTGTAGTCACTAACAGGAAGTAATCCTCCATTACAGCGAGAAAGGCCAGCTTTGTATGCTAAGTGAAAGTCAGCCAGTGGCTTTCAAATCCAGACAGTTCTCCTTAGAAAAGGTTCTAGGGCAAACTATGGGGCTGCGTGCTACCCACTGTGACAGACCTCTGTGCGGGGGAGAGGTTGGGGCTCCTGGTCTCTGCATTTGAGAGAAAGCTGTGCTCACAACTTTGCTGTATATATTCCAATCCATCTGCAAGCTGTGTGAGTCAAACGGAGAGGGAATACTACAGACGTATCTGCTTTAAAATGTCTTTATCTTTCCTTCTCTCTCCTGTGACCCAGGCTCTGGGACAGTCGTGAAGGTGGGATGGGAAGACTGGACTAGCCAGAAGAGACAGAGGAGAGAATGAAAACCTGTCTTCTGGACAGGACAGGACAGTTGCACTCATGAGGTTAGGGCAGCTCTAGTCACCTGCACAAAAACATGCACAAAACCAAGCCAGTCAACACTCAAGTGTGTGTGCGTGTGTGTACATGTGTGTGTGCATGTGTATGTGTGCACATGTGTGTATGTGTGTCTGCATGTGTGTGTATGTGTGTATGTCTGTGTACACATGTGTGCACATGTGTGTGTGTTAGGGATAGTTTATGGACACCACTGCCTAGCTCAGGAGCTGAGGTGGGGTAAATCTCACTGTTGATGTCTCCTGGGATGGGGAAGAGATTCTGTCAACAATAATAATGATAATAATAACTATCATCTTCATTATTATTAGTTTTAAGAAGCTGGTTCTATTTGTTCTATTCTGCCTTTAGAGAGGAGCTGAAGCGATTCTGTGTCCTTCCCCCTCCCCCACCAGCGAACCCCCAAGGTACTTATGTGGTTCAATGGTGCCTTCAGTAGCTAATGCGGGCAGTTTGTGGCTACACAGCACGGATAATACCACAGAGTTCCAAGGAGATAAGAGGAGAGGCAAACACCACAAGGCAACAGCCTGGGCCCAGGCTCCAAGCTGCTCTGGTCTCAGCGCCCACTGTGCAGAAGGGGCCAGATCAGATTAAAGCCACCAGTGCCGCATTATCCTGCCGGGCTCACTAACGCTCATTAAGCCCTGAAAATCCTTTTTACGGTGTTTAGGATGCCTCAGGAGGCCTTGGCTGTGTAAATATTATCCTGTCTTTAAATCCTACCAACAGGCCACCAGCAACAAGTGGGGTCTGAGGAGGGACCAGAAGCCAGGCCAGCAGTCAGGAGCCTGGGTCTCCAGGATTCCTCTTAAACCTGCTTAATGGGGCATCCTGGGGCCCACGATCTTGGCCAGAAATCAAATACCCTGTGGGCAACCACTTAGAGCAACACACACTGGGGACAGCTGGCCTGTCTGAGACCGCTGACTAGCCCTGTGCATGGATGTCCCACGGCCGAGGGAGGAGGTATCACGGCTGGAGTGACCTCCCCCAGCTGGAGGCATTTCCCCCTTGCCTGTCCCTCTGGTGGCCCTCATTTGCTGGCCTCTCTCTGTGCTGACTTCTGTATGGACTTCTGTATGGGAAAATGGCCGGACTGGGCGAAGAGTCTTGGAATCTAGCAGATGGAGGCCCCCCTCCGCCCCTGGACAAGTTCTTCTGTGTACTCCGTTAACTTTCTTAAAATCCATCTTTTTAAGCTGATTTTTTCGGGTTGAGGTTCTAGCTGATGAAGGACCAGTGCCAGTCCCATAGCAGGGTGCACAGTTGTCTCTGTATCCCCTGTAGCCTCCACTGTGTCCCTCTGTCATAGATAGTGAGCAGTACACACAGGTGACACAGTCCTGCTTACTGGCAGTCACAGTCTGCTGGGGGAGCAATGGGGAATCTGCTACCCTGGCCACAGGAATGTGGCATTGAACCACTGGCATTAAGTCAGAAGGGAATGGGACCCTGCATGTGCTCTGCTTAGCAGGCAGTAATTGCTCAATTAACACGGTATCTTTTACTGCCCTTGGGTGGAGCTGAGATCCAGCTCATATTCACAGCATGTGACTCTGAGAACGCGTCTTTCCCTCTCTGGGCCTGAGTTCACGTCTATGAACGGAGCTGACTAGAGTCCTTCGGGCTTTTGTCTGATGCACAGTGCACGAGCACTCCTCACGTGCTAGGTGCTTAGTGCTTGGTTATACCTGGTGCTGACTTCACAGGCATCTTAGTCTGTCAAGTCGATGGAAGGTTAATAGAGTGGCCACTGTCCATGCTAGCCCGTAAGGAGCGTTGTAAAAACTGTGTGATAGGCACTTAGTGTATCCTGACAAGGAGATAGGAGGTAAACCACAATCACAGGGGTCACAAGCCATTGTCCAAGTCTGACCGCTGCTTGCGTCTTGCACGGCCCATGCCAGCGACATGAGGAGTTATCCTGAGGACAGACTGAACATACAGCCCATCACGGTGTGGAAGGTCTGCGGGAGGAAGCATAAGGCAGCTGCTCACACAGAGAAAGATGGACGCTGGTACTCAGCCTGGTCTCCTTTTTTATTCAGGCCAAGACCAGCTGAAGGATGATGCTGCCCATCTCCAGCAGATCTTTCCTGCTCAGTTAAACTTCTCTGAAAATGCCCCCCCCAAGACACATATACAGACAAACACAGACGTGGTTTCAAGCCCAGTCGAGCTGACAGTGCACACAGCTATATCGTGTGGCCCCTTCATTTGTGTGCTGGCAGATAGCCAGGCTACCTCATTGCAGAGGCCCTCGGGCCTCCCCTCTCTAAAGTTCACCTTACCTGATCATGAACATACCACGCCTGCAGACCCCAGACCTGAGGAAGTGGCCTTCATCCAGGGGGCTGAGAGACAAGTTGGTAAGCTGAGGCCTGGGGAAGGGTTTGGAAGGATGTGTGGAGGCTAGGGAGCCTAGCCTGGTCTCTATAGTAACCAAGCTGTGAGCTCAATTGCAAGGTCCCATTGATTGAACAAATTAAGAGAATTTGGACCTGCAAGACTAAGTCTAGTACGCACAAAGCCCTCACCCAGTGTTTCTTTTCTTTTTTTTATGTTTTGTTTTTTGTTTTTGTTTTTGTTTTTTCAAGACAGGGTTTCTCTGTGTAGCCCTGGCTGTCCTGGAACTCACTCTGTAGACCAGGCTGGCCTCGAACGCAGAAATCCGCCTGCCTCTGCCTCCCGAGTGCTGGGATTAAAGGTGTGCGCCACCACCGCCCAGCTCACCCAGTGTTTCAAATGTGGGAAATAGAGTTACATTTTCCTGGGTGTACTGGTGCATGCCTGTCATCCCAGCACTCAAAAGGCTGATGTAAAAAGGTCACAAGCTCAATCAAAGCTAGCCTGGGCTATGTAGAGAGACCTTGTCTCAAAAAATTATCAATCAATCAGTCAATCAATCAATCGATCAAACAAACCTAAATGCCTGAGAATATAGTGTGGGCACAGAGCACTGACCTCCTGTGTGTATATGGTCCTGGGTTCAGTTTCTTTGCTGAAAGTTCAAATCCACCAGTACTTTAGAGAAAGCCAGGGCCATGCAGAGGCTCCCGGTATCATTCAGTAAACTCCTGTCTGACACACTGCTGATTCCAGCTAGGTCACACAGAAAAGCATGGACTCCAGACTGTTCACCTGCGAGTGAATGTCTCCGGCCTATGCTCATAAGCCGAGACATTCTCTGCCTGTATCCCGCTAATGTGATCAAATTGCATCCTGGTAAAAGGAAAGATAACAAAGAAAAGTGGGCAGTAATGTGGGTATTTTTTTTTTGCAGCTACGCCTCTGGCCACGCCCATCCTGGGTGTTGTATCTATATCACGGACTTCTTTGAAATCCAGCCACACCACTGCAAAGGAGAAATGCAAGAGAAGAAAGGCCACGCTTTCCAGAACAAGACATCAGGAGGGAAGTTGGGGGTGGCTGGAGAGGCAGCTGAGCTGGGCACAGTTGGCAGGCCCAGCTCCTGGCAGCTGTGCAGAAGGGAGCTATCTCCCTTCACCGTGTCGGCTGCAGCAGAACCATGAGGTGCCAGGGTGGCAGGCGCTGGCGGGCAGCGGGCCTGCCAGCTGCCTGGAAGCGACTCCTTGGGGCACGTGAGTATATGTGCTTTTGGCTGTTTGGCATGAGCGTGCATGAGCACATCCCTGGGGCATTGGGGAGAATCCTGCAGCTCTTTTTAGGAGAAGGGTCTGGCATTTTCTGTGTGACCTTTGGAGGCTCAGGTTCTATCTGTACATGAAAAGATGGCAGTTTGGACCTCTGCAGCCACCTGTGCTGGGGACGCTTAGAATAACCCCTTGAGCATCCTTTGAGGAAGGCTCTGTCCTACAGCTAGGTCTATTGGTAAGCTGGTGGCCTTGGCCACTGCCCCACAATGCCTCAGGCTGGGAGACCCAACTCATGCAGGCCACATCGTCCTTCACTGACCACGGCTATGGGAGTGGAACCTATGTCTCAAGGCAAAGCATGGACTCTGTCTATCCCTCAACAGGCTCCCCCAAGTAGAGATCATTTGCTCAGCAGTCATATAGAGGAAGAACATATAAAGCCCCACAGGCACAGTCCCTTCTTCAGTGGCCACTCCAGCTTTATAGGTTTAAACAGAGGAAGAACAGGGACAGGACCAGAGGCTGCAGCCCAGCAATCCAGGTCAACACAATCCGACTCATCCTCCTCTCAGACCAGGTCTGTGAGGGGACCCCATGGATAGCTGCTGTCGTCATCGAGTGGGGACCTATGTGACACTCACAGTGACCTTCAAAAGACACAGCTTCTCCCACTGGTTTGTTACTCTCATCCTGGGATGGCTAGGTCCTACAGGCTGACCCTGCTAGGGAACTCTCAGTCCCTTGCTATGGCAATGCTGGTGGCTCAGTCCTGGTGTGGTGTTCCTGCAACCTGTGATAACGCAGATGGAAAAGTGACATTCTAGCATCTTCAGCCTTGACTGGAACAAGAAAGGACAGGTTGTCAAAGAAATAGGACAGACACAAGATGGAGGAGCTCCTGCCTGGGAACTCAGCACCCCAGTGTTGAGGATGTTCAAGGCCTGCTGAGTGCCAGTTAACATGGCAGCAGACCTCTCATGGTCACAACAGAGGTGCTTCAGATAGGGGAGAGAACCATACTCTGAGTTCTCTCCCTTATCCAAAGGGCAGTTGCCCCTCACACTGAGCCCCAAGGCTATTGGCCATCCTGGGCAGTTGCTGGGGTCATGAGGGAAGCCTGGCTCATACCACATTTTTCCAGGTTCTGCTACTCCACCCTCATCCTCTGAAGTTACAGGAGTCTCTTCCGACTTCAAGATTCACCCACGAGTGGTCACCCCGATTCCAAGGCTTGACAGCTTTCTCCAGCTGTGGCCTTGCCCATAAATGCATGAGCACTGGAAGGACCATGAGGAGCCAACAAGTCAGCTATCCCTTTAGAAGGAAGAGAGAAGCACCTAATGGGACTAACAGGGCTGTACCTGCTTATCTACCTGCTGGGCGTCCACGGGCTTTACACCCTTGTTGGTCATGCATCTTGGTGACAGAGATGGCCAGACTGGGCAGGGTGAAGGGCCCTACACAGAGGTGAGAAACCGGGCCTGACAGAGGATGGATGTGTTCACGGCCGAAGCATCCCTGTGCTGCCTAAGATTGTTTTCCTCCCAGTCCCTGCCTTTGCTGCAACACATGCTGGAGGCTTAACTTGTTCGATTGATGACACCTTGGTTTGACCAGATACAACTCAATCTTCTGACTGAACGGCAGGGTGCCCATGAAGGCTGTCTACTCTGCGGGAGCCAGGCTTCTTGAAACAGCCTTCGCTGAACCTCTATTACAGTGGCTACTGGTAACTGGAACAGGGGAAGGTGAGCCTGGGATACCCACTCTCCTCACTGTTGGTCACCTAGGGATGTGTGTGTTCATGCACAGGGCTCATACTGACTCTGGAACCCATGGGACCAATCTTCTGCCAGTTCAACTCCAAGAACATCTGTGGAGTCCTCCATGGCTTCACCAGGAGCCTCATCTCCACTCAGCAAGCTGACAGCTGTTCTTTGGTGCCGACCCAAGCACTGCTGTCATATGGAAGGGGCTTTCCATTTGAAAGGTGGGGTGCCTATAAAGCAGAAGCCACCTGATGAAGTCACAAGGCTTACGGAGATGAGAGCCGAGAGTCCCCCACTTTATCCTGGCACTCTACAATGCTTGGCTCTGATCCTTCCACACTGCAGTGCGGGCCTCAAGAGCAATAGACTTTTTCTGAGTTCCAGTGATCCCGGAGCCTCGGGCCTGTTGTGTGCATCGGAAAGGGGGAAGCCATCGAATATGGAGGATACAGTAAATACCGAAAAATATGCTGATTCTGAAGATCCCAGCTGTGGCAGAAACCAGGCAAAGTTCCAAAGCAGGAAGGGACTGTGATAATAGTGATGATGCTGATGGTGATGGTGGCGGTGGAGATGATGATGATGGTGGTGGTGATGGGGATAACAATGGTGATGGTGACGACGTGATTGTTTTAAGCAGCAGGATGTTGGTGTCTGCTGGAGCTAGCTTTAAAAATGACCAGTGTTCTGCTACCTGCTGTGGTATTCACCTCACTTCTGGGCACAATGCTTGGCACAGCTACTAGTGACATGATTCACTGTGTCCCCAGACTCCTGGAAATGCGCCATGCCACCGGTTGGTAGATGAGCGAATGAAATGAATGGAAAATTCCATCTCACAAGCCTCCCCCGCGCATGCTCAATGTGTGCCGCCCCTGCCCCGCGCAGGCTCAAAGTGCTTCTCCTGCGCAGGCTACCTGTGCAACCCCCAGCGTGGGCTCACTGTGTGACTCCCTGAGGAGGCTCACTGTGCCTTCCCCTGTGTAAGCTCACTGTGCACCCCGCTACCACCCCCGCCGGTCACCAGCACAAGCGGGGACTCTTAATCCACGACTCTCTGGGTTTAGAGTCATCACAAAGTTCTCAGTAAAGGAAACCTCACTTAATTGCAAATGTTTGCATGGGAAACGCATTCCCAGGAAGCAGGAACTGGTCATGTTTTACAGAGAAATAATTAGGCCAAGGAGATGGGAAATTGTATCTGAGGGTCAAGGTCTCCCCACGGAAGGGAATGGGAAGAAGTCAGCCCAGGAGTTTCAGGCTGTTGCTTTAAATCCAGATTATTCATTGGAGAACGTGTGTGTGATTCTCTGGTACGGTGCACTGTTCCCAACTCCTTACCTCTTTGAGGGTGACACTATGTCCTTCATCCCCATTTGGGCTGGAGCAGGCATCGTGGAGGACAGAACAGGATCTCGGTGGCTGACCAGAACGCCAGAGACAATACTGACTGGGGTCTTCTGCGGGGAATGGTCAGCTGACATTTTAGAGTGCATCCCAGCCGAGTGAGTGGGGTCATATTGATTCACAGAAACATAAGCAGCAGAGATAGCCTGGGCACTTCTTGAAGGGGCGCAGCTTGGGACTGAAGCATAGCCTGGGCACTTCTGGGAGGGGCGCAGCTTGGGACTGAAGCATAGCCTGGGCACTTCTGGGAGGGGCGCAGCTTGGGGCTG
>NW_021604728.1:173716-201210 GCF_004785775.1 Grammomys surdaster
CTGAAGCATAGCCTGGGCACTTCTGGGAGGGGCGCAGCTTGGGGCTGAAGCAGACATTGCAACAGTGACCTGCAGTCGATGATATTTCTACATCTAGAGAGTGACCTTCAATAGTCATGCACTGGGTTTTGAACGATTCAGTTTATTAATTATGTAGAAATTAAAAACAGAAGAATTGTCAGGTGAGGTACCGCAAGCCTTTAGTCCCAGCACTTGGGTTGCAGAGGCAGGTGATCTGAGTTCGAAGCCAAACCTGGTCTGTGAATAAGTTCCAGGACAGCCAGGGCTACATAGAGAAACCTTGTTTTAAAAAAAAAAAAAAATGTCTCCCCTGTGGTGCCCTTTGGCAAACCTGTGCCCAGGCAGGACCTTCCTGAGCTGAGGTGTCATTGAGGAGCAGCTAACGCCCAACCAACTCTGCCCTGGATCTTTTAGCACCAGTGGCTCCCAAGCCTGTGCCACTAGGGTGGCAGCGTGTCATCGGCTTCCTGAAGGCAGCGGAGCTGGAGATAGTCTAGGCAGAGGGAGCACACAGGGACCCTGAATCTCAGTCTTCTACTGGGTCCCCTGTGTGGACATAAAATATCACAGGTCACAGCTGCCATGCCCACACTTTCCCAGGGACACGAGGATCTGCTTCCTTCCTCTGGCTTCCTACAGATTCCTCTCTTACCTACCAACTTAGACTCCAGGTTTCCTATACATACTGTGGGATTCGGGCCTGTAAGCCACACTGCCTACCTGGAGTTTGAGATGTACGTGATCACCCCCCCCCATCTGAAGCCTCAAGGCAGACCTGTTGCTAGATGCAGTGTCCTGAGTGGGGGCTGAGAGCTCATCTGGGTCCCTGGCTTTTCCTGGCTTGTTGCTGATGCCACCACACATGGTGATGGGTATGAATGTCATAGAGTTACGTCACCCTGGGAACGGCCAGATCTGGGTGTGGGTGCTTCCCCAGAGTCATGTTCATATTGCTTCCACCCCTGCGGGACTGAGCTTGGGTAACCCGTTAGGTCACTTGCTCATGACGCCTTTTCTGATGGCTGTCACACCCCCTCCTGCCCTGACCTCTCTGTTTTAATGGAGCTTGAAATGAGGACACCTCCCAAGCATATCTCAGGTGGATTCCCGAGACACCCAGCCATGTCTTGTGGTTTGAATGAGACGCTAGTCAGAGGCATTTGCACACACTTGGTCTGCAGTTAGTGGTGCTGTTTGGGGAAGGTTTCGATGGTGTGTCCTCCCTGGAGGAAGTCTGTCAGTGAGGAGATCTTTGAAGATAAACCCCTCACCGATTTCTAGTTTGCCCTCTATGCTTTCTGTCTGAGGTTCAGAGTGTGAGCTCTCTACTTCCGGTTCCTATTGTTATGCCTGATACTTGATGTCATGCTGTCCCTGGCATTATGGACTCCATTCTACAGGAATCGTAACCTAGGATAGACCCTTCCTTCTAGAAGTTGCTGTGGCCATGACAACAGAGAAATAACCAAGATAGAGTTTTACCTTTTAGCCCCCCCAGGGGTGGAGCTTGCCTTCCTAAAGCTCCGCCTTTCAGCCCCTAGGGGTGGAGCTTGACTTCTTAAAGCTCCGCCTTTCAGCCCCTAGGGGTAGAGCTTGCCTTCCTAGAGTTCCGCCTTTCAGCCCCTAGGGGCGGAGTTTGCCTTCCTAAAGCACAGGGTAGACAAGACGCAGCTGGACTCTACACTGTGTTCTCTTTCTCATGGAGATCAATGAACTTTTTCTGCCAAGATCTGGGCTTGGCTTTGGCTGTGGGGATGCAGAGTCTTCTGTGACTATTGAAGCTCCAGGATGATGGAAGCTGTCACGGACCAAGATGATCCCTCAGGGAAGATTGTCTATCTAGACTGTATGTGGCTATGTTACAGTAAAACATTATTGGCAGACCGTGGCTAGACCACAGACAGCAGTTTCGTGAGATCCAGCCTCGTGTATAAAAAAGTTGACTGAGCTCAATGGAGTAATGCTTGCTTTAGGTGCAGAGTTCCATTCCCAGCACAACTTAAACAAAATGTCTGTTGAAGGCCCACTAGGCATGCTGAGCTCAATCCAAAACCTTTCTTAATCAGTTTCTGAATCCCTTTGCTTCTGGGACTAATCATGAGGTACCCCAAAGTGATGGTTTGTATATGGTCGACCAAGGAAGTGGCACTATTAGAAGGTGTGGCCCTGTTGGAGTAGGTGTGGCCTTGTGGAGTAGGTGCGACCTTGTTGGAGGAGGTGTGGTCTTGTTAGAGTGGGTGTGGCCTTGTTGGGGTGGGTGTGGCCCTGTTGGAATAGGTGTGGCCTTGTTGAAGTGGGTGTGGCCTTGTTGGAGAGGGTATGACCTTGTTGGAGTAGATGTAGTCTTGTTGAAGGAGGTGTGGCCTTGTTGGAGGAGGTGTGGCCTTGTTGGAGTGGGTGTGGCCCTGTTGGAGTGGGTGTGGCCTTGTTGGAGGAGGTACGGTCTTGTTAGAGGAGGTGTGTCACTGTGGGTGCGGGCTTTAAGACCCTCCTCATCCTAGCTGCCTAGAAGCCAGTCTCCTAGTAGCTTTCAGATGAAAATGTAGAACTCTCAGCTCCTCCTACATGCCTGCCTGGACACAGCCATGCTTCCACCTTGATGACAATGGACTGAACCTCTGAACCTATAAGTGAGCTCCAATTAAATGCTGTTCTTGAGTTACCTTGGTCATGGCTTCTGCTCACACCAGTAAAACCCTAACTAAGACACTCAAGGACAATCTAACACTTGGCCAGGGGAATTACATGCCCATGAAAGTGTTTGCCATGAAAGCACCAGGACCTGGGTCTGATCTGCTCCCAGAGCCCACATACAAAGCCAGCTGTCATAGTGTGAACTGGTGATCCTAACATGGGGCAGGTGAGGACACGTGGGTCCCTGGGACTTGCTGAGCAGTCAGCCTTACTGAAGCATCAAGGTAAGAGAGAGACACTGACTGAAAATAGTGATAGACAGTGGCTGAGCAATGACACCCAAGGCTGTCATCTGGCCACCACACTCTCACACACATGCACATGTATACACACACACATAGACACATGTACATACACATGTGCACATATACATGCACACACATAAACATACACGTGCACATATACATATGCTCACACACATGCATATATCACACACACATACACACACATGCACACATAAACACACATACATACACACACGCATATATCATACACTCACATAGACACACATACACATACTTATGCACATGTACATACACAGATAGACACATAGACACACATACATATACACATGTGTATATACATTCACTACACATGCATATATACCACACACATGTGCCCTCACACACACACACACATATTGAGACACATACACACATAGACACACATACATACACACATGCACATATACATACACACACACATAGACACATATACATACATTCACATACATACATGCATACACACACACACAGAGTCTGACACTTTGGTAACACTCAGGCAACTTTTGTTTTGTTTTTCATTTTATAAAAGGGAGCTTCATGAAGGTAGAGAGTGAACCTTGGCTCAAGAAGAAACTGTTCCCCATGGGCCCACTTGCTGAACATCTGTTCCCAGATAATGGCACTGGTTTAGAAAAATCTAGATGATTTGGAGTCAGGGCCTCAGTGGAGGAAGCTGGCCACAGGAGGTGTGCCTTCAAAAGCTAAACCTGGACCTCCTGTCTTTCTAATCCTGCTTGCCTTCCCCAGCATACCCTGTCTCACCAGGGACCCAGAGTTGACATAAAGCCAGGGCACCTGGTGAGACCTGGGAACCCTGAGCCAAAGCCAATCCTTCTCTCTCAGGGGCTCTGGCTATTTTAGCCCCAGCTTCACAAAACCAATGGACACAAGCTTTCTCCTTGCTACCTGAATCCTTAAAGGACTCCTCCTTTTCTCCAGGGTCAGTTTGGCTGATGCCTGCTCAGCTGCTGAGGTCCCAGCTGACCCAAGCCTGGTATGTAAGAGCCATACTTCCCTAGGAGAAGTATATGGCCCAGTCTGGACCAATAAGAACCTGCCTGGGAGCTATCTTTTCTCCCAGTGGGTGCTAAGCACCAGGATGTGAGTTCAGGAGGGTGTTGGGCTCTGTGCCAAACTCTGGCAGCCTCCAATGAGTGAGTGGAACTGGCTGTTCTCAGCCTCCAGGTGGCTCCAACCCTGAGAAGGGAAGTAATCAGGGTTCCCTTCAGCTCTAACTGGGAGGGCCAAGATCTGACTTTGGGGTACCTGCCTGTACCCCAGGGTGGGTAGCCATGAGATTGATGTTCTTCCTTGAGGTGGTACCTGTAAGGTTGCAGGAATATACCAGAGTGAGGCTGACAGTGGCAGAGATACTAGAATCACCAATGGCAACCCTGGGGTGTGGGCTGAGCTAAATGTGGGGGAAGGTCTCCCCATACTACCAAGCTTCAGGCACTGTCCCTGCAGTCCAGTCCCTTCTCTGAGCTTGGCTGATGCTGAGACAGAACTGTTATTGCCCACTGTTTCCCTGGCTAGGAACAACCCTTTGAAATAGCAGAGGAAAGATGGGGTGGGCATCTAGGAGCAGGAAGGAGCTGCAATGGAGAATGTCTACTTAGTCTCTGAGAGAGAGAGAGGAGAGGGACAATATTGAAGGAGAGGCAGGCTGCTCATCCCCTAGGAATGTGGAGATGGCTGACTTGCTGAGGGGAGGGGAGGGAGCTTTCTTGATTGCTTCCAAATTTCCAAATGCCTATGTCAAAGCCAGCTGTTTTCACAGTCTTGGACTGGCCTAGAAAGGGAAAGGAGTCAGGCTAGGCACAGGAAAGGAGTGGGGAACTCTAAGCTTTCTCAGCAAGCACCCTTTGTGTTCAGGCTCCAGTGACCTAGAACCCAGCACCCCAAATTTGGAAAAGACATGTATGCAAAGCACACAAGACACATTCTGAAGAGTGACGGGTCTGTCCCTTTATTTCTCTCAGCCTCGGTCTTCACAGGTATCTAGTAGGAAGGACACACATGATCACATGATCACATAATGAAGGACATGCCAAACACATGTATGCAAGACACATGGGACATACTCTGAACAGTGACAGATCTGTCCCAATATTTCTCTCAGCCTTGGTCTGCACATGTATCTAATAGGAAGGACACACATGATCACATGATCACATGATCACATGATGGAGGGCATGCCCTTCATCACACAGCAAGCTGTACATGCCTGGCTATGTCCCCACCACCCAGGTGCTTTGAGGACAGACATTGACTGTGATTCTTTTCTTTGTCTTCGAAGCCCTGCAGCTCAGGTTCTGTCCTCATGTGATGGCTCAGACCCAGGGCCCCATAGCTCTGTCCAAACATGCTTGGCAAACAGCCTCAAGTCAGAGGTGCAGGAAGCAGAGTGAGACTGAACTCAGCCTGCCTACCTGCTGTATACTCACTAGGAAGAGCCCTGCCATGTTGTCCCAGAAAGTGGACGAAGAAGAAATAGGTGGAAGAAGTTGAGTTGAATGAGGAGCAATAGTTGGAGTCTCTACTCTGACTCTGTAACTGGGTCACCTCCCCTCCCCCTTCCCCTTCCCCTTCCTCTCCCTCTCCCTCTTCCCAGGAGACTACTAGGTCTCTGTGTATAACAAGGCTTCCCCTTCCTCTCCTTCTTCCCAGGAGACTACTAGGTCTCTGTGTATAACAAGGTGCTTTGATACTGCTTTTGCTGACAGCACTAACTCCTCACAAAAAGCAGGACCCATGCATGCCACCATGCCTTCAATCTCCTCTCTGTCCCTCAACTTTGTCTCAGACCCTACTGGACTCTTGTCACCAACTTTCTTTGGTCCTCCTCTCAAGGCTGAAAAAGAGATGTCACCATCTTTAATACTCTCCTGAGATAAGGAGCCCAGACTGCGCCATGAGTATCCACGTGACAAGAGAGTTCAAGTTCCCTGGCAGGAAAAGCCACCCCAGAGCAAGGGAGGTGGCAGCAGCTGCACCAGGAACAGATCACCTGTGGGGACCACATTGGTCTCCTCCTCATGATGTAGATCCATGAGGTGTCTCCCAGACCTGAGCTGAGTGGAGGATGGGCAGGACCGAGCTAACCTGGGTTTCTGAACTGTGGCCTCAAGTCCCAGCCCCACTCTTCCTGGGTTTAAACCTAAAGCTGGAATAAGCACTGCAGGCTTACTGGGTCAATGGTCGTGTGTTCTTCCTCTGTGCTAGCGACAAATACATTGTCTCTCCATTTGGGGTGGGGGCGAGCCTAGCGGAGAGGCAACCAGAGCCAAGGCTTTACCCTAAAATCTCTGCTCACAGCAGACTCAGAAGCAGATGCACGAGCAGCATACTTGTTCTTTGATTTGGGCACCATCACCTTTCTGCGTAGTCGGTGGGTCCCAAGCTCTTAGGTCAATGCCTCAGCCTTCCCTGTGTTGGGATTGGCAGGTGAACACCACCATGCTTTGGTGAGAAGACTCTTTTTAACCAAAGGCTTGAAACTTCTTTCTTGAATATTTTCATCCAGTGTTGACTGCCATTTGCTCGTCTAGGCATCTCGAGCTTGGAAGAGCCTCTAGAACCCACCTGCAGACAATCAGAGCTTTCTCTCTGCCAGCAGGATGACTGGGAAACCCTGTCCCTCCAAGCGAGTGACTCCATGACTTCAGTCAAAAGCGTCTTTGTGGGCCGTGGATGAAACAACACTTCCCACAGGGACCAGCCCAACCATTTGTTTTGGCTGCGTTCAAAGCCACGGTTTTGGTGTCCAGAGTCTACTTCTCCACCCTGGAGTGACTCAGAGGCTCAGAGAGGAAACCAACAGTTTTGAAAGAGAGGACACCAGGGCCCAGGCTGCCTCCAGATGTGTCCTGAGGAGACCAGTGTTTACCGCTGCATTTACCAAAGCCACCACGAAACCCCATACAACTGGTGCCTGTGATCGTGACCTTGACCCACAAGGCAGTTCCTGTTTTGCATCTATTTAAAAACCATCTAGAGTGGCTCTGTGGAGCCCCTGATACATTTAGGGCCTGACTAAGCCCCTGTTGCACACAGTGGGGATATGGTAGCTATAGCCCTATCCTAAGCTCAGTCATACAGCCCCACCTGGAGTTGCCCAGGCTGACTATTCATGATCTGGAGAAGCAGAAAACAGGGTTTGGAACAGGTAGGGGCTAGAAGTATGGCTTTGCAGCTAAGAGCACTGAACGCTCTGGAAGAGAAGCTAGGTTCAGTTCCCAACTCCCATATGGTAGCTTACAACCATCTGTAACTTCGGTTCCTGAGGCGCTGACTCCTCTTACTGTCCTCTGCAGCCCCAGATATATAGTCAGGTAAAACGGCCACACACATTAGATAATAACACATACATTATTAGATAAGCAAACAAGCCTTAAATGTCTGTGTGTGGAACAGGAAAAAAACTGCAGAAGCATATAACAGCGTCGACAGCAGTCAGCACTGATGGTGGGGACTAAATGTCCTCTGACACCTGACGCTAGACTCAGACTCTCAGCCATAAGGAGGTACCACTGCTCATTATGGGTGCAGATATATTTTAATTATAAAAGTAATTTATGCAAATTGAAAACCTGGGAACTCACTAGCTCCCTTCCCTGTGTCAGAGCACAGCCCCTCTGGTCTCCACAAGCAGGTTCTTTGTGTTTCTGTCTGGACTTGGAGACTGATAATAACGCTCTGCTCTGGCTTGACTGAAGAAATTTATACTTACATCTAGATACAGTGCTTAGTGACTGGCCGCAGACTTTCCTCTGCAGATTGGACCGATTCCACATTGAAACTGCTCAGAAAGTCACGACATCTGAAAGACTGTCATGAAAGTAAGAGGGCCTGGACCTCCCTCAAAGCCCGCATACGATACCAGACACAGTAGCCATGGCTGCTTCAGGTGGAGACCGCAGAACCCTAGGTCTGGATGGCCAGTCAAGCTAGACAGACCCATGAGCAGTGGACAAGAAGGCCTAAATGATACCAGCCTCTGGCCTACACATGCAAGAGTACAAACACATAGACATGTGCACACAGGTGCACATGCACACACATATGTGTGCACATACATGTCCCATGCCCATACCCTCATACATATGCACATACATGCACACACATGCATACATAGGCACACACATGGGTACATATACACACATGCCCCCCCCACATACATACATACATACATGCACACACTTGTGCACTCATGGCCTCACATATTTACAGTGCAGACAGGTACATGAGGCATGCACACACATGCATTCACACACATGTACACAAGACACATGCACGCATACATTCATACACATGGCCACACATGTACACATGCATGAACACGTCTACATATGCACACACATACACATAGGCATGCACATGCACACACTCATGCATATGCACACACATGGAGACACACACACACACACACAGAGGGGGCGAGGGAGCATTTCTACTGAAGAGGTACAGGGTTGTTTGTTTTTTTTGTTTGTTTGTTTTTGTCCTTTCCTAAACAGAGAATATCCTCATGGTATGTCTGTTGTCCCCAGGGATGATTCAAGATGTGCAGGTGCCCTATATAGATGTTCTATGCTAATGACAACACTCTTGGATACAAGGGGCTCAATGTCTAGGATGGGGTAGAGGTCTTGGGGTCCTAGAGCCCATCCCTCAAGGGCTCCATGGAGGCCTGACTTTAGGAATAGTGTCCAGCCATCTGGTGGGTGCGGACCTGCCTCTGTCACTAGTCATTATTATTGTGGCTAATATGAGACTCTTGAGACATGATCCCATGGCGCCCATGCTGGCACCAAAGTCCTTGTGTAGTTGAGATTGACCTCGCTCTGCCTCATCAACGTGCTGAGTTTCAAGCTTGTTACAAAGTCTCACATCTGCCTCTCTTCTGCCTTGCTACTGAAAGGTGTTTGAGGCAAGGTTGCAGTACAATGGTTACATCTCTCCCCTACAGTGGACATCCTTAACAGGACGTCTTTGAACACCTGCATAAACATTCCGGAGGAGAAATTCCTGCAGGCAGCCTTCCTGGCTGGGGCCACGGGTGGTGTAGTTTTAATCCATCATTAAATTAGTCTTCTTTTTGAGACAAAGTCTCACTGTGCAGCCTTGACTGGCTTGGAACCAAGCTTTTAAACAATGTTGAAGTCTGAATGAATGAAGGATCGCCGATCAAGTGTCTCGATGGTGATTTAGATAGGGAAACTGAGGTAAGGGAGATTTCTCTTGACCTGGATTTGGGTGCCATGTTGGTTACAAGTAGGCACTGGCTTCCACAGAGACTCTTTCCTCTCCCTCCCTTGGAACCCCCTGGAGTGATCTCCCACCCCTCCCTCCAGCCCAGCCTGACTATTGCTCACACATTCAGTGTGTGCCCCTCTGGGTGGAATTACAGTCCCTTAATTGAACTGAAAACAAGAGGAGATTGAGTTTTATGGGGGCTCAGGAGGCCAGGGAGGGCGGAAATGAAGTGCAGAATGAGCTGCAGGCCCAGGGGAGCTGGGTTACAGGTGGGAGGGTGGAGGGAAACAGCCTGGCGGTTAAAGCTGGTATGTATTTGGCCTCTGTTCAGCCCTTGCTCTCTAGCCTTGTGTCGTGGTGGGGGAAGGTAGCGGACGTGGGTCACTGACTGACTCTGGGGTCTCAGATCCCACTGCCTCAGCAGAGCATGAAACAGAGCCTCGGGAGCCATGTAGAATGTATGTGTGCATGTCCAGCCACCCCATATCCATCCAAAAGGCTTCTGCAAAGGAGGTTGGGACAAGGCCAGGGAAAGCCTCCAGATTCCAGATAAAAACCCACACAGGACTCAAACCCAAGGGGTCCAACTTCAAGGTCACAAATTCAGTACCTATAGGTGAAGCTTCTTGAAGGCTGGCACAGGGGTTGGTTTTTTGGTTTTTTTTTTTTTTCCATTTCTGGGCTTCAGCTCGTTGCCTGAGAGCTCCTGTGTCCTTTCAGTACCTGGATCGATTGATAGGCACCTGTTCACACAGCAGGTAGATATTTCAGAAGGGGTCACATGAGCAGGGGCACACGAAAATAAAATGCATGGTGAGATGTCTGCTAAGGGACAATAACATGGTGGGCAGAGCAGAGTGATGTTCTCCATGGAGGGGACCATGAGAAAGACCGAGGAGGGAGACAGTACCCTCATCAGACAGGCATGGGAATGTCAGGGGAGTACACAGGCTATACCACAGACATCTCACTGAAGCAGGCCCAGTTTCCACTGTGGATTTTCTGGCTCATGAGGATCTTCTAGTACCTCTAGACACATGACACACTGTCACATGACACACTGTCACATGACACACTCTTGCAGGGACATCAGATCTCTTTAACACTCCATCTCCTGCTTAGGGATTTTTATGGTTGTTTTAGCCACAAGATTTTCCATCATAGATGTAACTGAGCAGACATGGAGTCTAGAATTTGGACCCATGTTCAATTCTTGATTCAGCTGTGCCCAAGTTACTTGATGACTTCTGTCTCTGATACCTTATATGTTAAGTGTAGATGTTCACATAATCCTGTCCAAGAAAATTCATTAGCACCTCATGCGTAAGAATCTCAACAGCCAGTGTTGTCTACAGCTGGGTAATCTTCAACTAGTGAGTGGACAGACTGTGGTATATCCATACACTGGAATACTATTCACCAACCAATATGGATATTGCCGAAGAAAGATAGAGAATGGAGCCTAGTATGGTGGCACACACCTGTGACCTCAGTGTTCTTGAGGCTGAAGCGGGAAGATCAGGAGTTTGAGGCCAACCTGGGCTACATACTAAGACTTTGTCTGGGAAAGCCAGTAATAGGAGGCCACTCCTGAAGCTTACACACTGCTCATCCTTGTGTCTGTGACACTCCCACAGCAAGCATCAAGGGGGCAGGGAAAGGTAACCCCAGGGACTTCCAATGTGATGATGGGAGATTCTTCCCTCACTGGTGGTGACAGTTGCTAATCTTAATGTGTGATAAAATGTTTAGGCTGTTTAAAAAAATAAAGTAAAATCCTGCCTAAGGGGTCCGGCATGGCACCAAAAGCAATTTGCTGTGCTCTTACAATGTGTTGTGGCTATGGAATTGAATGTTGTCATGTGAGACAATGGGGCAAGGGGCACTGGAGTAAGGGGGCACTGGGGTAAGGGGACACTGGGGTAAGGGGCACTGGGGCAAGGGACACTGGGGCAAGGGGCACTGGGGCAAGGGGCACTGGGGTAAGGGGCGCTGGGGTAAGGAGGCACTGGGGTAAGGGGGCACTGGGGCAAGGGGCACTGGGGCAAGGGGTACTGGGGTAAGGGGAAGCAAGGAAGCAAGGGAGCACTCTGGGCTAGACTGCAACTTCCAGTGAGAGTCACACTATTTAGAAGAAAAGTCTTTTTTAAAATGGAAACGCGCCCCCACACCCATTCTCTTAATGACTAGAGATGATTTAAGAAAGCAGTCAATACCCAGAAAGCAGGTAGGTGCTCCACCGTGTTTCAGGTCACCTTGGGAGAGGGGTCGGGCTGAGGACGGGGTTTGGAGGAAACACCACGAGAGCTGACAGAATTTCCTAATGGAAATGCTTAAGGCTGGAAGAGAACTCAGATGTAATCTCTCAAGAGAAACGGAAAAGGGGAAGGGAGGGGTGGTTCTGAGTTTGTACACGAGTCCCCATGGCAGCCTCAGACTCATGATCTCCTTGCGCAACCTCTGGTGATCTAGTCTAGTCGGAGTCCCCGGGGCCTGGGAACTCACTGCTGTGTTTTACTGACTCCCCCGCAGATGGCAGCTTCGCTCGGAATCGTGTGTTAATCAGAAACACACCGTCCACATTGTCAACACTTTGTTTAACCACTTCTATAAATTCACCATTAGTGTTAGAGCAGTCCCCGGTTGATGGATGGAGTCGTCGGCTGCCCTTGACAGCCAAAGCCCATAAAACTAAGTCCAGGGCTCGAGACTCCAAAGTCAGAGACACTCGACACCAACCCAGGCTTGTGATGTGTGGACAAGGATTCCGCTCTGGGCTGGAAGGAACGGTGGGTCCCCCAGGAAGCCGACGGAGACGGAGAGAGAGACGAGAGATTCCCACCGGGATCCTGCAGGAGTTTTTGGAGAAGTCTCAACCGCAGAGATTCTGAGCGTGCCTGGAAAGAGGCTGGAATGGAATTTCCGTCATCTGAAGGGTGGCTACCAAATACTGAAGATGGCAGGCTCAGACAGAGACGCTGCACTTGACCGTGACAAGAAGCAGGAGCCTCCCGTCTATTCATCTGTTTGTCTGTCTGTTGTCCTGGGCTATGCCCTTGGATGTGAGACATATATCTGTAAGCTTCCCTGGTGAGGTTATCCTTGCGCCCTGTTGAATACCAATATGATCGAAGAGGTGGCCTCAGGGTCAGCGAGGGACACAGATGGGCCTCCTGGTACAATCCTGCCAGAGGAATGGAGAACAGAAACAAGAATTCACTATGGGGCCTCTGACTCACGCAGGAGGTCAGGGAACGTACTATTTAGGATACCCAGACGATGAGACAGAGAGAGCTGAAGTCCCAAAGAGGGAAGAGGGGCTCCCAGAGACAAAGGAGGGGCCTGGGGCTGCAAGTGGGTGCTTCTCTGGGGGTTCTGGGAAGGAGGGAGTGACCAGAGAAAAGGTTGGAAGGAAGGGCAAGGGACAGGATATACATAAGCTTTCAAGCCTCTTTATTCCAGTGGGGGAAACTGAGGCAGTAAGTGGGACAGCAACATCCAGGTGATAGCCAATCACAGTGAACCATCAACCCAGCAACATCCAGGTAATAGCCAATCACAGTGAACCACCAATCCGGGTTCCCATCATCATCCGGTTTTGGAGACCCGGAGATAATGTTGTTCAGGAATGAGGTATAAAGACCCCAGGGCAACATGATCTTCAGCCTGACTTCTTTCTGGGGTCCCGATACAAGAACACAGGATGGAGGCCCTGGTCCTGCAGCCATCCTCATCCCATCCTCCCCATACCCAGCAAGCTCTTCATCCACACCCAGGCTCTTCCCAAGGGCCAGTTTTTCCAGAAACACAAGCTGAGCAAAACAAAACCCCTCCCTGGGCCCGCCTGAAATAAGAACCCAAGCAGCCGTGCACTTTCTTGGAGAGCACTGCAGAGCCTCCTGCCGACTCTGGACACGTCCAGGATGGGTTTGCTAGAATAATAATCTTTAGGAACCCAATTGGCTCAGCTGCCAAAAGCCTTACATGAGGACGATGTACCCCCAGCCCTGACCCAGAAAACTGGTTATGAGGTAACTCAGTCCAGCAGACAGAGGGAGCCGCTCCCTGTAAGTCTGTCTGCTTTTCTTTCTTTCTTTCTTTCTTTCTTTCTTTCTTTCTTTCTTTCTTTCTTTCTTTCTTCCTTCCTTCCTTCCTTCCTTCCTTCCTTCCTTTCTTCCTTTCTTCCTTTCTTCCTTTCCTTCTTTTTCTTTCGTTGTCCTCACTGCCTCATCTCTCCCCTTCCTCTGCCCTTTTTCTCGCAGATGAACTGAGCCTGATGCTGTAGGCCCCAAATCCTGGTGACTCAAAAAAGCTGAGGCAGGAGGATTGAGTTCAACCTTCCCTTAGCTACAGAGTGAGTTCAAATCTAGCTTGGGCAATGCAGTCAACTTCTGTCCAAAAGAAAAAAGAAAAAAAGAAAAAAAACAAAAACAGACTGAGCTTCCCTTCAGCTAGTGTTTCTGTTCTTAATCAGCAGTATGCTGAGGCCGTGGGTTCAAATCCCTGTACGGGGACAAGTGACTTGTCCATGATGTGTTCTAGAGATGGGCTGTCACAGACATGGCCACAGTGTTTAAGGTGAGGAGCAAGATGGGTATGTGGGAGATAAAAGCCCACAGATCTTGTGGCCACAGAGACTGACACCCCCAACAGGCAGTAAGTATGCCTCCAGCTCTAGGATCAGAAGGGGCCTTGAGGTAGAGGGTCCATGGGCTCTGGAAGATGGAATCATGTCTCTCCTGCCTCTGCCTATTTGATTTTCTAGGCTACCAGGCTGCATGTACCAGCTATGATTGGCTAACTCCAAAGGACTGTGCCAGCTATGGCTGGCTCACTGCATACCACACATAAGAGCCCCAGGAAGGACACTGCCTCTCCCCCACTAGGGGACCCTTGGGATCTCCACCAGCCAGCTGTACAGGAAGGATATCACTCAGAGGGTGGGCTTTATATTTATTATGATTTTGCCGTGCTGGGGATGGAGCCCGGGTCCTTGTGCTTGGGAGGCCCTACTGAGCCCACTGAGGCCTGAGACAGTTGGAGGGGAAGTCATGGGGCCCTGCAGACAGCTCACCTGGCTGCTCCTGTCTGACTTACTGACTTACATCCTGTCCAGATGGCTCTGGAAGCCTTGTACTTTCTACCTCCAACAGATCAGTCCCAATGTGACACCCCTCCCACCACAACCTCACCCTCTTTCAACTGGTACCAGTAAACAAGGTCTTTGCATGCCTTTGTCTTTGTTTTGTTTTTTTGTTTTTGTTTTTTGTTTTTGTTTTTGGTTTGGTTTGTTTTGGTTTTTTGAGACAGGGTTTCTCTGTGTAGCCCTGGCTGTCCTCACTCTGTAGACCAGGCTGGCCTCGAACTCAGAAATCCGCCTGCCTCTGCCTCCCAAGTGCTGGGATCAAAGGCATGAGCCACCACTGCCCAGCTGCGTGCCTTTGTCTTACAGGTGAAGGAACCAAGCACAGAGAGCTGAGGGTGCCCAACAGAAGCCACAAGGCTACTGAGGCCAGGAGAGTTAGGGAAGGACAGTAGGCCATGGTGTGACTTCAGAGAGGCCCCCACACCCCATGAGCATCAAGTACAGCCTATCTCTCAGTACCAGCAAGGACTCTGTCTTTCACTCTGACTTTGCCAGTTGGTTCCTCGCTATGTGGGCCCCGGCAAGTTGTTGTTTTTCTACGAATCTTCACTTTCCTCATCTTAAAAATAGGACCCAGGAAGAATTACAGGCACCATTTAGTGGCTCAGTTAAGGGACACATAGAGACAAGTCAGATAAAACCCCGGACACTGGGAGATTCCCTCAAAAGCAACTCCCTCTTCGGCAATTCTGTCTCTTCCTCGAGGGTGATAGATACACTGTTGGCCCAGCCGTTTAGCCTGGATGTTTTTTTGCCTGACCCACTGGCCTCTCCCTCCACATTCCTCATCAGCTTAGAATGATATTAAATCAGAGAGCCCAGGGCTTGTCTGACACAGGAGCTCTGGGAGTGCTTTGTGGGCATACTGTCTCTGTAGGGTTTCAGGCTTCACTCAGAACCCAGAGAGCTTCCCCCAGGTCCTCCTTGGAGCACAGGGAGATTTAGGGGCACTTCTCTGGGCAGTTGGAAGTCACAGGATAGCACTGGCCTTGAAGCCCCTGAGTGAGTCAAGACCCTAGGTTTTCATCCTGGGTTGCCATTTATTACTGAAGACGCCAACGTATTGCTATGGTCGTTGTTAGTTTTAGTAGAAGGATGTTTTTCAACTTGAGGAGGATTTCTGAGAGATGTACGTAGCTGTGATTAGAGTTGTATCTGTGCCTTCTTGATTCCCGAGATCCACCACTGTCTACCCTCTTTGTCCAGTACTCCCTTTGGCTCTCAGGGAGAGACACACCAATTCTGTGAGGCATCATTTCAGAAGGAGACTGGAGAAGAGGGAGTGGACCATCTGGACCCATGTACTTGACTGAGGACAGCCCACTGTGGGCCCTGATCTGCTTCCCAGGGATCCAAGCAGGACCAAGCTCCAGGTGCTTGCCATAGTTACCTGCTTCTGAACATAGCATCCAGGTCTTTATTTCCTGCTGCTTCATGCCTCCTAAATTCACCTTGAAAAGAAGCCACCCACACTGGATCCTTCTCTCTAGCTCTGCCCTGAAAGTGACTACAACTGCTCCTATAGACTGATATTATCCCCACTCTTGAGGTAGGACATGTGGGGCCAACAGGCTGAGGAATATGTCCAAGGTCACAGAGCTCTGGAGGTCACAGAACCTTGTCTGTTGGTTAAAATGGTAATGTTGTTGAACAGACAGTCTCTAGCATCACCTAGGAGACAGATGTGTCTGGGCGTGTCTGTGATGGAGCTTCTAGGTTCACTGAGGTGGGAGATCCACCCTACATGTGAAAACCACTGTCCCTGGGCTAGAATCCAGGACTGGATAAAGAGGAGAAATTAAACTGAGTACTGGCGTTCATGACTGTGGATGCGATGTGTGGTCTGCTTTCTCAAGCCTTGACTGTCCTGATGGGCTGTCCCCTCAACCTGGGACAGAATATCTTGTCAGACATTTCATTACAACAATGAAAAAGAAAACCATTCTCACCTCTACAGCCACCTCCCAAGAGCACTGTTCTTCTAAGCTCCCCACAGCACCAGCCCTCAACACTGGGAAGTGTTTGTCCCAGGGCCCTTTACTGTGTGCAGCGGAACCCTCAACCCCATCTGAGACAGATTTGGTGATAGCGTTGTTCTCAGGGGAAGTGGGGTCCATGACAACAGCTGGAGACGTGCACTGCATCAAGGGAATTGGCAGACCCTGAGGCACAGCTGGGGACATGTCTGGTAGTAGCTTGTCTAGCCTGGGTCCAACTTACAAGACTGTACCATGTGGCCAATGGAGAAGCCTAGGGAAGCACAGAGCTCAGGCAGAAGCCAGCTACTCTCTGTGGATCTGAGCTTCCCGACTATTGATGTCTCTGAGCTTGGGACTCAGTTTCCCCATCTTCAAAATGGAGATGTCGTGACGACCTAGAAATAACTTCCGTGTATGAAACAGGTGACACTTTATGAGGTGACCCTCGCAAGCCACTCAGCACAGTGCCCCGCTGTGGCAGTTGGGGCCACCTTCTGTAGCATCTGGTTTGAATAAGCCCCACGAGTGTCCTAGCTAGTGATGATGGGATGCTGTCACCGTGTGCCAGGGCCTTGAGTGGGGACATGACAGAGCTGAGCAGAGGGTGTGTCTGGAGCAGGGCAGACGCTCTGTAAATGAGTGTTAATATCCCTGTCAAATGTTATTAATTATTATTGATATCACAGGCACTGCTGACATCCATATTTGATACCTAACATTCACAGTCTGGGAGAAACGGTCTCCAAGTTCCTGTCATCTGGGGACTCTACATCGTGACGGAGAGGACACTTCCATTCAGGGGATATTCATCAACAACAACGAGGCCATCCCTTGATGGGTCAAACACCAGGGGTCCTGGTACAAGAGAATTCCAGAAAACAAAAAAATGATACTTTAGGATACCATCTTCCAAGCTCGGCCAGGGGTTGACTTACACTGTTGATCTGCGGTTCAAATGGAACTGGGTGTCATGTGTTTCCACTTGCTAGACCATAAAACTACCGGTAACCATGGCAATAGCTCCTGTAACGTGAGGAGCCCAGTGGCTCCCCAGGCTGCAGAGCTGGCCTGCCAGGGCTCTTGGCCTAGGCCCTGTGCTCAGTCACTTCCTGTGGCTGTCTTGAGCAAGGCTGGGCTTCTCTAATCAAGTTGCCTTAGTTCAGCTGTCTTGACTCCTGTGTCCTGATGGACTAAAGTCTCTGGACGATTTTGTGCGACCCCAGGAACTCTGGACCTTGCTGTACGCACTTCAGTGTCTCTCTGGCTCCTAGGCCAGCCACCTGCTCTGGCACACCATGGTTAGGTCCCTGGGCCACAGCTATGGCTGTAATATGACCCAGTCCAAGTCAGGCTGGTGCTGACTGCAGTGAGCAAAGCAGCCAAGACAGAGCGGTGTGGAGAAGGAAAAGAATCCAAGATGAGGCAAGCCTGGCCTCGGGTGACCCGGCCTCCAGGCTGCCAGGCGAAGCTGGGTGTGGAGACCTTCCTACGCACATCCTAGGCTGGCAGAAGTATCGTGAGGTCAATGCCAAGGTCAAGAGCAGGCACTGAGTCACCTGGAGATGGGATTCAGGACTCCTTGTCCCAGCCCCAGCCTGACCTCTGTCTCTGGCTTGTTGCTCTTCTCCTTTGTCTAGGCTGCCTCTGCTGAGAGAGGGTCCCTGAGTAGGCCCCTCCAGCCAGGACTTTGGAGTCATCCCACCTCAGACTCAGGCTCTAAAAGCTGGTTTCTCTGCGCTACAGGCCAGAGCTGGGCTCCTAAGCCAGGCCCTCATCACAGCAGAGGAATCGAGACTGACTCTCAACTGTGGACCTCAGGCTATAAACAGCCCATTCACATAGCACACAAAACTCTGAACATAAAGAGAGGTTCACGTTACAGATAAAGACGATCTTCCTTCCCTTTCCTCCCTCACTCCTCTCCCTCATCTCCTGCTTTTCTCTCCCTGTCTCCCTCTCTTGAGGAAGGAAGGAAGGACTCTCAGGAATGAGACAATTTACAAAAATGCTCTGCATAGCCAAGGCATATCTGGAGCATCCACAAGATTCAGAGTGATTGGAGGCTAGGAACGCAGAGCGCCTGCAGCTCCACACTGAGGGCTCTGCCACAGCTGCACTGCCTGTCCGGGTTTTGCTCTCCTGGTCTGGTTTGGATTAGATCAGAGGGGCCAGTGTGGATGACCCAGTTGAATATCCCTGTGCTAGCCCATCCCTGAGAGTGCTGGTGCTGGAACATTGAGAAGAACAAAGTATAAGGAGCCCTCAGCACCATCCATGGGTGTAAGGAGAAGGAGAAGCCAGAGTTGGCCGGGAAGACTCAGGGTTGATCGGAAGGCATGGTATAAATGTATGTCATGGGGAGGGCACCCTACCACCTTCCAAGCCATTGTAATCAGGAACCTGCCATATTGGAGGAAACCTTGGAATCTTCCATGGGTTCAAGGCAGGTTCCTGTTCCCCTTCCTCTACTGATTCAGACTCAGACTCACACTGTAACATAACGGGCAAGCCTTCAACAGAGATCCACACTGCCCTGATGTGTGGAAGTACTTCCAAGCTTCACCTGTACTGAGGGAATTGGTGTTCAGAAAAACAGTGAACCATGTGAGAACACACAGCAGGATCTCACGGGAGCCAGAAGACAGGACCGGCTTGTTCTGGAGTGGATGGATGGGTGCATGGAGGAAGACGGATGGATGGATGGATGGATGGATGGATGGATGGATGGATAGCTAGCTAGGTAATAGATAAATAGATGATAGATAGATAGATAGATAGATAGATAGATAGATAGATGCTAGAATAGATGGATAGATGATAGGTTAATAGAGAGATACATAGATAGATAATAGATAAATGATAAATATATATATTATATATGATAGGTTTGATAGATGGTAGATTGATAGACAGATAGATGATTGATAGATTAGATAGATAGATAGATAGATAGATAGATAGATAGATAGAATAGGTAGATGGATGGATAGATGGATGGATAGATGGATGGATAGATAGATAGATAGATAGATAGATAGATAGATAGATAGATAGATGATAGACAGACAGACAGACAGACAAATAGATGGATAGATTTGTGGATGAATGGATGGATGGGGGTTGGGTGGATGAAGATAGATAGATAGATAGATAGATAGATAGATAGATAGATAGATAGATAGATAGATAGATAGAAAACTGAATTAATGATGTAAAGGGATAGAATAAAGAATTGATGTAAACAGATAAATAAATAACACACAACCTGCTTGGCGTATGTGGAGAGACGAGGTCTGGGTTGGGGGTGGTTGAGACAGAACTGTCCAGACTCATTTGGCTTCAGCTGTCAAAACTGCAGTTGAGCTGTTTCTGGTCCCACAGTAGATTGAAACTTTTGTTGTAATTTTTTTTGTTTGTTTGGGTTTTTTTTTGCTTTGTTTGTTTGGTTGATTTTTAATTCTACACGTCAGCAGAGAATGGTCACAGAGCCCCTCCTCCTCCACATGCCTCTTCAGTAGCACAAACCTTCTGTCAGGCAGCCAGGTATAAACCAGCAGAAGCCTCTGAGAGCATGGAAAACTCAGAGCTGAAAGCCAGGAACTGAGTAGGCAGGCATCTTGATCCTCTGGGGAGACGGATCAGACTACACACGCTCCAGAGGCCACACTGACCTGGGCTGAGATATTCACTGAGCTTTGTAACAGGATGTGGAGACAGGCATGGCTGGCCCTCATGGAATTAACCCGTAGCCGGGAAGACAAAATCTCTCAAGCCAAAACACCCTGACATTTGAATAAAGGTGTAGAAAGAATGAAATGTAACTACTGTGTGACAGACTACCCAGAGCCTAGCGGCATGCCGTGGACACCTAGTGAGTCACCAACGCTTTCATTTCTAGTCTCTGAAAGCAGGCCCACCTCAGGGGAAGGAATGAAAAGTTAACTTTACAATGAACTCTGGGCTCAAAGACCATGGAGACTCATTTGAAAAATCACAAATGTCTAGAGGAGAAGACCAAGGTAGCATGACAAGCAGCTAGTGTCTGCAGAAAGAGTGGCCAGGGAGAAGTTATGGGGTGAGACTGTTGAGGGGAGATACAAGGTATGTAGGAGTCCAGAGCCACCGGGGTGGGTTGCAGGAGCCCATCAGAGGCTCAGGAATGATCTTCCCAGCTGACTCCCACAGTCTGGTGTGGGTGATCCTGTTCACACCACCATTGGGGAAATGAGGCCCCCAAGGCCCAGGGAGGTTAAAGAGACTCTCACCCCTTCCCCTAACAGCCAGAGTTCAGACCTGTACCCAAGTAAACCACCTTCATAATCCTGCAGAGGAGATCCCATTGAACATATAGAGGAAGTGAGGCCATGTGCATCCAAAGAGAACAGGACAGAGGAAGACAGACTGACAGACAGGGCGGAGTTAAGGATGAGGGAGGAAATGGGAAGAGGGGAATACCCCACAGGTGCTGTGGTGACTGGCTCAGGGTGAAGAGAAAAGAGAAGCAGGAGATAGCATGGCAGAGGCGGGGACAGACAGTGGGGCTTGTGCTTAGGAGGTTGGGGACCACCCATCAGCAGGCAAACTGTGAGAGGCTGAGGAGAACCAGTGAAATTCTGGTGATTCAGAAGAGCTAACTATCCTGGTGCTTGCCAGGAAGTCCAGAAGGGATGGTCTGAGAGCAGGGACAGTCAGAGAAAGTCCAGCACACAGCCTCTCTCTCCCTCTGTCTCCTCAGATTCCCTATTGTGGTGTTAGGCTGAACACCCAGATGCAGAGCTCAGCAGTACTTGTCCTCACCACCCTCAGTGACAAGTGAAGAAAATGGGGTCCCTGGAGGTCTTCCCTCCAGCTGAAAGTCCCCCAGATGTCACATGACAGTGGGAAAGTTTTGGACCAGCAAAGGGTGGAAACCGAGACCCTCAAGTTCAGACGTAGATATATGCATCTCATAATGCTAGGGTTCCAACGATCCCCCGCCCCCCCCGGGGATGCTGTAAGAACCAAAACAGATGCGAGAACCACTTAACTGTTCTCCAGCATCCATGAAGAATGCAAGGCTCTGGGAAGAGAGCACCTGGGTGAGGGTGTGCTTGTCATGCCTCAAGGGACGAGACCCTTCCAATGCAGAAGCCTACCCAACATGAGCTAAACGCAGTGACAAAGGGATCTGATGGAGCCACTTCACCAGGTGGCTGGGGATCGAGAACATGTGTGGGGGAACCAGAGGCACTAAAGCTGAAGACAGTGTCTTTGTCTTCAGGGAGGTCATATCCCACAGTGTGACTTAAAAACCTTACTGGGAATGAAGAGAACCAGTGTAGAAGCTTCTGAGAAGAGAAGTCAAGGCCCAGAGTGGCCACTGGTATCTCCAGGTGAGTCCCCATACCGGAACTGGGTCACCAAGTCTCTTCCTTCTGGGTCACACCGCCCTACAAGATCCTGGCAGGCTCATCTAGCGGTGATATAGGAGACAAGAGACTGGCCAAGGCGTAAAGTCTTCATCCTGGAATAGGGGCTTCAGTTTTTTCAAAGCCTCAAAACAAAAAGCAGAGATCTCCAGGGCCATGGATCAGATAAGTAGAAAAGAAAATAGAGTGTCGTGAAGCAGGGAGATCTGTGTGAGCACTTCCCCTCACTGGTAGACAAGACGGGAAATGTCTGGCTAGAGGCCAGCTCCTTCTGATAAATGGTACCTCACAGCCTGGGATTCCTTGGGGCACATGGCAATGGAGAGCCATTGGGGCCATTGGGGAGAGATTCTGAAAGGCAATGGCTCCCCTAGGATTTGGAGATGTTGGCTGGTGGGGAAACCCTAGCCTCTGGTAGAATCTCAGGGCAATCAATAGAGGAAGCCATGAGATTTCCAAGTTGCTGCTATTTGTCCATGTGGTCCAGCCTTGGAACTGTAGGCTGTGCTTGAGGGAAGCACACCCTAGCCAAGGAAGCTGTCTGTACCCATAATGCCTGCCACCACAGACAGCAAGAAGGAAAGACAGAGAAGCAGATACCTGTGTTTGGACCCAGTACACTCAGGTCCCACCTTTGCGCCATCTTGGAAGTCTCTGCGCCAATTGAAATCCATTTTGATCCCTGGACAGTGGACCTGGCAATGGTTGGCCTGGAAAAACTGCCTTGAGCAGGATACAGCAGGTTCCATGCCCTCAAATACAACCAGGATCCTGTGGGACTGCACTGCCTGGCAATGTTGGAACAATTTAACTTGTGTGTGAGCACTCTGTGACCTGCACACAGGGATGAAATCACCTTCTCCCATTTTCTAGACAGAGTCTGTGCTTATGACATCTAACTGCACAGGTTTTTCACGATCCAGCCTCAAGGTCCAAAGTTTGGAAGAGAAGGAATTGAAGGGTCTGGAAGATAGCCTTGACAAAGTCCCCAGAATGTGCCAGACATTTCAAAAAAACATCTCCTGAATGTGTGTCACAGCCAAGGAGATCCTCTGGGTGGTGCTGACACATGGGGACAGCCCAGCAGTGAAACCTCCCCACATACCCCAGATCCAAACTCAAAACATGGTTCACCAAAAAAGTCACACACACACCTGATACTTAACTACGAAAATAAATCCACACTGAGTTGCTCGGGAGCCTGAGGTCCAGGCTAGAGGACTGTGGAGGACTGTCTAGGCTACAGCCAGTCTACATCTCAGTGATCGGCGCCTCATACAAGAAGCCTGTGTTCAGTCCTAAGAGCACAGACAAGAAAGCAATAGCCACACTCATTCCTTTGCATAGTGTTTTGCTTTGGGGACTATCCCCAACTCAATCTCAAGGTCCCTTAAACTAGAGCGATGGTTCTCAACCTGTAGGTAGGTCATGACTCCTTTGAAGATCAAATGATGCTTTTGTAGGGGTCTCCTAAGACCACCTGAAAACACAGGTGTTTACATTACGATTCGTAACAGTAGCAATATTGCAGTTATGAAGGAAGTAGCAACAAAAATAATTTTATGGTTAGGAGTCGCCACACCTTGAGGAATTGTGTTAAACGCTCGCAGCATTAGGAAGCTTAAGAACCATAATAAGCTCACTCCTATTCTTCGGCATATACCCTGGGGAACTGGGCACTGGGCACAGGGCTCTGTGAGCATTCTAGAGGCCCGAGAAACAAGCCGAGCTATTGCGCATGTGCTGGCATGCGCGTTGACTCTAGAGAGTCGGTGAGATAACATGACAGCCCCACGGAGAAGAATTTGAAGCCAGGTCCAATTTGGCTCAAAGCCTTTCTTTTCACCCTCTTCTGAAGGAGAATGGGTGGGTCACGTTGGAAGATATAAGCTGCATTTTTTTTTCTTGCTACTCAAATTCTCCCAGAAGCGTTCAAGGCGGTCATTCTCCCTTTCCACGAGTTTACATAGTCAGGATTATTTCACACCCCCGACAAGGGACTGCCATAAGGCAGATATGCCCAAGCCCCAAGGCCACACGGTCCAGTAGAAATAAACCCCACCCAGAGCAAGCCTCAGTCCCCTAATGCCAGATTAAGACATCAGATGGGAGCAGAATGGCTCAGTCCTGAGAAGTAAGGCTCAACACATCTCCTCCACACGAGGTAGCCTCAGGAGGTCTGGTGCAGGATTAATGAATCAGTAGGAAGCAATTTCAAGGGACTATGCAAAACTCACTGCCTTAAGACGGCAGGTTTTGCACTGATATGTCCCCCTTTGTAAGGATCAAAAGCCATTTCTCTAGGCACAAGACCTCAAGTGTCCTGCAGTGCGTGCGGCCTGCCCTGGGCCAGGAAGATCTAGTTCTGGGAGGGTCTGTGCTACGGAAGGACCGAGAAAGCAAGACTTTCCTTCACTTCATGTACCAGACCTCTGCTTCTCAGGAGAAAAGAGTGATGGAAATAGGGTTTAGCTACACAGGCCCCTCACTGCCATGGGTCTAATAAAACAAACCCCAGTCAAACGAGGTGCGTATTTCACAGAACGGGAGGAAGTCCGTGGGCACTCCTGCCTCGCATGTGACCCTCAGTTTATGCGTGGCCGGAGAGTTCCATACATCACAGAGCAGTTATACGCTGCCTAAGTGGCCTCTGGGGTGGGAGGGACAGGAAGAAAAATTCAGGCCTGAACCTTTATTCCTGTGTCTCCGCTGCCTGGCTCGATGGAAAAGCCACTGGGTGTCTACAGGATAGGAATCCCACCCCCTGGCGAGCTTTCCGCAGGCTATGTGCCCATTGTGTGAGCACCACGGCCTCCCACGCCCTCAGTGTCCCCGTCTAAGAATAAATGGGTCCTTTTCAAGACGGAGATGCAGAATTTGGGAGGCCCTGAGTGGTATCTACAGCGAGTTTGGGGAGAAACTGGCTCAAGACTCTGCTGTATCTCCCGATTCTGGTGTTATTTTGCAGGGAGTCTGCACATTCAGGGGTGTACAGACTGTTTGCACACACACACACCCTAAAAATTCATGCACACATATGCACATGTGAACGTGCTTACGCTCTTAGAGATCGGGACGGACATCATCAGACAGACGTCAAACTGGAAGCTCCTACAGGAAAAGATAAGGCTATATATAGCAACCCTGTTAAGATCCCAACACCCATTCCCACCCCCGCGACACCCAGCCTCCCTCCCCTCCTCTGCCTGCTTCCCTCTCATAACACTTAGCACCTTCTAGCGTATTCTATAGCGTGTTATTTATAACCACTGTGTTTCACAAGACTGTGAAATCAGGCTGGAAGGGAAGACCTGGTGCTATATTTCAACAACTGGGAGGGGGGGTGTCTTCCTTTTGACCCATACACTCTCCCAGAAGGATGTCCCAAAATAAATGGGTACTAGCCAAGCTGGAAAAGCCATAGGAAGGTGTTAGAATGTTCGGGGAGTTGGCAGAAGGAAGACGTGGGTTCCGGACAAAGCTGTAGGCAGCTGCAGCACCTTTGCAAATAGCCCCTTGAGCTTGAATGTGTGTGCATTTAATGAGATGGAAGAGGAGGATATGTACCAGCCAGGGTAGCTAGAGCAGACAAGACAGGGGCTGTACATGGTTCTGTCACCACCCAAGAGAAGCCTATGAATACTCCCATTTCAGAGATGAGGGGACTGAGGCAGGTTCCACTCAAACCCAAGCCTGTCTAAGTTAAGTCCACGTCAGCCCCTGCTGTGATGTGTCCAGTTCCCAGCTACCTTTGGCCATACTGGGCAGCCACCAGTTTGGGCAGCTGCTTACTTGTATTCAGACTCCTTGGTGTCTGGGTAGGCAGAGGTCCAGGTTCTGCATCACCTGTGGCTGGAAGAGGAGGAGCCCTGATTTAGGACCCGTCTGGACAGATAGCTGATGGGAGCCAGCCTCCTGGGATTCTTAGGGGAAAGATAAGCACCATCTCCCTGGCATTCCTGGCCGGTGAGGTGTAGGGGAGGCGGCTGGGAGGAATGCTTGCAGTTTCCTGGTCACACAAGCCCCTATAGGAGTAGCCTCCTGAGGACCCCCAGATCAGCAGTAACTCCTTGTTCCAGCTTAGCTTTTCCCGCCTCACTGTGGTCACAGAGGCCTGGAATGTGGACTGCTTATCACAGACAGCCTCAGGTGTGGGGAGAAGCCCTCCTCTCCCAGGAACAGGGCATTGCTAATCAGTCAGATAGACCTTGTCCCTTCCCACGTATGAATGAGAGGATAACCCGCCCTTTGTGGCCCAGAGTCTCTCTCAAACCTTTGGCTGACCTCAGCCCTCCTCTACCTTCCATGGCTCACTATGGCTTCCAGTTGACTCCAGTTCTTGCTTCCAGGAAGCTTGCCTTCTGCTTACGTTCCAGTTCTGGCTGGCACAGGGAAGTCGGGGAGGAGGGAGGGCTCTGAAATACCACTATCATTTCTAATTTATAGATAAGGAAAGTAAAGACAAGAGAAGGTAAATAACTTTCCCGGGGTCACACGGCTGGTGAGAGTCAGATCTGGGAATATGGGTCCTAAAGTCCCCGTCATTGTCACCAGCTACAAAGAGTTGAGGCTTGATGCTTAGTCTAGACCACAGGGGACAAAGCTGAGCCTCAGACATGCCAGTGATGGCAGCCACAAAGCGAAGTCCTGATCACCTGCGAGATTGTGAATGCCCTGAAGGTTTCATCTGCCCTGTGGGTGCTAAGAGCTCTTAGCCTCTTTGCCCACACTAAAGGAAGCTTGTCTGAGTCCCCAGTGTATGTATGCTAAAGACCTGATAGATAGGACTCTCCTTAAACTTCAGGTCTGCCATGATCGTAAGCTGTGTAATCTTGATACATAAAACTCTTACCCTTCCTGGGTGTCAGTCTTTAGTTGTAAAAATGAAGAATAACAGTATCTAGATTACTTGGAGTACCTGGGGCATCTGAAGTATCTGGGGCATCTGAAGTATCTGGGGCATCTAGAGTATCTCGGGCATCTGGAGTATCTGGAGAGATAGTATCTGGATGATTCCCTCATGCTCCCAGGTACTGCCGGAAAGTCTGTCAGGGCTGTGCTTCTTGGGCAGCAGTGACATCATCTGCTCCAGTGACTGCCTGAGGACATGGTATAGGCTCATCCAAGAAAGACAGATATGGGAGTTTGAATCTATCCCCATCCCCATCCCCATCCCACCACACTGAGTAACCAAGCAGCTTGCTTCTCTCTCTGGGCCTTGGTTGTCCTATCAATATGTCCAGTGTTGACTGAAGGCCCCTGCAGACTTCAGGATCGCTAAGACTACAAGAGGGTAATCTTCATGTAGATGGTACATACGTGGGCTCTAGAGAAGCTGGGGAGGTTTGGAAAGCCAGAGCTCCTTCCTGGAAGTCAGCAGAGCAGGGCCACCAAGCCTGTCCTACACCAGCAGGAGGGTCAGGCTACTGAGGAGGACTGGGACAATACACCCATGCTGGAGACGGGTGTCCCCCAATCTCCTCGCTTCTCCACTCCACCCACCAGCCCTGCACCTCCCTGTGATGTTGAAACCTCCATGACCTAAGCAGGCCTCTGCCCCTCTCAGGGTCTCTCTTTCCCCCTCTGCAAAGGAGCTTCTACTTGCAGCTGGTATGTTTGCTGGGGACATAAAAGGGACAATGGTGTGGCCCGCATGGACACATTGTTTCTAAAACATTGAGAAGAATGTCTTCCCTCCACTGATCAC
>NW_021604728.1:201220-219186 GCF_004785775.1 Grammomys surdaster
CAATACACACTAAACACCACACATACCACACCACATGAGAGTGCACACAACACACCCCACAGGTCACTGCAGGGTACTTGTTCACCAACAATGCTTAGGTCAGGTATTCTCACTAAGGAAGGACCCTGAGCTATCCCCAGGCTCTGCACACTGCCAGCCTAGCCTGTAGTATTGGCCTGGGTCCTCCAACCAAGTTCCTTCTCTTGCCTCTCAGTTCAGTGTCTGGAGAGCATGGCTTCCTCTCTGCCAGTTATTCCTACTCAAATAAGATTTGTGTTCTCAGGCCCCATCCCAAGGAAGGGAGGGATATGTGCAGCCCACTTGTGACCGATTCACAGCAGCGAAGTGAAGCAGGACCAGCAAGGTTCCTAGAGAGGTGTACATCTCATCTTGGAGATGACAAGGAGGAGAAGGGAGAAGAGGAAGAGAAGAAGAAAGAGGGGAGGAGGGAGGACAAGAAGGAGAGGAAGAAGAGGAAGAGGGGAAGGAAGAGGAAGGGAGGAAGAAGAGGAGGGAGAATAGGAAGGAAGGGGATGAGGAGGAGGAGAGGCAGGAGAGGAGATATGTTTGTGTGGCCATGGAAACTCAGGGACCTAGGGGGAGGCAGGACTCTGCACAGGTGGTACACAGGGGACATGGTACAGATGGCTGAGGGACAGATTTGAGTCAGGAATAGAGGAAGCAGAGAAGGCCCTTGGGGCCAGGGGGGAGAACTGAAAATCCACACAGTGGTCCCTTCCCTGGCAAATTCACTCCTCGGTGTCTTATATGCCCCAGCTGTGTGGCCTCTTCAGGTAAAAGACAACGAGACTGGTCTCTAGGACTCTGAGCTCTTCTTGTTGCCACTTCCCACCATCACACAAGCATGTAGTGCCAGAGCCTCAGATTCTCCCTTCTAAAAGGCAGGTACATGTGGTCAGTCAGGAGTCTAATAGTAGCTGGATGCTCCTCTAAGGGGATCAGCATGCAGCTCACAGGAAAGTGGTCTGATATCCAGAAGATGACAATCCAAAGAATTAACCAAGTTCACATTGAAAAGCCAAAACCTTGGTTCCAATTTAAAGATGGTGAGAGAAGAAATGTGTGTCAGGTCTTCAATGGCCTGCATGGCACTTGGCTGGGAAGCCACCTGCCAGTATAGTGATCAGCTGGCAGGCATGAGGATCTGGTCTAGACCTTCACAAAAAACAGCAACTTGCCTAGAGTTCATGGGGTAAGGGGTGGATGTGGTATACTAGAGATGTGGCCCATGAGGATGTGGTCCACAGGGGGGATGTGGTTCACAAGGAGTCGTGATCCATGAGGAGACATGGTCTACAGGGAGATGATGTTCACAAGCGATGTCCACAGAAGGATGTGACCCACCATGTAGACATAACTTTTTTCCAACCTACTTTATTAAGCACTTAACCTCTTCTCTAGCCCACCACCCACCAGAAGATAGTGAAAGAGAAAAGTTATTAGGATACAGAGAGTTGGGTGGGAATAGACCTCTTTGGAAATAGTTCTTTCGGGGCAAGTCCAGTCTTTGTTGTCAGGATATCAGCAGTTCAGTTCCATGGAAAACACCAAATACAAATTAGCCATTGCAGTCCAGTCCACTTAGCAGTCACCACACATGAACCAGCAGCTGCAGTTCAATCCTGAAGAAACCACATGGCTTGCCAACCTGCCCTACGCCACAGAAGTGGCAAGAAGCCACAGGAACCTCATGAGAAGTTCTTTGGGGAGTTTCTCCATGGTGTCACCACAAGCGGAGCTCAGCAATGCAATGTACAATGAACCAGTACATGCCCGCCATTAGAGAAGAATAGCATGGCAGAGCAAAGCAAACCAATACTCAGTGCTTGTCTCCCACTGTCTGTGATGTCATATTTATATTCCTTCATCACAGGTCCTTTCACATGTCTGCTATGACAAAACATCCTTTCACCTATGTCAGCTTTAGGAGAACATTCTTTCTCATGTCTGCTTTAGCAACACATCCTTTTACTTGTATGCCCCAGCAAAACATCATTTGACATAGCCGACTTTCCAAAGAAACCAGATGTTTCCACATCACCACAGAGAGATGGGGTTCACAGAGGAATTCAGTTCACAGGGCATGGGCCCCAAAGGGAGATGTAGTCCACAAAGGAGAAGGTCCACAGAAGAGTGTGGCCACAGGGGGATGTGGTCCACAAAGAGGAAGGTCTGCAGAGGGATATGGTCCATAGGGAGATGTGGTCCACAGGAGGATGCGGTCCACAAAGGGGAAAGGCCATGGAGGGGTGTGGTTCTTAGGGAGATGTGATCCACAGGGGTATGTGGTCCACAAAGGGGAAGGGCCACGGATGGGTGTGGTTCATAGGGAGTTGTGGTCCACAAGGGGATGAGGTCCACAAAGGGAAAGGGCCACAGAGGGGTGTGGTTCATAGGGAGATGTGGTCCACAAGGGGATGTGGTCCACAAAGGGGAAGGGCCACAGAGTGGTGTGGCCCATAGATAGATGTGGTCCACAGAAGAATGTGGTCCATAGGGAGACGTGGTCCACAGGGGGATGTGGCCCATAGATGGATGAGATGCACAGGAACATGCAATCCACTGGAAGAAGATACCCTGCACTTCTCTACCCATCACCTCAATTTTAACCTTGCTTCTGCCCCCTGCCTCAAGAATGGTCACTCAGATGCTCCCAGATACACTCAGAAATCATTTTTAGCCAAAATATCTGGGTTCCTTATAGCCAGGTCAAGTTGACACATAAACCTAACCCCATGAATGTACACCAATACAGTAACCAAGGAGACAAGAGAGAGACACGTTCTCAGAACTCCGTGCTTTATGTTTCTGCACCGTGGCTCTGAGGAATACTAACTGCAGGTGACAGGCTGTGAGCCCAGAGTTCCAAAGGCCTCCAGTTTTCTAGAAGTAAACTCCTTGTGGTCTGCAAAGCACTCAGTGTTTCTCTCTGGCCCTAAAGAGGATAACCCACCCCAACCCCTGAGATATACAACTTCAGCTTCTTCCCTAGGTCACAATAGTGACCCTGATCTCATATAATGCTGCAGCAAAGCCTGCCTCCAGTGGATCACTGAGCCTACCTACCACCAACTCTGCTCAACACCTGTTCTATGATGCTATACTTGAGATCTTGGATCTATACTTGAGAGCTTGGATCTTTGAGTACAGACGTGATCATGAGGCATGAGGAGCAGAGCAGAAGGAGGCTTGGTGTGTTCACCGGCCTTCAGAAAACAGAACGTGCCAGGAAGGACATCCCTATGCTCAGCATGAGAAATAGTAGTCCAAGTAGGTCAAGTGCCAATAATGACCTGTAATTAGGATTCAGCCTCTTGAGGCAAAAAGGGTTTTGTCAAAGGCTTTTCATGGTCTGTGCTCCCAATCCAAGGTCGCACGGCTGGAGTTCTCTGGACATTGTTTAATATCCGTGGCAAATGGTACCCAGGTTCCTTCTCAGGACACATGCAAGTTGCATCTGGGACTGTGACAGAATGCCCCAACTAATGGCCTTGGCAGTGATACCCTAAGAGAAATGGCTTAGTGGCAGAGGCCTGTGGGGGGAAGTAAGTAGAGAGTCCCCAGGTCAGGGGATTGAACACTCAGCCTGTTCTCTCCTAGAGAACAGTGGATGCAGTCCACCTAGACAATACTGAGCATGGTTCCAGGCCCTGTGGTCCTGTTCTCAAGTTGGTTTCTTTGATGAACAGTTTCCTCCTGGAAGCAGAAAGCCTCCACTAAGAGTGTTTGGTATCTGCCCTCAGGCTCTTGAAGTATCTGAACCCTGTCCCAATGCATACTCCTAGGATGTATGAGGTATTGGCCATCAACACATACCCTTCTTTGTCTCATGAAGAAGTCATGGGCTTGTGGGGTGCAGCATGACTATACATGGTCAGGGGCTGCCAAAAATCCCTTTCCTTGATGGGATGGCTCTGGACTCTAGAAAAAAAAATGCGGTACAATTCCAAAGGAACTGAAAAGACCAAGACGGAAAGAACCAGAGAAGAATGTGCCAGGAACTGTGCTTGTCCCTGAGAAGGGAACACAACCCAGCTTGGAGGATGCAGAATCAGTGAGTTGGATGTTTCTATTTATCAGTCCATTCAACTATCTATCCATTTATTCAATCATCCATCATCCATCCACCCGTCTATCTATCCATCCACCCATTCATCTATCCACCCATCCACCCATTCATTCACCCATCCATCTTTTCATTGATCTACCCATCCACCCACCCACCCATCCACCCACTCATCCATCCATCCATCCATCCATCCATCCATCCACCCATTCACCCATTCATCTATCCACCCACTCATGCATCCATCCACCCATCCACCCATTCATTCACCCACTCATCCATCCATCCACCCATCCACCCACTCATCCATCCATCCATCCACCCATCCACCAACCCACCTATTCACCTGTCCACCCTCCCATCCATCCACTCATCTACCCACCCACTCATCCATCCATCTTTCCATCCATCCATCCATCCATCCATCCATCCATCATCCATCTATCCATCCATCCAATATATCTACTTATTCACATATTCCACCACTCAAGCTATTCTTTCTAATCTCATGTGGGAAAACAACACATCTCTTCCCCTTGATAATTCTGGGTCTCGTTCTCATCCTCATTCTAGTTTTCATCTTATGGAGCACTCCCTCTGTGTCAGGGAACGCTCTGGGTTATGGAGAGACAGTGGGGAGCAGGGGGGTGTCAGGTAGAGCAAAGAATACATGCTGAGTATGATGTCATCAATGCTTGGGGAAAACACAATAGGAACAGCAGGGAGAGACATGTTACTTGAGGCTTTAGCATGAGGGCTGCCTCTAAAAGAAAGCACGTGAGCAAAATGGTTGATGATGGCAGAGACTCAGGCTTATCAGCCTCTCAGCAGGTAGTTTTAGAAAAGCCTTATCACACTGTTGAGCACATGATTGGATAGAAGGGGAGTGGATGGGTGGGTGGATGGATGAATGGATGGGTAAGTAGATGGGTGGATAGGTGGATGAGTGGATGGGTGGGTGGGTGGATGAATGGATGGGTAAGTAGATGGGTGGATAGATGGATGAGTGGATGGGTGGGTGGATGGATGAATGGATGGGTAAGTAGATGGGTAGATAGGTGGATGAGTGGATGGGCGGGTGGATGGATGAATGGATGGGTAAGTAGATGGGTGGATAGGTGGATGAGTGGATGGGCGGGTGGATGGATGAATGGATGGGTAAGTAGATGGGTGGATAGGTGGATGAGTGGATGGGTGGGTGGATGGATGAATGGATGGGTAAGTAGATGGGTGGATAGGTGGATGAGTGGATGGGTGGGTGGATGGATGAATGGATGGGAAAGCAGATGGGTGGATAGGTGGATGAGTGGATGGGTGGGTGGGAGGGTGGGTGGATAGATAAATAGATGGATGAACAAATGAGTGGGTAAATAGATGGGTAGGTTGATGGATGAATTGATGCACTGTTAAATAAGTGGCAGGCAGATGGATGGATGGGTGGATGGATGGATGGTGGATGGATGGATGCTGGAAGGATAAGTGGGTGGGTAGATGGACAAATGAATGGACTGATAAATATTTGGGTGGGTTGGGCTGGAGAGATGGCTCAGCGGTTAAGAGCACTGACTGCTCTTCCAGAGGTCCTGAGTTCAAATCCCAGCAACCACATGGTGGCTCACAACCCTCTGTAATGGGATCTGATGCCCTCTTCTGTGTTTCTGAGACTAGCTACCGTGTACTCATATACACAAAATAAATAAACAATTCCTTTTAAAAAGAATTTAAAAAGTGTGTGGGTGCATGGATGGATGGTTGGTTGGATGCATGGGGGTGATGGTGGGTGGGTGGATGAACAGACTTGTGTTTGTGTGTGTATGTGTGTACATGGACATGCACATAGATGGGTAAACAGATGGGTGGATGGATAGTTGGAAGGGTGGATGAGTTGGTAGACAGGTGGGCAGATGGACAGGTGAGTGAGTGAGTGGAGGATTGTGTGGATAAGTGTATATATTGGTTGGTGGAAGATTTCAGGCCAAGACCACTGGGAAATTACGCATTGTCAGCTTTTGTCGCTGCTAACAGTTGTAACAGGCAACTTGGGGAAGGCCATGTGTGCTTTGGTTCAGGGTTTTGGAGGGCTTGGTCCTCAGCTTAAAGTTTCTGCGTTTGGGCTTGTGACAAAGCTTTACCTCACAGTAGCAGACACAGGTCATTGTCACCACAGAATCCAAGAGCAGAGTGGAAGCCCGAAGCCTGCACGCCAGCTTTCTTCCTTCCCCTCTTTATCCTGTCATGGCTCCCGCTAGCTGTCCACATTCTAGTAGGATACCTCAGGTCATCTCTTAGGAAATGCTTTACATATACACTCTGAGGTGTGCTTTGTAATACCCAATGGCATACTCAGTGGTGGGGTTGACAAGGCTGCCCGTTTCCAACTCTGTCTTGCAGTGGTTTTATTGGGGAATTCATTGTCACGTGTCTACCACCGTGCTTGGTAGGGAAGACATTACAAAACTGTACAGTGATTTCACTGAAGTGCTTATGAGACTAGAGGGCGGGTGGAATAGGGGGTGGGGGAGTCAGAGCGGGGCTCTGCAAAGGCTAATTCTGCTTGCTAACATGGTAGGGTTTAGAATAATCCCGGAAGCAAACCTTTGGGTGTGTCTGTAATGAGATTTTTAGACTGGGTTAAATGAGATAGGAGACCCCTTTTCAATGTGGGCAAAACTACTGGGGTCCTACACTGAACAGAGAGGAGCAACCACCAGCGTTGCCCTCTCTGCTGTGTGACTGTATAAGCAATGTGACCTGTGACCTTTCTCTTCACTCTCCCTCTGCCACGCCTTCTCCGCCCAACTTCGTCAGACTGAGTCGGATTAACCCCTTTCTTCCTAAGATGCTTTGTTAAGGGTGTCACAAGAGACACGTCTCCAATACAGGCATATCAGAGCAAGGATGTCATGTGATAAGCTACTGGCTGGCTGGGTCCAGGGCTCACTTGCAGCAAGAGCTGGCGGTGTGGTGCTAAGAAGATCCACGTGCGGACATCATGTTTTACATGAGAACGGAGGCAGTCTTCACCTGCAGTGTCTCTCACAGCATAAAACTGACATTGTGTTTCACTGTTCAATTCTGAAATGTCCTTTACTCCAGGGAAGATGACAGTGACCTCCATCTGGGCTATAGATGGAGATTGTCTGACAGGGCTGCTCTGCCAAGGGCCGTGCTCTGGGGACACCTGTGTTGCCTGTCCCACAACATTGCTTGAGAGGCTGTACTCTGGTGCTAACATGAGGGTGTGGCTGAAAGCGAGAACATCTCTCCCAGCTCTGGGGTCCTGTACCTGGTGCTTCAGCTTCCTGGGCATCTGTATCTTCAGTAGTTACAAGGACATGGTTGTGAACTGGCCACACGCTCTCCTTGTGACAGCTCTCAGTCAACCCTGCTGAGTGTCCTAGCACACAGCCTGGAAAACAGATGCCCTCGGAGGATGAGTCCTTTGGTTTGAACGTTCATTCAACAAACACAAACCCAACAAAACCCACCGAGTGATCCTAACCAACCTGGACTCCAGGTCAGACATGGTGGCCAACTCCACAGATGCCTCTTTAGTCCATTTCAGAGGAAAAGTGTGTGATGAAGTCTGGATAGAGTCTTCCTTGTGGTTCCCAGAGGGCTTTCGGGATCCCCAGGTTCATTGCTCAACGGTTCATGAGGCTAGAGAAGCTTCTGCAGGTTCTGTCCTCACCCAACGCGTGTGTGTAACATGAAAGCAAAGAGCCCAGATCAAGGCCATAGGTCACCAGCCCACAGAATCATCACCAAGTGGCAGAGGTTGGCGTAGAAAGACTGGACAGGGTCCAGGGCCACCAGTTTGTAGAAAGTTCTGTCTTCTATCTTCATGGCATACAGCCACCCAACCCCACGTTGAAGCTACGTGTCGTGATCTCATCCTGATGCTACAGAGCAGTGGTGAGACCCGTGAGCGGTAGAGTCTAGTAGAAGAGTTATGTCTTGGGGGACTGTGCTCTTAAAGGGGATAGCAGGACTGCCATCTTTCACAATAGCTGTTGTTGATAGGGTCTCTGCTACATCGTCACACCATAACCACCGGCCCAAAGCAACAGAGGCAATCAGCCGCAGACTGGAAACCTCTGGGCCAAAATTCACCTTGTCTCTTTTTTAATTTGATTTATCTCAGGTATTTGTTATAGTAATGGAAAGCCAGATGACATACAAGGTGACTTGGGGAGAGTCACAGGCCGGTAACTCTGGTGTGCTGTGGGACAGACAGGGTAGGAGGCTCAGGGGAGAGGTAGGCTGGCTTGAGTATCCTACTGTGTGGCCTCTGAGGGGTGGACTCTCTGGGTGTCCCACCTCCCTGTTCGCTTGACATGACTGTACACTGAGTGGCAGTGAGTGTATCCCTGAGATGCAGGACCAGGCTCAGAAGTGACATCATCATTACCCACCAAAGAGTACTTGGGCACACCATCGGACTTCACATGTCTGGGTCTGTTTGTTCACCTGTAAAATATAGATTATGATTCCATAGTATGTTCATCTCTGGTCTGCAATGGGGTCTCCAGGAGTAGTAGGACTCCAGACAAGAGAGTCTGTGCAGGCTGCCAGGCTGTGACATCCATGCTCAGCAGAGATTTGGGGCACCTATTAAGCACCAGAAGCTGTTCTGGAACCTTCCATGACTAAGTCAGCAACTGTCTTCCACTTAAGACAAGATGCCAGTGGATTGTGAGGTCCATGACAGGAAATGCTTCAAGTAAAACCCTGATGTGAAGACAGGGAGTGGAGGGGACTTGCTATGACATCAGGAGAGTGTTGGGGAGCATAGCATGAATCACAGAGGAAGATGTCATGGCTCAAGAGAGGCCGATGCAGGGAGGGAGAGATTGGACCATATTGGGAGTTGTGAACAGGTTGGGGATGACATGCAGCCAATCATAATCCTCTGAGTTTTGCTCTGAAATGAAAGCCAGGAAGAACAAAACCCCATGAGGCTTTGTGGATGCTAGACAGGTGCTCCACCAGAAAGCTACCGCCTAGCACCTAGGAATCCACTCTGTAGCCCAGACAGGGTCAGAGCTTCGGATTCTCTTGCCTCAGTCTTCCAGTGTAGCAGGATACTTATTCTGCTACATTGTAGTCACAGTGAAGCTCGGCCATTAGGCAGTAGATGAGGAGGTGGGACTGGGAGAAGAAGAGAGGAAGGGGAGGGGAAAAGAGAGGAAGAGGAGGAGAAGAAGGAGGCTAACAGCCATGGAGAATCACGGATGGGTCGAAAGCTGTCCTGGGTAGCAACTTCTATCGAAAGGTTAGATATTGGGTAGCAACTCTAACTGTGTGGTCATCTTGTTGATTGAGCATTTCTAGATATAGAAATCCTTTAGATAATCATTAAGTTTTAAGAGTCTCATTTCTACCGGGTACTGTGAGAATGGCAGATATTGTCCGGGCTTCAGCCGAGCTTTGTGGATGCAGTGTGGGGGATTGGCAGAGCCATCGTCTATGCTGGTATCTTGTGGGTGCCAGGGCCTGTGCTTCTAGCTAGCTGGAGCCCCGGTCAAAGCCGAGGAGCAGCAGGAACATGGTGGCAGCTCAGGAACAAGCCAGACCGGGCACCATTTTCTAAATATCTCCCTCTACATCCCAGGGACTGGGGTGACAGGCCCATCTACAGGGAAGATTTTGTGCATGATAATTATGGAATCTGGTGAGATTTAGCAAAAATATTCCATGCCTCGTATGTCCACAAGGGCTGAAGGTGAACACAGAGACCCTGCTAGGAGGTTGTGGTCCACACAGGAAGTCATTGTAGTCACCATGGACAAAGTGGTTGCCTGGCTACCAAGTTATTGCCTACACTAGCCTGGGCTTGGCACACAGTAGGTGTTCCTTCCCAGTGTTCAGGTGCCTTGGCCATTCCTTCTTTCAGAAGCTGTTCCAGATCACAACCAGAGTCACAACTGCTGGCCCTTCTCCCAGCCTCCATCCTTATAGCCAAGCCTAGAGGTATCCTGTTGGCTTGACCTTCAAAGAACTGGAGCCCGGCCCTTGATCATGGCAGCTGCCTGGCAAACTCACCCGGTGTTTGCCTTGGTCTGAGACCTTGTAGCCCAGTGTTCACCACACAACTGCCCAATGCCAAACACTCTCATTTTGTGCACAGCTGAATAAAGGCATGCCCCTGGCTCCCCTGTTCACAGTGCTGCCGGTCAACTGCAGTCACCATGGGACCTAGGTATGTTCCACACTGCAGCGGGTGTTGAGTCACTTTAGTTTGCTGTCAAGGTACCAGGCAAATAGGAAAGGAGATGTCAAACAGGTAGGACGTTGTACAGGGACCCAGAAAGGAGCCAGAGCCAGGAGGCAGGTGTTTTGAGACCCAGTTAAGTGTCATATTGCTCTTCTGGCCTGGTGCCATCCAATTAAAGCCTTACCATGGTATCATACCCCTGGGGAGTTCATGCTTCCTCACATGCTTTGGGATTTCCATCTCCCATGATACCACTACTTTTTAGAGCAAAGCATCCAGGCCCTTTGGGGATAGAAATCTGAAGGACTTCCCAAGCTTCCCCTAATAACCCCCCCCCCCCAAAAAAAAAAAAACACACAGGGAACATGATTTTGCCCTGAAGGGTTTTTTTGACATTTTTGTTGATCTTGAAATTATTTTTTTACTGTCTCGAATCACACTTTCACGGGGTCACTTGTTTATTTAAAGATGCCTACTGTGCACCTGCTGCCTGCATGAGTGTCGGATTCCTCACGTCAGATAAATCCAGCCTGTCTGCAGCCCTGGTCTTTCGAGGGAAGGAAGAAGAGGCCAGGTCACACCTGTGACCTCCCACACTCTCAGAGATGTGGGCAAGCAACCAGCGCAGGACTGGAAAACATGGGAAGCAGCAGAGGGAGCCAGGCCTACTGTGGGAACACAAGAGACTATGTCAGCCATTTGTGGTCAGGTCATAAGGGATCCATCCCAGGCTGGTGTCACAGGGGGTTCTGTACCTGCATCAGTGTAGGCTGTGCTCTGCTTTCATGCAGAGGTTCAGCCAAGACTGCGACGGCCATTGGCCGCCAAGCGTGTTAAAGTGATCTGGTCATCAGAGTTCGGCTCCTCGTGGGCATCGGATGGGTGTCTTTGCTATGTGTCCACGAGAGAAAGCACTGAGGTCTCAGGAGTGTCCTCACTGCCTTGCACTGAGCTTCAAGGGAAGGCGCTCTCTGCCAGGGCTTGGCTTTGGAAGGAGTCTGAGTCTGGCCCGCAAACTTTTGTGTTTTGCAAGCTTGAACCCCAGTGCAGGGGTGTTGGGAGATAATAGGGCTTTTAAGGGGTGGGGCTGGCGGAGAACCAGTGATAGTATCACCAAGCCCTGACCTTAGGAGGGTTTAATGCGGTTCTTCTGAGAGTGGATGGTTGCAAGAACAGGCCAGAACCCTCCCCACCATCCACTTCCAGTCTCCACAGGCTCTTCCTTTCAGTGCTCAGCTATGGCTCCATCTACCATAGGACCTATCACGATGCTCCTCTGCATGAAGGAGTCCATCACTATGACGTCTAAGGTGCCACCTGCCATGGGTGCACCTGCATGACAGCATCCACCATGTATCCACCTGCTGTGACGCCATCAGACACGGCATTCTCTACCACCAGCTCCTTAAAAGAGGCAGAGTAGGAGGAGCCACCCAAACCTGTGGGCTGAATAAACTCTGCTCTTTTTCAGTATCCAGGTTTGGATACTTTGTTGCAGCAACAAAGAGTACACCAGGCTCTCCTCTTTAGAGCGACACTGTGTCTGCTTTAAGGGCTCTTACTTGATTGACCCAGGCCTACGCAGAACGCCCTCACCATAGAGCACAGCATCAGCCTCCTGCAGGAGTGGCTCGAAGCCTTCTTTGTCATAGTCATTGGTGAGTATCAAGCCATAGGTCCCGCCCCCACTCAAAGGGAGATTACACAAAGGTGGTCACACAAGGAGAGAATTATTGGGGACCCCCTAGGGTCTTTCTGACACACGGACTGTTTTGGGAGAAGGTCTTTCTGTGAGGTTCAGAGAGAGATCCTCAATAACTAGGAGCCAGCCAAGCAGAGATCCACTGAGAAATGCTTGTCCGGGCAAATGAAACAGCTGTGCAAAGGTCCCAAAGCTGTTCTGAATTTGCTGAAAGTGGAAACATGCAGTGTAACTAGAGTGGTGTGTAGGGACAGGGAACAGTGGCATGAGGAATCCAGAGTTGAACCCAAGGCTTAGGAGAAGTCAAAGGACACAGAGCCCACCTAAGAATGAGTGCTGGGAGTCAGGATAGCTGGCTGCAAGGCCCAGCTGGCCCTAGCCCAAAGGATGCTCTCACTCTATCCTTCCTCTGACTTCCCTCTTCTCTGAGCCAAGGGACCTGAAGTCCAGTAACCTACACAGCCGCAGGTCAGTTCGCTGAGTGGCAGCTCATGGGTGTCTACCAAGGATGCCGGATTAATCATGGCCCAGAGAGTAAGCAACTCTCGGGCTTTCCCAAGCTTCTGGGATTTCATGGGAGAGGGGGTGTGGATAAACGAGATGACCATGGAACAGCAAAGCATTGGAGAACCTCCAGCGCTGGGGTGCAGACGAGATCTGCCCAAGTCATTAAGCCCACGGGACCAGGAGGAGCAGGGCCTGGAGCTTAGCCTGTCTCACTGCTCCAGCCTGGAGAAGCTCTGGATAACTTCTGTATGTCCTCTCAGCCAGAGAAGCGCCCTTAGTGTGGTGTGTGTGGAGGGGGCTTGGGGTGGGGTTCTATTGGCAGAATCTCACAGGCTTCCACAGGAAACAGGGTCTTAAGCAATGCGAAATTGCTAAAGCCCTGGAAGGAGGTGAAGGGCATCGTGGGAGGAGTGGGTGGGAGCACGGGGTGGCAGTGCTAAGGCCATAGCAAGGAGTAATATACTCAATCCCTTCACATCTCTCCCTGTGGCAGGAAGATGTTTCGCCCCAACCGTGTGGTCAATTTACAGGGTTGAGGGGCCCAATCATAGCAGGGGCTGGATGCTCAGGGAAGAGGCAGAGAGAGCTGGATGTCCAGCTGGGGTGCTGGCCAGCCACAGGCTGTGGATCCCTCTCTGTTCTACGCTAGCAGATGCTGGTCGCTCAGGAAAAGGAAGTGTTTTGGTGAGACGACAGCTTTGAAAAAAAAACAGTTAATTTATTTGTTTTTGTAATAAAAATCAATGCTTTCCAATTGTGTAATAAAACAAGGGGGAGAGAGAGAGAGAGAGAGAGAGAGAGAGAGAGAGAGAGAGAGAGAATATGCAGAAGCACTATGTTTTGGTGGCTAAGCCAGCCAGTCTCTTGGAGAGGTTGCGGTCTTGGTCTTAGGCTTGTTCCTTGTTTCTGGTCTCTACGAAATCAAATGGATCAGCTCACTAAGCAGGTGACAGTTCCCCCCTCTGTCTTCTCCTTCCTCTTTCCATCAGAATCAGAGCCATTCAGTCCAGTGTGCCCAGGACAGAATGCTCTGCAAGATGCCACAATGCTCACAGCAGCTTCTGACTCGTCTTCAAACTCAAGAGTTGTGGGCTGAACCCTGCACATGGAAAGCCCTCTGGGGGTGCCATGGATGTTCAGCAGCAGAGGGAAGTTGAGCATGAAGACCTCTCTGCCTATCACCTTAGCTTTCAGCCATCCATCTACGCACTCATAGCTTCTCTGGTCTGCCTGGGTCCCTGTTGAGCACTGTAGCCCTGTGTCTCCTCACCCCTGTGTCATCCTATGGGTCCTGTTCTCTTGGATCCACCTTTCCCTGTCCCATGAATCCCAGTTGTGTCTGTATATCTAGCTCTGGTACTCGTAGGAAGCCCTCAACTGCAGCACTGAATTTGTGCCGGTTACATTTATTGTTCTGAACTCCTCACCGAATCCCCTCCTCTTAGCCGTTAGGCATGTGGCAGCTGTTCCCCATCCATGTGCTTCTGCCAGAGCTTGCCACAAACAATGCAGAATGAGTCAATGGGCAACGGAGCAACTCCCATGGCTTCTCCATCACTAGAGCAACAGCCATCAGACTAGAGCGGCAGCCATCATACTAAGGTGCTGGTCTCCAGGGAATCAATCTGGCAGCTCAGTGACAGTCAAAGGCCCTGACTCTGCTCCCCATCCCAGTGCTGTGGTCTCTGGAAGGACATTAAAGTGACATGCCCTCTTATTTGGCTGTCACCTGAAGCCCAAAGAAGCTGATAGGTTCTCTATAAAATCTTGTATAGTGAAGTATCAATTACAAACATTTCTTCTCATGTCTAATGAAAGTTAGAGAAAAAAATTAGAGAATCCTGTCTCAAAATTCATCAGCCGGAAGTCTGAGATGCTACATAGCACCAAGAAACCTTGGACATTGCTTTCAGGACTTGAGGTGACTGTTACATGCTAGCCCAAAGCTACCATACAGGGATGCCTATTTTTGCAGCTGAACAGTGGCTATATGACCTTGAACCACCTTTGATTCCTGACTCCACCTATAACATGAAAAGCAATGTCCTGGGGGCTTGAGGCCACAGGAGGAGACTCCTAGGGCAGGCAAGGTCAGGATGGCTGTGGTTCCTATGGACTCATGTGATCCCCAGTTGCTCTTGACAGTGAAGGAGCATGTTGCTTGAAGCTCCTGAGTGTCTCCTCTTACAGAGAAGGAGGACAGTCCCTTCGACCATGGCTGCCATGTAGACTAAGTGGGTGCACACAGAGTACAGCCACAAGAGAGTACACAGCTTTCACTGCCTCTATTATCTTCTCAGACGGTGTCTGTTGGGGGCTGAAGTTGCAAACTATCAGAACTGAAAGCTCATCCCCTGGGCCCATCTGCTGAGGTCACCATTCAGAGAAAATCTAAGGTCCTCTGGCTCCATGTCATCTCAGTTTGAGGTATTGAGTTCCATCTCCCATGACTTCCTTCCCCAATGTCCACCTCTGCCTCTCTGCCTCTCTGCCTCTCTCTCTGCCTCTCTGACTCTCTGCCTCTCTGCCTCTCTGCCTCTCTGCCTCTCTGCCTCTCTGCCTCTCTGCCTCTCTGCCTCTCTGCCTCTCTGCCTCTCTGCCTCTCTGCCTCTCTGCCTCTCTCTGCCTCTCTGCCTCTCTGCCTCTCTGCCTCTCTGCCTCTGCCTCTGCCTCTCAGGCCAGCTACTTGAGTATGTACCGTGTCTGCTGGGAAAGACGCCCGTGCAGACCACCCTGACATAGATGGATCTGAACCCTTTCTGATGACTGGTCCCTACACAGATTTCCCCAGGATCCTGGGCGTTTCTTACAGAACTCCTGCTGATTTGCCCAGATGTCCCAGAATCCCTCAGGTAAGCAGGGGCTGATCTACACACATCCTCGCAGCATGGTCTCCAGGTTTGATTGTTCCAGCTTTAGCACACATACGCAACACGCACGCACGCACGCACGCACGCACGCACGCACGCATGCACGCACCTAGTGATGTCATTGAATTTGGCCTCTCCCAAGCCCAGTGTCTGCCTACAAGGCTCCTCACCTGTGTGAAGCCTCAATTCCCTGATGCTGCCACACTGGGGTCACGGATCTGGCAAAGCTGAGGCAGATCGCACCCCCAATCTCTTCTCCCTCCTGTGTGCTCCCTGGTTTCTTTCCTCTTCTTTCATCTCTTTCTCCCCTCCTCAGTCTCTCTCCCTTCCTCCTCTCCCCGCCTGCCTGCCAGGTACAGATCAAAAATATTTTTACCGAGCAGAGTTAAGAATAAAACAGCTTCCCATTATCTTGCGGTGGACAAGCAAGAACCTGTATCTGTTCTATACAGATGAGCAAAACAAGAAAGTTCGAGAAAAGGGCACAGCCAGAGCCCCAGGGACCGAAGCACAGAGAGCTCTTGACTCTGTTTCCAGGTCTCCAAGGCTGTGAGTGGAAACCCCTGCTGCCTCTCTCCCCTGCCTGGAGAGCCCTGGTCCCAAAGGCCTTTTTGTGGCACATGGGGATGGTGGTGCCTCTAGGGAACCGAAACAAAAGCAGAGCACTGCTAACTTTTAGCAGTTTTCAGTAATCTAATTTTCAGTTCCTTTGGTTATCAAAAAACATGCCTTTTTCCCTCTTTCTTCTCACCAAAAAGGCACAACAGATCTGGGGCACACAGAGGGTGCCACAGCCGCGGTCCACACTCAACACTAATTTCTCTGTGCTGTGGAGGAGATGTCACGCACGCAGGTCTGTTTGATTTCATTAAACAGAATATTTAAGCATAAAAATTGTTTAATCGCCTCGTGTCATTAAGAGATGAATTTCATTTTGCATACATTTGCATATTTCCTCCGAATTAAGGCTGCTAATATGCAAATGAGAGACAGGTTGCACTAGGTGTTTGCTGAGGCGGCTGTAGGCTGTTCCTCTGGGACCTACTTTCTCTGTAGGAGGAGCCTGGAGAGGTTCAAGCATTTAGGGAAGCCAACTCTCAAGGCTTCGGCCTCTGCCATCAAAGATGGGTGGGCGTGGCCCTTGCTGTTGCCCACTGGCCAATCAAATCAGCAGTGCTATGGGGTGGATGTTGCTCCAGCAGCCTGCCCTGAGGTTCCTGGGAGCCCGCGGGTACCAGCTCTAGGCTGGGGGTCCAGGGCAACACTTAGGGCCTTGCTGCGTGTTTAGCTCAACTGTCGGAAGAGCAGAAAACATTCTGGAAGCTTCTCTTGCCCACTATATTTCCGATGCCTTGTCTTCCGTGTCTCTTCTCAGCCTTTGTTCCCGGCTGGCTTTGTTTCAATCCAGATTCCTCTCTTCCAGTCCTTTGTTTGCACGGCCCCCTTTCCTCTCCCCTCCACCCTCACAGGCTGTCACCCATATGTCCATTGTCTTTCTGTCTGGCTTCCTGAAACCCTTCCATCCTGGAGTCATTTGCCCATAGAGGTGGAGACCATCGGGCCAGGCCCCATGCCCCCTCTCCAGCCTCCTGAAACCCCTTATTAATGGCTGCATGCACCAGAGGTCAAAGTTTAGATACACAAACACTGAGTTTCCTCTGTAGGAAGTACCGCTGATCCGGAGAGCCGTTCTCCGGGCCCCTCTGACAGGACAGAATTGAGAGTCAGGTAGTGGGCAAATGCAAAAGAGACCCATCTGAAAACCCCAACAGTCCAAAGAGAACAAGGTTTCTTGGCTGGAACCAGCCAACGTTCCCTCCTCTCACAGCACTCAATACCTCCACATAGTGGCTTCCACACGGCGTCTTGGGAGAGACAATGTTCAATAGGTTAGCCACTATTCAGTAAGCACCTACTTGAGGCCAGATCTGGGTGACCTGTGGCCACAACCTTATGGAGATGGCCCCCCTGTTCAAGCAGCTGAGCTGGGTGGAAGATTCCAGAAGGTAGCAAGAGCCCTAAGAAGCTGGACCGTGACAATTCCTTACCTGTCTAAGCTCTCCTTGGGTCCTGCCATGGGTCATCTTAGGAACCACCCCTAATGACCACGCTCTTTCCATCCAGAGCCCCCAGGGCCCTACAGAGCAGAATGTTTTTCTTGCCTCTCCCAGCATCTCCCCAGGGCTACAGGGCAGCATCTGCCTGGCTAACCACCCCCCAACCCCCTGCCAGATTAGCTGTTGGGGCCTGCATCTCAGAGTGAAGCAATTAAATCGGAATTAATTGGCTAGCAGGCAATCGCCTTCCATCGGAGCAGGGAGGGAGTGGGTGGCCGTTTTGCTGAGTCGACAATTGGAACACAATGCTGGGGGAAGGGGGGCAGAGCCCGGGCCTGGGGAAACAGAGGGGTCCCCTCCTCCACCTGCAGCCAAGCTCCACAGCCAAGCCAGCCAGAAACCCCCAGAGGCTCTAAGGAACAAACAATTCCCCTGGCACAGAACTTTCTGGAATTGAACTTTGACTTTCCAAGTTCAAAATGTACCACTTGGGGATGTTTTGAAATGTGGCTTAATCCTCAGTAGC
>NW_021604728.1:219586-244775 GCF_004785775.1 Grammomys surdaster
TCTTCTTCCTCCTCCTCCTCCTTGTTCTCCCCTTCCTCCTCTTCATCCTTTTCCTCCTCTTCTTCCTCTTCTTCTTGTCCTTCTTCTTCTCCTTCTTCTCCCTCCTCCTCTCTCTCCTCTTCTTCTCTTTACTCCTCCTATTCTTCTGTTTCATCTTTACCACTTTCTCAGTCACAAAGTCAATTGATTCCCTCATCCCTTTTCTTTTTTTTTTTTTTTACAAAGCATTGCAGACATGGATAGCTTGAAAGGCTCTGTAAAGCTGTGCCTCTGAACATGGACATCAGCACTGATAATGTTTGCAGAAGTTGGAATGTCTTTGAACAGGATCTTGCTACGTAGCCCAGGCTGGCCTTGAACTCACAGCAATCCTCCTGCCTCAGTCCCCTGCGTGTTGGGATTGCAGGCATGTCCCATAACACCCGGCAAGGGGACAGGATTGGAATCCTCCCTGGCTATTCCTAGGCGCTGTGCCTGTGGAGGGGATTCGTAGACCAGTAATCATGACGTGTTTGGCAGGATGCTGAGTGGGAAGCAGCACACATCGGGCTGGTTCTTGTTGAATGGCATTGCTTTACTCGGGCATTGTGAAAATATCAAGGAAGGAAAGGAACATGAGTGCAAGAACACGGCCTAGGAACTCTACCTTCCCATCCCAGGGATAGCCTTGGACATAAAAAAACTAATGGGGAGAGCTTTGCTCCTGAACTTGCTGGCTGTGCAAACTTCTACAGATCACTTGCCATCTCTGAGCCTCAGCTTCTTTACCTAAAGGACGGAGGAGGGCAGATACAATGCCTCCCTCAGGCTCCTGAGGCCATTTCTGTGGGAGACTTGCACTGTCCTGAAACCCCCTACACTCAGTATTACCTTGCGTGGGGTTGCTTGGTGGCTGATACTGGGTTTAAGGAATTAACTGGCATCATCCTGCTAAGATGCTGGACCACCAACAACCCTTCCACACTGACCATCCTACAGTACTCTTTCTCATCCAGGAAAGATCCCATAGACAAGATTCCCCTGTCTCCGATAGAATAGCCAAGCAGCTGCAATTGCCACCGCGGCGCAGAAGGTTCAGCGGCAGGAGTTGCGGTGGGGCTGGCTTCCTCAGCTGACCCCCCCAATTCCCCGCCCCTTCAGCTATCTACCTCATAAGCCAATCCAGTCAGGGACCTCAGTTTCCCCATCTGGAGCAGCAAGATGCTGTTCTGTAATCGTGGTTTTTCCTTTCATGATTTCCAAGGGGAGTCCAGTCCCTCCCAGAGCGACTCCGGGGCCTGAGAAGAACCCCTAGGAAGAGAGCCTTGTTGGGAGGCACCGATGCTCCTGCTGGAAGCTGCGGCTGAGGCTTCTGCAAGCCCTCGTGGCAGGAAGCCCCGTGTGCCCCAAAGGTGTTTGTGTAAGAACTGAGCAGAGGGGGTTGCTGTGATTTCAAGAGCCCTGAAACCTGAGCCCGCCCTGCCACAGTCACGGGGTCACCAAACCCAGACTAAATAGTCTGGCCGACTGCTCGGTTGTCTGGAAACGGTCGGGATGGAAGGAGTCAGGTAGGGAGGGGCTGGAGTGCTGCCCTGCTCAACACTGGGGCCTGTGTCCACGGCCACTCAAGCCACTCCCCTGCCCTGGAGCCCGGCTATGAACGTGGCCCGAGTTTCCTTATTTCCGTTCTACTTCATAATGGCTGGGAGGAGCGGCGGGGGGGGGGGGGGGGGGGGGAAGCGTGCAGAGCAGCTCTCCACCTTGGGCTGCCGCTGCTCCCCTGCACCAGAGTCTTGGCTGCACGCCACAGTGTTTTCAGGCCCGAGCCAGACTTTTACACTCAGAGGCATCCCAGTACTGCCCTGTGGCCTTTGACTGATTGACAGGGGTGCCTATGGTTCACTTTGGAAAATTCAATACCTGAACTAGAGACCCTGGGACAGTGAACCAGCATGACTGACCTAATTTGTTCATGATCACTGCCCTAAGCCAGTCACTGCCTTCAGAACTCTCTCTTAGAGGCCAGGTGACCCCCCCTGAAGTCACATAGTAGGTGAGTCCCCTTGGCAATGTTAGAATACAGGTCTAGTCCTAAAAATTAGCACTGCCTGGTGGCCAGGATGTTAATACCTCCACCAGATACTTGTGATTTAAGCATAGCAATAGACCAGGACTTCAAAGCACCTACTTACAGGGAGATGGATAAAGAAACCTCAGCATAACCACCAGATGGAATATTATACAGCCATTAACAGGGAGGGAATTATGTTTCATGTGACAGCGTGGATGAATTGTGAAGACCTCATGCTGAGTGAAAAAAAAACTGGTCTTGAAAAGACAAATATCGTGATTACACTTACACATTGTGCCTGGAATAGAGAAACGCAAAGACAAGGACATCGGTCCAGACCTGTCGTGGGCTGGGAAGGCGGGATCAGAGTTATTGCTCTGAATACTCAAGGGACGTTCCGGAGCCTGGTGAATGGATGGCTGTGTATTTTATGTCTGTCTTTCTACCATAATGACATCCATGTTTAAGGTTCCTGGGCTGCCTCAGCCTCAGAGATGCCAGGGCTGCTCCAGTCCCTGTGTCTGCGCCATCCTCAACCAACCCTGAGTTCCTGGAATTAACCCAATAAACTGGCTGGTTCTCTAATCTGTGGAGTCTTCTCTTTCATGGGTGACAGAGGTATGTAGCTGCATGCTGCGTGACCTCTTAGAGAGGCATGAACAGACAAAGTTGCTGGTTATTTAAGCATGGGACATCAAGAAAGGGGGCTTCTTCTGGAGACAGGTAAAAGCTGAGCTGGCCAACGCATGCTCGGAAACTCCAGATTTCTGCAGTTCTGCATGTATGGTGGAGGCTAGCTCAGGACACAACACAAAGCTTTAGAACCTTCCATAGCAGTCTGAACCAACACTTTCAGTGTCTTCTGGATGTGGATTCAGGCTTCTATCCTCTCAGCTGGTTTGAACTGAGAGCACACTGTACACCAAGCAGATGCAGGACTGGGGTCCTTTCTCTTCTGTAGAGCCTGGCATGGCGCAGGCAGGTTCCTGCAGTGCTGGCTCTTGTCTCTCCTCCCTTCCACACTTGGGAGCACCCACCCATGTCCATCTGCATCAGCCTCTTGAAAAGCCAGGGAATCAGAGCTGAGCAAAGGTGCATTTCCTAGAACCAGGGACCAGATCTAATCAACCCTCAAAGATGTGAGCAGCTTGCCAGGTACAGGACTGAAAACAGGAAAAACAGGGCCTGTGTGGGTTCAGGAGATGCCCTTGCTTCATAGACCTCAGTATCCAGGATAAAGTCAAGTAAAGAGCAACAACTGTGAATCACTCCTGATCAGTGGTTCTCAACCTTCCTGATGCTACAACACTAATACAGCTCCTCAAGCAGTCACCCCCAGCCATAAAATTAATTTGCTGTCATTTTGCTACTGTTAGGAGCTGTAAGGTAAATATCTGTGTTTTCCTATGGTCTTAGGAGACCTCGGGGAAAGGGTCATGTGACTCCCCCCAAAGGGTTATGACCCCACAGATTGAGAGCCACTGTTTAGGAGACAGAAAGACAAGAAGGCAGAGCTTAGATCTCATGTGACGGGGATGCTGGCCCAGACTCTGTTCAGTTTTTAATCCTATAACGGCACACTTGAAGCCGGGCAACTTTATTACGAAAAACGGGTGTATTTAGTTCGCAGTTTGGGAGGTTTGCTGCGGTTTGGGTCAGGACCGTCTGCCAAAGGCTGTTCTGAACCTTCACGTTACTGGGAGATGGCAGAGCCTTTGGGAGGTGGAGCCTCGGGGGAGGAAGTTAGGTCATTGGACGTGTGCCCTCGCGAGAACACAGGGTCTCCTGCTCTTCCTACCCACCCTCAGCTGACATCTGGGGCCACTGTGGACCCAAAGCACCAAGACCCACAAGGCTCCTAAAGGGGTTAAACCGCTTAGGTCAGAAGTCAACCTCGAGCACTCATCCCCACCCTCTCTGTTTGCCACCTGCACCAAGCTATGAATTTCTGAGGAAATTCCGCCTGTCTTTCTGTCTCCTGTCTCGCTGTGAGAGAACTCAGATTACAGACGCACACGGCTGTGTCTGGCTTCATGTGCGCTCTCAGGACTGAACTCGGTCAGGTCCAGTCGCTACTCACACCACAAGTGTGATCGAGCCCACCCTGGTCCCGACCACAGATGGAGCTTGGAGCTGTAGGTGTACTGAGGCTTGAGACCTCCGCCGTCACTCACAGGCAGGGGTGAGATGCCATGGCTGAGCCAGAGCAGAGTTCAGGACCCCGGGTGACTAACAGTGAGGCCTGGGCTGAGGTCCCAGGACAGAACTCACTAGGTCACGTGACCATCTAATTAACATGCTCTCTCATTCCACGCCTCTATCCCAAGTCCTCTCCCTGTCCCCTCACTCCCCCTCCCTTACTTCAGACACCTGTTAGGAGATCCCAGGACAGGTGAGGGAGAACAGTCACCACAGCTATAGGAGACTCTAGCAAGAAGTCCAGTTGAGAGTACTCTGGGAGCTTTATCCCCTGAGCCCTTTTTCCCCAGCCTGGGGAATTTCTTTTTGAGTTGATTCAGACTTACAGTAGTATCTGCAAAGGTCCTGGGGCATGAACGCGATTTCAGGAATCAAGCAAGAATTGCTTTAAATGGAGAGTGAGTGATCAGGAACAGGGCTCACTTTGGGGCCAGGGCTAGCTGGACATATCCCAGGATGGACTCCTATTCTCAGGGACTCCTCCATAGAGCCAAGGTTATGGGATGTCAACACCAATGTGTGACTGCAGAAAATGTGGGTTCCCCATCACAGGAAGCCCTGAGGCACTTAGATCTGCCACCTGCTCTGCTGCTGAGGCCAGCTGCACATGATAGGGGCAAGAGGTTCTGCTCTGAGGACACACATAGTCCTTAGGACAACCCTTGGCATCAGCCAGTGGGAAGATCACAATATCTGTGTTTCCAACCTGAGAGCCAGTGAGCAGAGGCTTCCAGCCGCACCAGTGAGGAGCACCCCCACTGGAAGCTAACGGCACCCGTGTGAAAGGTGTCCCCGCTGAAAGTCTAGTTGGAGTCGGGGCCCAGGCCCTGAGCTTTGCCTTACATTATATTTCCCAGCAAGAACGATTCGTACAACACAGTGAGTTTCACATGAGTTTACAATGGATCGTGACCATTTTCGTCCCCAGCCTGTCTGATAACCCTCTGCCCCCTGCTTATCTCTCCACAACAATGGCCACCTCTGTTTCCATGACTTCCTTTTATTCTATGTGTGTTCCACACGAGAGAGGAGGACACACGCTCCTTTGGTCTGGCTTATTGCACTTAACATGATAATCCCCACTTCTATTCATTTCCAATACATAATAGCTTTCCTCTCTCTTTTTTAAAAAAATATTTATTTTATGTATGTGAGTACACTGTAGTTCTCTTCGGACACACCAGAAGAGGGCATCGGATCCCATTACAGACGGCTGTGAGCCTCCATGTGTTTGCCGGGATTTGAACTCAGGACCTCTAGAAGAGCAGTCAGTGCTCTTAACCGCTGAGCCATCTCTCCAGCCCAGTCAGTTTTTCTCTTTAGGGGTGAATAACATCTCATTGTACATGCATATTACATTTCCTCTATCCATACTTCTGCTGATGGACATCTAAGCAGGTCCCTCTGTAAACAGATCAGCAGTAAACACGGATTCTGATCCCTCCCAGGAGGGGCGGAGTTGGCTCACAGATAGGTCTAGGTGTAGTTTTCTCAGAACCCCATACTTACCTCATCTGCCGCCCCAAATCTGAACCCAACCTCGAGGTCAAAGCTGTGGATGGTTCCAGATCTGGGTGGAAAATGCTACACCATCAACCTCTGGGAATCATGCTGTCTGATGCGGACTCTTGGGGTGGGAAAGGTTGTGCGCTCCCATCTACATGAGAAGTACGCCCCCTAGGGACAGGTAGCTGTGGGGTTCCATCAACCTCCGGAAATCACGATGTCTGAGGCGGACACTGGGGTGGGAAAGGCTGCTCGCTCCCGTCTACGTAAGAAGTGCGCACGCCTTAGGGACCGGTAGCTGTGAGGTTGGGTCCTCTCTCTCCCCAATTCTGCTCTGTGACCTTGGATGAAGCACTCACGATGCCGAACCTCACCTTACCGCTTTTAGGATGGTGGTTTAGATCCCTCCGATCAAGAGCACCTCCTGATTCGGTGCGGCTGAATCAATAAAGGGACCTCTGTGAGACGAGGCTGCTTTCGTCATTTCTCTGGTCTCGGTTTCCCCATCTGTAAAACTGAACAACTGATGATGAGAGATACCTCCCCTCAGGGAGCTCTGGCTCCTCGCCCTCCTCAAAGTAACTGCCAGGGGTAGGGATTCAGGACATGAAGGAGGGGCTGGGGATCGCGTTTCTGCCCCGTCGTCGTTGAAGTCTCCAGCAAGAACATAATGTCTACTGCGCTGCAGTCATAACTGCCTCCTGCATAGCTGTCCTGTGCACATGGGAGCTGCAGGCGTGGAGGCACAGGGAGGGGCTGGAGTCACCAGGTGACCTTCTGAGACCTCTCAACATTCCATCTCATCAGTGTCCTGAGAGTCCCTATCCTCAACCTGTGTGTCCTAGTTTTCGTCGCTGTGAAGAGACACCATGACCAAGGCAACTCTTACAAAGGGAAACACTTAACTGGGGCTGGCTTACAGTTTCAGAAGTTTAGTCTATTTTTATTATGGTGGGAAGCATGGTGGCATGAAGGCAGACAAGATGCTGAAGGAGCCGAGAGTTCTACATCTTGATCCAAAGGCAGCCAGGAGAAGACAGAATTCCACACTAGGCATAGCTTGAGCATAGGAGCCCTCAAAGGTCACCTACTCAATGGAACGCACCTTCCAACAAGGCCACACCTCATCCAACAAGCCACACCTCCTCTCACAAGGCCACACCTCCTACAACAAGGCCACACCTCCTACAACAAGGCCACACCTCCTACAACAAGGCCACACCTCTTAATAGTGCCACTTCCTGAGAAACAGTTCCTATGAGCCCATGGTTTGGGGGATCCCAGGCTCTGAGTTCTGTGTCATGGAGATCATGAGATGAGAGGGATTTGGGCTCAGTGGCCTTCCAATGGTGCTTCTTCACCAAAGTGTCCCCTGTCCGTGTGTTTCTCAGTTTCTATGGCCTTTGAGAGCTGCCTAGGTTGTTGGTTATGACAGCCATGAAGGTACACCTTGGGAGGCCATTCATCTAAAATCTGTAGTTAATGACACAAGGCAGTGAGGGCCAGGAAGGCATCTTCTTGATGCCAACTGAGGTGATAGCTTGTGGCTGCGTAGAGGCCCCAAACTTGGACGGGAGCTATCAGCAATGTCTCCTGTGTGAGCACCTAGGAGCAGGGAAGGTTGGCCTCCATGCCAGGGATCTGTCATGGCTGATCACCTACTGGTGTAGCAGCCTGGGCAGTCAGCAGGGGTTGGACAGTGAACACGCAAACAGGTTCCATCCATTCAGATCTGGCAGCGGCTGGAGAAGGAATGCCCCCTCTTATTCAAAGATGAGGAGGAGTTCAACATTGGCTGGCAGAGAGCATGCTGGGAAGGAGCTCTGAGCAGCAGAGCAGCCGCTGCAGCCATGGCAGTTCTTGAGTGTGACTGAAGTGGCCAGAGGAAGGAATGTGAGGAGAGCAGGGGGACGCTGCTCAGAGATACTCTGGAACTTGGGGTGTCCTCTGAACGGTGACATGGCATGGGAGGGCTCTTTTTTACAGGGTTCTGGGAATCGTCACCTGGGAAGATTCTATGCTGCCATCTCAAGCTACCTGCCAAAACCTCCATGCTCCCCCCCCCAACAGGAACCTTGAGGTGGACACTGCCTGGTGGCCACCTGCAGATGCACATCGATGTGCTAGATACCCAGCAGGCCTGAATTCCCTTCTTTCTCCTTACTTCAAGACTTATTGATCTGCCACCCACTTCCAGATACAGACTCAGGACTGGATGGAGGGCATGGTCACTAGACCCTGCTCTCTGATTTTCTGTCTGCGTGTCCCTGCTAAGACCTAAAATGGATGTGCTGTGAACCTGGAGGCTGTGGTCTGCAGAGGCCAGATGCACAGCGTGACAGTTGTCTGGCTCACAGCCCACACCTGGAGAAAGTGGGGCATCTCCTCTTCACCCATCCCACATTCTGTTCCAATCCCCCATCTGACATACTGGACGTATCAGGCCACCGTGCAGAGGGTTTGGAGCAGCAGCTGACAAACATCGTGGGTATTGGGCAAACAGACACTGAACGCTGCACACTGATGGGCTCTCCAAGCCTATGCTTCTAGTCCACAAAGCATTTGTTTGACTAGCCCATCTATTCTATCCTATCCTGTTCCATCTGGAGCCGTCTGCTTACTAGATATCCAGCCTGCGTGGCCACACCAGGCTCTCTCTGCTCCTGGAACTGTAGCCAAACTGACTGACTCTGGGTAAGGGTTGATCCTAAATTGCTAAGGGAAGCTGATAACAGACAGTTCAACTTTGAAACAGGGAGGTGCGGGCAGCTTGTTTCCCAGTCTCCAGCCCCTTTGTGAAGGAAGTGGAGGCTTTGCTGCTGCCCTAGCCCAGGACTCCTGGAGATTGCCACCTGAATAGAGAGCCCAGTTGACACTGACAGGAAGCTAAGTCTTCCTATATCTCCTAGAGAAGTCTGGGCCCACCTGTCTGCTGGGAGCAGGCCAACAATTGCTTAGCGGCTTCCAGGGTAGTCCATGCAGTGCAGGGACCTCAGCATGTCCTGGTAATGCCAGGGGCAGCAGCATGAACTATATGTCCTGTAGCAGTTAGAGGATCTTCGAGGAGGCTAGGCTTGTGGGCAGTGCTGGCTTTACAGCCCCTCTCTGATGAATGTGAATATGACATTTGCTTTACTATACAGACCGCTAGTAGACGTCATGCAGACAAAGACAGGTTGGAAATGTGTGCCTATATTTCTGTGGTGCACTAGCCCTCCCTTCTTGCCTAGGCCCTGCAGTAAAACCTCAGGGAAGATCTGACTCAGACCTGAAGCCTTCAGCCTGCAGCCTGCAGTTTACAGCTTAGCCCCACCAGGAAGTTAGCATAAGACTGAGCTCCCTCAGATCCCCAAGCCAAAAAGAGCAGTAAGCGCTATTATGACTGGTGGATTGCAGAGACCGCTTGTTACACAGCAGTAACACTATACTAGCTAGCTGGTTCAATGAATTTGCTGTTCCTAGGTTCTTATGATGTAGAATGCCAGGCTTAGTCCATGATGCTAGATAAACAAGTGTACCTAAGACTGTTACTGTCATAGTTTGTGTAAAGAGAATCATTCTACCACAAAACCATGCATTTTTAAGAGTCTAACCTTAGAGCATAGCTGTCTATACTAAGACGTTGACTAACCATAACTGTGTTCAGCGTTAATAGCCTTTCTGAGATCACACCCTCTCTCTCTCTCTCATGCCAGAGCCAAGGCCCCTCCTTCTCGAGTGGGGTCAAGTACCCTCCCAGGATCACACGCCCACCTCCACCAACGCTCCAGCCTGCCTCTCCTTGATGTTCGCCAGGAACCAGAGAGAAGTGTTGAATATGTTCTTGGCTACTTTTCCTTGCAACTCCCAGCGGCCCTGCTTACAAACTGAATCAGTTATCAGCTAGTTAGACTGCAGTCCCGGGAGGCGCCGCCCGCATACGGATGGGGCGCATGCATTATTCAGCGAGGAGCCGGGAGAAATGAGCAGCGCGTCCAGAGCCAGAACAGCAGTGGCAGTAAGGGAATAATTAGCGGGCTGTCACTCCTCCTTGTCAGGGCTTCCTCCCTCAACACATGAGGGAAAATAAAAAAATAAATCTTTCTTTTTTTTTTTTTTTAAGAAGGAAAAAAGAGGGGGCAGGGTGGATCATCTTGCTTCTGAGGCAGCTGGTAGGCTAAAATGTGACACCAAAGAAGCCTGACGCTGGGCTCTGGTTCCGTTCACAAAGCCATGAGCTGCGGCCTGGAGACAGCGCCCCCCACCCCCATTATCTTATCGACTCTCCTTCCTGCTTGGTGATTCCCGAGTGCGGCCCCGCCCTTCGTTCAGATGTCCACGCGTTGCCATAGCACCAGAAATGAATGTCTCCTTGAAAGGGGAGGGTGGTCCTGGAAGGGGACATTAGGACATAGCACGAGAACCACCAGGCTCTGGGCTGTGGAGGAGGTTGGAGGTGACCTTCCAGAAGGAACATGGGACGAGGGTGAGGAGCTGGGAGTCCAAAGCCAAGCTGGCTCCTTCAGGGGGCTGCGCAATTGGATTATTCATGAGTTTACGCACAGAAAGGAATCATTTCTCTGCGTGGCTTCCTCTTTCTCAAGGAAGCTATTTTTATTTATCTATTAATATCTTGCTGGAATTTTTCGGGAGGGGGTGCGGTTGATGCATGCTGGTTTGTCATTTGAGGCGTAAGGGTCTGGGATATGGTGGGGGGTCGTTGGCCTCCCCCCTCCAGAAAAATAGCCAAGAACCAGTGAGAGGAGTGGTGGGAGGGGCCGGGATGCCTTTGTGTTTGATCTGTGCCTCAGCTCCTAGGAGACATGAGACTTTCTTGGCTTTCTGCCCTTCCGATTCTGTGGGACTCACCTCATTGGGACAGGAGTTGCTTTGTATTAAGAAGCAGCTGCAGGAACAGGCAGACACACAGGAAAGAATGACCCTGGGGATCCAAAGCAAATCAAAGACCCAGAAGATGCCAGGCTTAGCTCTAGGGTGGCTCCCATTTGGTAAACATGTCCCCATCATAAGAATCCCTCTGCTCTCTTAGTAAAGCTCACCCTAGGGTGGGAGGCTTTTTGTCCTACAAAGTCAGAGTTAAAAGGAATGCTTTCATGAACCCAGACTTAGAAAGACCATAACAGGTACACCGCTGCTTATTTACCTGGTCCTGGCAGACATTACTAATCCATGTTAGAGCACTCAATAGAAATCTAAACCTTAAGAGGTTACCAATTAGGAGAAAGGTGATATTGGAAAAGGGTCTACAAACCCTGTATTCATGGGTTCTGGAGGTAGCAGATCCTCGAGGGAGCAGGAAATGGCAACATTTGTGGAATTACCTTTACTCCTAAACAGCCAAGCAGTTCTGCAGAGGGAGACTATGAACAGGAGTTGAGACAGCTGTGACCTCAGACTGGACCCTGTGAGTCTGAGGCCTCAACTGTGCCATGTTAAAAACACATGTCAGGGTAGAGATTCGGTGGGAAGCACCACAGAGAATCTAACAGGGTGCCCCACTCTGGGTCCACCGTCTTCCTACACGTTGGTTCTCTGGCTCAGTATAGCAGCCATATTGAAATCATGTGCTCTGGAACTGATTAGCAATGTCTGCTTGGGCACTGGGTAAAGCATACTGTTATGCTTGCTGTGGTCCTTTATGACTGGCAGACACCTACCCAAGCCAATTGTGACCCCTGGGAATTATCTCAAGCCCTTTAGGGACATTAAGCTCTCTTCAAACGTCTGCTGCTTCCTTTTTTTTTTTTTTTTTTTACTATAACCCTTCCTCACTGCATTGGATCTTCAGAGGACAGGCCGGGATTCAGTCACTTTCTGTTCCTAGCAGCCAACACAATGGTTGACCTATCAATAGTATTCCCCATAAACGTTTGTTGAATGAAGACATGATTTGATTCTTAGAAAGTCTGGCCCCTCTCAGGGCCTGATGTCTGGTAGTCAGCCCAAACTGAGTTTTACTTCATTCATTCATTCATTCATTCATTCATTCATGTGGGGGGGATGTGGAGGCACATGTGCCATGGGATTTCTTGGACTGAACTCAGGCATGAAACATGAATGCTAAGACACCTCTGCTTCCCACACTATCCCTTCTGGGAGATCCTGTCTGCCTTCCCAGACCTTCCTTACATGCAGAGGCTCCCAAAATTGCCTTCAAGGGAATTCTGTGGTACCCACCATCCTCCCTTCCTCCCTGTCTCTCCTAGCGCTCTCCGTGGGGAGCATTAACCAAAGGGAAGTGCGGGTGCCAAGGGGCCTTGGGACATACCATCACCAGGGAGGGGAGCAGGCTGATGGCAGAGATATGGACAGCTTGGCTAATGGCCAGCAGAATAGCCGAATAGCCGGCTGGGTGAGACAAACAGAATCTAGGGATAGACCACTACTTGAGAAATATTGGCCTGCAGTCTCCACACATCTCTCAGATGGTACTAGCCAAGCACTACCTGTAACTCTGTGACTAGAGCCTTTACTAAATTTGTATTAGAATGAGGTGGTTGGTCCTGGTTGTCTGGATGGCTTGATGGGATTTAGGATCTCCGTGGAAACAGAACCCTGATCATTTCTGTGAAGGAATCAGGCTGGACCAAGTGTGGGTGGCACATCCCGTGGGCTGTGGGCTCGGCTGAGCACACCAGGCTCATCTCTCTCTGCTTCCCTGCTACGGATGCGGTGTGACCAGCTGCCTCACGCGCCTGTCATGCCTTCTCCTCAAATCGTGAACCGAAATGAACCTTCTTAGACCGTGCCTGTCAGTCAGGCATCTACGGGTTTGCTGGTGAGTTACCCACTGCAGGAGCAAATCATAGCTGACACCCGGAGCACTGCAGAGAAAGAGCCACTGTGTGGTCCGGTGTGGTGTCTTCAGGAGTGACAATGGTGGCCCTAGGAGTTTACATGTCTGGCATGGAGCTGAAGTGTGTGGGCAGATGGTGTCTGTGTCTGCGGATCTCTGCAGGCAGCCATGGGTGTTTTGTGGGCATATATGGTATTTACCACACATATTATAAGACATATACGCTATGCAGAGGGGTACAGACACTGTTTTTTGCTTAGAATGAGGACATTGTTTAAAAAGTGACTTTGTAAAATTAGATCCAAGCATTAGAGAATCAATAACTAAAACCACGGGGCCAGATGATGATGACCAGTCTTGGACTACAATATAATTCCATCCCCATTCTATTTAGATAAACTTGGCTTTTCGGTCTTGTCTGTAAAATGAGATGAAGGCCCCCGGAAGTGACGAATTGATGCATGCAAACCTTTAACTGTACCTGGCAATCTTTTTGAGCTTGTACTAGTGTTGCTTATTGAACACCTACTGTGTGCTAAGCACCAAGGGCTCTCTCTGTGTGCTACTCTGTTGACTCCACCATGAGCCTTTGGGGAACTTCATACTCTTCCCATTTTACAGATGAGGACATTTGAGCTCAGAGAGATTGAATCCCTTGCCTCGGGTCACACAGTAGAATGCTCCCATCAACCTGTAAAAGATATTTCTTGGCCACCAACAAAAGAGAGGATCTCTCCAATGTTATGTCAATCCCTGATTGGATGTGTGTAACCCTGCATCCAACTGTGAACCATGCAGACAGTAGAAGGTTTTCTTTCCTGTTAGAAGTCGAAACACTGGTGGCCGTGGCATCAGGGACTCTCAGTTCTCTGCAATGGAGAGAGTTCTCTTGGAAGCCGAGTCCAAAGCCAGGAGCATAGAAGTGCAGACATGACAGTCCGTCTTTACTCTCTACTTGACTGAATTTGGAGCCACTGAGGAGACACACCTCTGGACGTGTCCATGAGTGAGTCTCCAGATCAGTTAACTGAGGTGGGAAGCCCTCCTTGAATGTGCATAGCTATGGTGGTCCCAGAGTAAACAGGAAGGAGAACTTGAGCTGAGCATCAGCCAGCATTTCCTTTATCTGCTTCCTGACTACAGACATGGTGGGACAGCTGCCCCCTCCCTCAACATCATAGCATGAGTCTGCTCTGATGAGCCACACCCTCCTACTGCTATGATGGACCACACCTACCCACTGCTCTGGTGGACTACTCCCTCCCACTGTGATACAAGATAATAAAACTTCTCTCTTAAGTTGCTTTTCTCAGATACTTTGTTGCATTCATGACAAACCTTAGCATCTTACCCTCTTACTGTTCAGGCAGCTTCCTAGGCCATTGTTCAAGAAGCAGCATGTCCTTTGTCACCCATAAATGCACCACCAGACCACAGCTATCTACAGGATCTTGGACATCTAGGTCCAGACGAAGGAGCAGGTAGTGGACATCACCTTGAGTGCCTGAGACTCTGCAGCCATGCGTGTTGATCAGTTAATAACCGACCGGGTGTTAGGGATGGTCAGGAAACCCACAGCTGACTGTAGAAGAAGAGTAAGACTCTTACTCTTACCTCTGGGTCACCACCACTGAATGACCTGGGTCATGTGGACTCCAGGTTTAGTTACTTTGTCTATAAATTTGTACCAATAAACTTGTACCCTCCAGGAAAGTCCAGAGAACAACAGGTCTAAAATCCCCTTTTCTTAGCCACTGTGCTATTGCTATGAAGAAACATCGTGACCAGGGCAACTCTTAGAAATCCTTTAATTTGGGGATTTGTTTACAGTTTCATTGGTTTAGACCATCTTCTTCAGGGTGGGAGCATGGCGGCATACATGATGCTGGAGGAATAGCTGAGAGCTACATCCTGATCCAGAGAGAGAGAGAGAGAGACAGAGAGAGACAGAGAGAGACATATAGAGAGAGACAGAGAGAGAGACAGAGAGACTAGACTTGGAATGGGCTTCTGAAACCTCCAAGCCCACCCTCAGTGACACACTTCCTCCAACAAGGACACACTTGTTAATCCTTCTAATCCTTTCAAATACCACCACTCCCTGGTGACTAAGTATTCAAATATATGAGCATTCAAATATATATGTGGAGGCCATTCATTTTCAAACCACCACATCCCTCTCCAGCCTGGCCCTGGTTAAAGGTGAGCTTCTACAAGGCAGGTAATCTGTCCCTCAATCCCAGGTACTGGGTCTCTTTTGTGGTTTCACCTCTGGGGTGATGTGAGACCCACTGGCGAGATGGTGGAAGTCAGACCCCTAGCTCCTTCCTCTCTGGAAACAGACATTGCCTCGTTAGCCTTTCCAGTTCACCTCTCCTGCAGGAACCCTGGGAGGCTTGTTTGAAATCTGAACAGTCCCACAGGCCGATCAGGTACAGGCACAGCCAAGTTGTCATTCTCCTTTCTCTCCCTGCTTTGGATGCATGGGCACCGATGCGGCAACTCCCTGGATGAATGGCCTGCAGACCAACTACAGCTTCCCAGAGAACTCCCTCCTCAACCACAATCCTTGGGAGAATTAAAAGTAGGTGTTGTCCCTCTTAGGTGACTGAGCCTCAAACTCCTGTCTCCAGAGCTGATATTGGCCTATCTTGTCTGACATTGGTACCACCAGCTGACCCTTCTGGAAGCTCCAGGGTACCCCAGTTGGCCATTCCCAAATCTGAAGCGTCTGGTTTGGCTTGTGGCCAAAGGAGCCCATGAACTGTTTGGGCTGAGCCAAGAAGCAGATGAGCTAAAATAAATAAATAAGGGTGCTATCTACCTTCCAGAGCCAAGCCCTTACTTTCCCGCTGCATGTGACACACAGTAGGTGGCTTTCTTAGAAGCAACTGCCTTTGAATCCATCTCTCTCATTGGAAGCAGAGTGGGAAGCTCTGATTCCTGTGTGGGGAGCACAATGCCCAGGGAAAATCATTAACATAGTCCCACCCTCTGAACACAGAGAGCCAATCAGAAGTGTGCACAGGAACTGACTCTCCAATCAGAGTGCTTCTCAATGTTTAGGGACCCTTCCAGTCCTCTGTGCTGGGTCAGGAGGAAAGACACTTGGAATGAGTTGGACAAGCTGGAGACAGGAGACACCCAATCACACTTTAGTCACTGACTGCATGGCTGCTGGATCCAACTTCACCTGAAAGCTGAAACATCTAGCTTTTCTTGTACACAAGTCTAGAGCCTTTTTTTTTTTTTTAATTTGAGTCAGGTTTCCAGTTCCTGGCAAAATAAAATTTTCTAATTGGCACAGCAATTATAAACGAGGAGACTGAGCCTCCTGTGAGCTCTTTCTGTCAGTGTGTATGGCAAGACATCCCACCGTTTGTCCAGCCCAGCACAGGGACGCTAAAGGATATCCCCGTGTGCTGCGATCCTTTGGAAGTCCCTGGCTCCTGACTCCTTCAGCAGAGGGGGACTCTGAAAGGCTGCTGGTTGTGAGTGGGCTTGCAGAGAGAAGGAGTGGGGAGAGAAAGGGAGCTGGGGGAGGGAGCTGCTTGCTCCTTTTGGTGTCTGCTGCTCATAGCATAAAAATATGCAAATTTATTCAGAGAGGCTGTGTATGGTGCAGGCAGATATGAGAGAGGAAGGAGGAAATACACTCCCGTGTCGGGGACTCTGCTCTAACGGGGGCTCCTTCAAACCCCATCTGCTTCGCTCCTGCCTTCTCCAGCCGTCAGGGTGCAGGGGTGCAGAGCACTGGGTGCCCCCTCGCTGCCTTCCAGCACCCACCAGAGCTCCTTCCTCTGTGAATGCTCGCTGCTCAGGAGAGCTTCTAAACCACCACAAATTGGGTGGGGCTGTGGGCTAGGCTGAGCCCTCCCAGTAACTGCTTATCACCCCCAAGACAAGATGCCCCTCTACAGCCTCATACCCAAGGCCTATGAAGTCTGATCTACAGACTAGTCTGCTCCCTCTGCCTCATGAGTCCCACGCCCAGCCTCATCTCCCTCTTTCCTAGAAGACTCCTAAAGCCATATACCCTGTGAGCTACTTCCAGGGCCCAGTGCTAAGTCCACCTGCAGAAGAGGGTGTGCTTTACCATGGACTCTGCTCAGAAGATACTTCCCCCAGGCCACAGCTTCCCATACTCTTCAGCTTCAGTTCACTCTTCTCTGTCCCCATAACAAAGATGCGAGAGCACCAAAGAGAAGAGGCACGGGGTGAAGGAGTAAGAAGGGGATGCTACCTGACTGCCGCTGTGCTTTGCTCCCTCTGAGTCTCCCACTAGACCCCACCCCTCCCCCCACCCTGTCCATGCCAGGCAGACATTCCGTCTTGACTGACCCACTTCACAGATGAACAGAGCCAATCCCATAAGCAATGGTGGGATTCCACTGCGGTCCTGTGGTACATAGCTGGGTGTAAGTGGGCTGATACGCAATCCAACATGGCACATATTGTACATGTGCTATCATGTCAGAAGCCGGACAGTTATTGAGTACTTCCTCCTGCGTTGAGGAGTTGGAGTCTCTTGGTCCTGAGACGGAAGAGTTTTCCTCCTTCGATTAACCTTGAGCTTCGAGAGCGTGAAGTCAGGTTACTAGTCGTTTCTAAATCCCAGTTGAATGAATGAATGAGTGGGTGGAGGGATTGATACTTAGATGGAGGAACGGGCTGAGAGTTGGGTTGCACGGTAGGTAGGTGGGAATTGAGTGGGTAAGTAGATGGATGAATGCGTGAATGAATAGAAAGAAGAATGCTGGATGGGCAGGTGGATGGGCAGGTGGATGGGCAGGTGGATGGGCAGGTGGATGGGCAGGTGGATGGGCAGGTGGATGGGCAGGTGGATGGGCAGGTGGGTGAGCAGGTGGATGGGCAGGTGGATAGATGAATGGGCAGGTAATCAGTGGATGGATGGGTGGATGGGTTTGAGGAGCAAATATGGAGGAGGTATGGTTGGGAGGATGGAGAGGCAGCTGGAGAGATGGCTAGGAATGGGTGGGTAAGTATGTGATCAGACAGATGTTACATAGGGTGAGGACCAGTGAGTTTCTCACAGAATTCCTGCACTGCTTAAATGCTGGTGCTGCAATACCAATGCTCCCTGAACACAAGCCCCACTCCCCTACCCCACTGAAATCTCTTCTTCTCCAGCCTGATCGATCTGGGCACACACTGTGTCCCATACAATGATGCAGCTCACCTGCTTCGTGCAGGGCTGGGACTCTGTGAGCTCACCAGGGACACAGGACTCCCTGGGGATGAAAAGCAACCGAAGAGAAGAGGGTAAAGACACTTCTCCAGCCTGGGAGGCACAGGTGCCCCACGGCATGAGAGCCCCAGAACACAAAGGGTTCGCTCCACAGCATGGGTGCTCCACAACACAAGGCGCCCCCAGGCATGGGAGCCTCACAACACAAAGGGTTCGCTCCACAGCACGGGTGCTCCACAACACAAGGCGCCCCCAGGCATGGGAGCCTCACAACACAAAGGGCTCGCTCTACAGCACGGGTGTCCCATGCCACAAGGCGCTCCACAGCACGGGCGCTCCACAGCACAGGCGCTCCACAGCACGGAGAATGGCCCACAACACAAGGCGCTCGCTCCACAGCCTTCCCCAACCGCTGTTGTCTGCTTTCTAAATAAACCCGAGACAGAGCCATGTGGGGTTACAAATCAGCCGGAAATCAAATGCTAACATGTAAATAAATTGCAAATCAGCTGAGAAATTGGTTTCATTTTGAGACGATAAAGCGCATTTCTCCTGTGCTGATTTTGTAAGGCGCCCCTTAAGAATTGTAATATTCCCGTGTGGTAATGATAAACATTAGTGAGTTGCTTTAGAAATGAAAAACTAGACAGCCTCTGGGGATTTGAAAAACATATGCACTTCAAATTTGAAAATCCAATTTAACTGTCCATTATAAGGAGAATAAAAAGGTAAGGATGGGATAATTTCGCAGTTACACAGCGTTTGACTAAATCTGATTCCGCGATGACAGACACACTTTAAAAGCTACAAGCCCGAATGCAAGCAGACAGCAGATCATTTATTTATGATTGTAATCTACCTGCCGTCTAACAAGTTAGCGACGGGGCCGGTGGCTCCCCGACTCTGGAGGCGTGGGCATGCTTGTCAGCCGACACGCTTAGAAACACTTCTCTTGGAATTTCTGGGAGAAAATAAATAAAGGGCGGAGAAGACAAAAGAGATGTTCCCATTGGCAGCTACAGAGTTTACAAAGTTTAGGAGAAGCCTCTCTCTCTCTCTCTCTCTCTCTCTCTCTCTCTCTCTCTCTCTCTCTCTTCCTGCCTACATTTTTCCTAAGTGACACTGGAAAACATTCTTGTAGGAAAGCATGTGTCAATATCCATGTTTGCACTTAATACCTGTGATATTAAGCATGGTCGTTCAGTATCACGTGTGGCATGACAGCTCAGTCTACAACTTGGAGCAAAACCACAAGGGTAGAACTCATTCTTTTCCCCCACCATAGAATCCTCACACACTTTTATCAGCATGTCTGCCATGGCATCCCTGCCCCATACACACCCCGAGACCTCCAATTCAAGGCTCGTCTCCTCAAAATCTGCAGGGCTTCTCCAAAAACCAGTTTGAAAAGGTGCTAGAAAGAAAGCTCAGAGGTGTGCAGACCAGCCAGCCATGTTGCGGAATCCCCACAGGGGGATGAACAGATCTAGGCTCTATCTAGTGCACAGGTTAACAGTTGCCCATAGGAGAGAATCTCTGCACTGTCAGGGAGGCTGGGGGAGGGTTAGAAAGCTCTGGAGGTTGGGGGGAGGCTGAAGAGACTAAGGGAGGCTGTGAGGGGCTTTGAAATTCTGAAACCCTTGAACTCTCTTAGAAAACGAATGAACCAGGTAAATTCCACCACTGTGTCTTTAAAAACTGGCTAATAAGCAGCTAGATCTCACCTGGGATTTGTGCCATCCATAGTCACAAAGCCAAGGAAAGGTGGAGCTTAGACCCTGTAACTCTGGAACCCGCCAAATCTGTAGCTGTGTGAATGTGTTGGTACAATCCAAGTGTATTGAGCACATAGTATATACTATTTGCTACTGGAGGCAGGAGGAATAGGATGAGATCCAACACCAAAGTTCTGACTCTGTGGACAGAGACAGAAAATAGGACATCAGGGCAAGGTAGCCGAGCTCATGCTGGAGAGAGAGAAAGATACTAGATGAAGGAGTCACTCGAATGAGGAAGGGTTTCTAAGGAGGGGATTGTACTCAGGGGACAGGGAGACAGGTTTCTGTGGAAGGAAGGGCATTGCAGACAAAAGGAACAGAAATGTGAGAGTCATGGGGTAAGAGGCAAGCACCAAGCTGCAATGTAGACTGGAACGGGCAGGCCAAGAAGCATCAGCCAACAGGGTCCTGTGTAGGTGTGAAAGCCAACACTGAGAGACTCACACATAATCCTTACAAACTCTCCAACGTCAGGGTGAGTACAGAGCAAGCAAGGCAAGGGGTGTCTTTGCAGAAGGATATGAAGGGAGAGTCAAGCTGATCCAGTGGGTAAGCCAGGTTTCGGGGAGCCACGGTAACTCAAAATCACAAGCAGAAACGCGCCCTGTGGCTTTAAGAGCAGAGAGAGAAATCTACATGATCACTGAAGCCCAGGTTACTTGGAATTGGTAGGTATTCAGACTTTTATTAAATAAGGAAGAGAAAGGGGGTACGATTGAAGTTTCTGGAGATGGGGACCCTGGGTCGTGGGCTTCGGTGTGGGTACCACCACTTTTATTACACTATGTGGGAAAAGCCTGGTGAGCTGCCACCATCAGGTTGCAGGAAGGCACCCCCCACACATGACTCTTTCCACGGCTCACGTTCCTGTGTTTCTGAAACATTCGAAGATGTGGGGATTTAAATACATGTACAGTTGCAGAGAACATCTAGCAGCCTGTGAGACACGGCCCCCTCACCCAGGATCTTGTAAGTCTCCACTGGTGACCCATTCCGATCTGTGGGATCTGGTGACTCATTCAGATCTGTAGGATCCAGTGCCGATCCGAGCCCTGCTCCATCCTCGCTTGTCACCGGAGAGCGTGCGCGAGATTTGATCAGGCTTGCACAAAGCCTGGCAGAGCCTGTGTGGAACTGTCAGATGAAATAATTTATCGGTGATGACTGTGTGAATTCGTAAATATTTATGAATTCACAAGTTATAAGTGTGCAGCTTGCAGGAGGGAGCGATCCCAGCTCACCAAGTCACAGATTACAATGAATATTCACAGAAACCCCAATCTGCCAATATTAGCTCTTTGTGCTTACGGTAAAGCTTTGCCTCAGATTGTAACCCTTTCTGGGACGGAGTGTCTGAGGGAAAAGCACTGGAGCAAAAGGAATGATCCCCACCCCCAATAAAATAAAATAAAATATAAAATAAAATAAAATAAAATAAAAATAAACCCAGGAGACACTGTGCCGTGTACAGAGCCTGAACAAGTATCCAGTGCTGCTGACTGAGTCGGGGTTTAGCCAAATGGGATTGAAAGAGCTCAGATGGCAGGCGCTCAAATCGCCGATTGTTTTCGTTCTTCCCCAGTGACCTGATTGTTGGGAGACCTTGGGCCAGATTCTCAACCCCTCTTGGGTCCTACCAACAGCAGTCTTGCCCAAATTTGGTCATGGGCTAAATTTACCTCCTGAATGACACGTCCTGTTCTTTATGGTTACTGGGAAGGCACAAGGCTTAGCCCGCTGTCTTTGTTGAAAGTATCAGAAGGCATTTTGGCAGTGTAAGCCGAGAGGAACACTGAAGACAGGGACCAAGGTCAGAGGCCCACATGAACAGCTGTGTGTCCCTAAGAGGCTGTGGCAGGGCACTGTGTGTCACCCAGGGCCACTATCTATGTGTGACTTTGGCCGAAGATGAGCATTCTGTGACTCAGTTTGTGTACCTGTAAAATGGGATGACAGCAGACTTTGAGAAATTTTGAGCTCCTAAGTGCACCCAGCAGCCCAGGAACAAGAGCTGCAAGCGTCACATTTTCTTGTTCTATCCCCAGGACTGTGAGTAAAGCTGCCTGTGGGCCCTCACATGAGGCTAACAGGCTGTGTCTGTCCTCTGGTTTCTTTGAGTCAGGGTTCTAACTCATGATGGCCCTGAACTCATTTGTAGCCAAGGATGGCACTGAACTCATTTGTAGCCAAGGATTACCTTGACCTCATTTGTAACCAAGGATGGCCTTGAATTCATCTGTAGCCAAGGATGGCCTTGAATTCATTTGTAGCCAAGGATGGCCTTGAACTCATTTGTAGCCAAGGATGGCCTTGAACTCATTTGTAGCCAAGGATGGCCCTGAACTCATTTGTAGCCAAGGATGGCCTTGAACTCATTTGTAGCCAGGGATGGCCTTGAATTCATTTGTAGCCAAGGATGGCCCTGAACTCATTTGTAGCCAAGGATGGCCCTGAACTCTTTTGTAGCCAAGGATGGCCTTGAACTCATTTGTAGCCAAGGATGGCCCTGAACTCATTTGTAGCCAAGAATGACCGTCAACTCTTGCTTTTGCATGCTGAATTCTGGTGTTACAATGGTGCATTGGGTGCATTGCTGTAGTTTACTTGGGACTAAGGGTGCAAAGTGAGGACTTCCTGTTTCTCTGCAGGCACTCTCCCCACTGAACTACATCCACAGCCTAGGGCCTGACTCTCTCCCATTCTCAGCCCAGTTTCCACTCCAATCCTGAATGGAAGATGAAGGCTCTGGGGCCAAAGATGCCAGCTTCTTCCAGGAGAACCGTGGCTTTGGAGAGGCCCCATCCCAGCTACTTATGATGATTTAAATGACCTCAAACATCTACAATACCTGGAATGTAGACTCTGTCATCACATGCACAGGGATTTTTGTCTCAGTTTGCAGACGGGGAACAAGGTACACAGATTCCTTGCTGCTGGGATGAATCAAGGCTTCTCCGAGCCTGTCTGGGATGCACACCCCATGCAGGATCCTTTCCCGGCAGTCTTCTTACGGTGGAAGCCAGTGTCTTCCTTAGGGGCCAGGTAATTTCCCAAACCGCTGAGGAACACATTCCCATTGTATTTTCGTACTGCTTGGAGATGGGTAATTTTATTACATTTGGTTCAAGTGACTGAGGCTCAGAAACTGACGTAAGTGGGGTAAGAACACACAGCTGGAGGGGAGGCTGTGGTTAAGCTGCTGGGTCTGATTGGCCCTCAGGCTCTAGGGGACGGTACCATCGCTGTCCTGCCCACATCCAACGCACAGCCTGGCGTTCAGTGTGCACTTCACAAATATTTATCAAACCGATTTTTTTTAAAAGCGTCAGTCTTTCTGATCCTCAAATTAAAAAAAAATCTCCATTTATAAACATATATGTCAGAGGGCAACTATTCATATACTCAAGATGTCTTTATTTTATAAAAAGGTTTTACATCAGGGCTCCTTTAAATAGAAACCCCCAGAACATTTAAAAATATGAGTCCATTTATAGCTCGGAACCACGCGTCCTCAGTTGAGTAAAGGGAGTGGGCTTGGTCCTCATTTCCTCCACATTTTCCCACAGGAGCAACTGAGTACCTGGTGGGTAGCAGTGTCTCTGTGAAGAGCGGGAGTTCAGGATCAGGCCACCAGCCTAATAGAAGGGGGAGAAACAGCCTCCAGCTCCCCAGCTTGGGCCTGGATCAAGACAACAAAGAAAAGGGTCCACCGTCTTCACTCCAGGTCAGCTAAGTAGAGAGTCTTCCTTAAAGGAGGGCAATGTGACCAGGGCTTTGTGAGATGAGTAGGAGTTCAGTAGTTGGCAATTCCCTGAGTATCAAACAGTCTTCCCAAGATGGGGTGCATGTGTACAGATTTAATAGTTACTGAGCTCCTGGAGTGGTGAGTGCAGATACACAGGGCTCTGTTTTTCATGCACGCGTGACTTAGTTACCGTCCTGTTGCTGTGATAAAACACTACAAACAAGGTGACTTTATAGAAGGAAGGCTTTATTTAGACTTATGGGTCCAGACGGATCAGAGTCCATCACTGTCAGAGTAGACAAGATTAGCGGCAGACAGGCATGGTGGCGGGACCTCAAATCCTGAACTGTAAGCAGGAAGCCAAGAGATGAAACTGAGAAACGTGTGGGCTTTTGAAACCTCAAAGCCTCTGCCTCCAGTGACACTTCCTCCAGAAATGTCACACATCCTGAGCCTCCCAAAACAGGGCCACCAACTGAAGACCAAGTACTCAAACATCCAAGATTATGCGAGGCCACTGTCTTAGTCAGTGAAGAGACACTGTGGTCATAGAAACTCTTATAAAGGAAAACATTACCAAAAAAAAAAAAAAAAAAAAAAAAACAGTTTCAGAGGACTAGTCCAGCATGCTGACATGCAGGCAGACACTGCAGCAGACACTAGGAGGTACATCCTAACCTCTAGGGATTGAGAGAGAGAGAGAGAGAGAGAGAGAGAGAGAGAGAGACTAACTCTGGGTTTGGCATAGGCTTTTGAAACCTCAACGCAGTAACATACTGCCTCCATCAAGGCCACACTTTATTCTTTGTTTCTTTGTTTCTTTCTTTACTTGCTTTCTTTCTTTGTTTCTTTCTTCCTTTCTTGTTTCTTTCTTTCTTTGTTTCCTTCTTTCTGTTTCCTTCTTTTTTCTTCCTTTCTTCCTTCCTTTCTTTTAGATTTATTCATTTATTATGTATATAAAGTGCCCTGTCTGCTTGTACACCTCCATACCAGAAGAGGGCAACAGATCCCTGTATAGATGGTTATGAGCCATCATGTTGTGGTTGGGAATTGAACACAGGACCTCTAGAAGAGTAGTCAGTGCTCTTAACTTCTGAGCCATCTCTCCAGCCCAAGGCCACACTTCTTAATCCTTCTAATCCTTTCAAATATTGACACTCCCTGACTTCTAAGCATTCTAATATATGAGCCCAGGGGGTGGGGGAGGCATTCTTATTCAAACCACCGCACGCACACACATTCTCACTCAGACCCGGAGCCTTTTTGCCCACTTTCACCCTGTCTTGGTTAGTGCCTAAAACAATATCAAGGACAGCAGAATGTTGTCTACACATCAGGAAGACTGTAAGCTGCAGATGCATCAGCATGTCCAAAAAAAAAAAAAAGCCAAGATAAATAGTTCAGCCTGGGTCTTTCCTTCTCTTTCTTTTAGAGATTTATCTACCACACCTTAAAAGAAGTTAGCAGCCCTGGTACCTCAATTTACAAGTAGCTCCTGAAGCAACAAGACCAGAAACCATTCACCTTGGCCACTGAGCCCATCACAGACAGGATTCACTAGGCCAGCCAATCCCTGTTCATCCATCTGTTTTATTGAACAAGTTCCATGTCCCCTACTACCCTCTCAACCACACACACACACACACACACACACACACACGCACCTGTTAAATGACTAGACTGGTCCCCACTGCCCCACTCACTGTGACATCTTTCTCACTACAGCTATGTTGGTTTGCTCCAGTTCCACCTCCCACCCCACTGCTCACTGAGAACTATCTCTGGGTCATAGAGCAGGCACCCTGTAAAGCCTGAGAGGAAAACAGATGACCTGTTTTACAAGAGAGAGAGAGAAAATGTAGAGCTGGGGTCAGCTCAGCTGGTAGACTGTCTGGCATACACAAAG
>NW_021604728.1:254775-262275 GCF_004785775.1 Grammomys surdaster
GCCCTGGAGACCAGGAGATCAAACGGACAAAAATGTAGAAGGATAAAAGCTTAAAAGGGTCTGCATGGCCAAAATATCTGGATTATACAGAGAAGAACAACTGGGGGAAGGATAGCCCAGCCCCTGAGCTGGAGAGTTCAGGGTAGGGGGTGGGGGTATCCCAGCAAGGAGGACTCTGGAACAGGTAGGGACTGAGGGATGCTGGGAGAACCTGGTAGCCAGAGTCTGCTTTGATATGTGAAATAGGTGATTCAGTTTGTCATTTGTCCCAGGCTTGAGATCTAACACTGGGACTGAAGGCATGTGCTATTACTGCCTAGTGCTTATTATTATTATTATTATCATCATCATCATCCTCGTTAATTATTGTTGTTGTTGTTTTGAGACAGGGTCATAGCGTGTAGTTCCAGCTGGCTTTAAACTTGCAGTTCTCCCTTGCCCTCCCTCACAAGTGCTGGAACTACAGGCCTCCACTGTCAGGCTAGCTTGTTGGAGGTCTTTAGGCAACTGAGGGTGTAGCCTCCAAAAGGATTGTGGGACCCAGACTCTTCCTCTTTCTGTTTGCTTCCCCCTGAAGGGAGTAGTCTGCTTTGCAACATACCTGCTGCCCTGTCCTGCCTGCTACCAATTCAGAACAATGGGACCGCTCACTACCGACTAGAGCCTGTAACACTGTGTCAAAGTAGACCTTTCTTCTTTACAGTTGATTGCCTCCCTTATTTTGGTATAGCAATGTGAAGCTGATATAAACAGCTCGTCTCCTAGATACAAACAGAATGGCAAGGAAGGAAAGACACATGGATCTCAGTTAGAATCTTGCTCAGGACATAATACAGTAAGGGTTTCTAAACCTCCCCATATCCAGGCTCTAGCAAATACCCTTCTCTTCAAAGGGGAAAAACAAAAACAAAAAACCACATAAGCAGTTGAGACCAAGACTCTGTCTCCAACAGAGTCTTCCTCGTGTCTCTTGTCTTTGTTACATGGACAGTTTCAAGCACGTAACCTGATTTATCTTTGTTTCTGCCTCTTAATCTACAGAAAGATGATTTGAACAGTACAGCTACCTTCTTGGCTTGTCCCAGAATTAAATGGCAAAGGATTCTGAGTAATATTTGGCACATGCTGCTATTACCACAGGGAAACAGTCTATAAGAAGGGGTCTATAACTCAGACCCCTAGTGAGGCAAGCATATCATTTTCTGTGACAGATACAAGAAGAGAGAGAGGGGTTTGCAAGGAAGGGTGGCTGACTACCTCAGAAGGAATCGGAAGACATGAACTTTCTGGTTTTGCCTTTAACCACTTTCTGTCTTGTTTTCCTTGCTCTGAAACACCTCCTAACACTGAAGACAAGAACTTCCCCCCACCCCACCCCTGCTCCATTCCTGAGTCCGGGGCGGGGGGATTCTTCTCATTGGGCAAGCAGGCTTGCTGGGCAGTTGTGAGCCCCTGAGTTCCTATGCCCATCATCACATAAAGAGCTGGACATGGCCGTGTGTGCCTGTTTCTCCAGCATGACCAATTCCAGGAGATCTCTGGTCTCATCTAAATAAAGGATAACACATTCAGCCTTCTTGGCATTTCAAAATGCAAAATACTAGAACTTCCTCAAATCCAAAGGCCACCTCAGTCTGAAAAGATGTCTTCCCTGTTCTACTCCCTCCACTTCCTGTTTGAACAGGAAGTGACTGCTTCCTAGTTCCTGGGCCATGTAGCCAATGCTCTGGACCAAAAAAAAATCTTTGCCTCAGCAGAGGCTTGGGTATAAAATTCCATTCTGGTTTCACACCCAGTGACTGAGGACCACCTATGAGCAATGAGTGATGTCAGAATCTACCCTCACTGCAGGTGTCAACAGGAAGGAGACCCAGCCAGAAACTAGACTGGGATTGAGACGTAGTGGCGCCTCTGCCTCCTGGCATCCCTCACCATGAGTGAGCTCAGGCTCATGTTCCCAGCCACAGTGGGCTAAGATTCAACTTCAACAAGGGAGTGGCTTGGTACTCATGACTCCTGTTCCTACCATTGGGCTGGGCTGTTTATGTCCTTGTGCTAGTGAGGCTGACTGCCGGTGAGGTGCAGCTGCCCTATACGGCTGGCTCCCATGAACCTCTTCTGCTGTTCTTCACTTTATCCCCCCCTGAGAATAGAAAGTATGATCAGAGCCAGTTCCTCCTCATGGTACACACCTCTAGGACACAGGGTTAGATAGTAGCCTCACCCCCTCTGGGTACATGCGAACAAAGCATGGCATAGGTGTTGAGTTCTTATACAATCACCATGAAGAGGCATTTCATACAGCCTAGAAGATCCCGTAGACAAAGGTTCAGTAGACTGGGGAAAGTGATCTCGGCAACTCTACTGGGAGTGGCCTAGATTCCCTGAGCCTCACTGGATCGCTCTGCTCAGCTATCTTATTTAATTTTCCACTGCTGTGGCTGTGACCAAGGTGACTTAAAAAAAAAAAGAGTATTTAATCGACTTATTCAGAGGGTTAGAGTCCATGAAAACGGAGCAAAGGAACAGCCGAGAGCTCACATCTCCATCTGCAAGGCAGAAGGTAGAAACAGAGACCTGGGATGGCACAGAGTCTTTTGAGAAATTAAACCCTGCCCCCCTCCCTGTGACACACCTCCTCCAACCAGGCCACAGCTCCTAATCCTTGGGATTAAGGTCACAGCAACTTGAGACCACGTATTCAAACTCCCCTATAAGGGGAAGAAATATTCTCATTCAAAGCACTGAAGAGTCTTAAGAATCATCCTAAAATTATTCAGGGAAGGTTGGGAGTTCCAGGGACTTCACCTGCCCTGGCCTGTAGAGGAGTTACCCCAGACTCTTGGGTGTATCAATACCCCAGCTCCCTCCCTCCTCACAAGGGCTGTAAAGCATACATACATTCTGTTTACTAGAATATGTCTGCAGGGTCCCCCTCTGGTCTCCAACAAGAATGACAGGTTGTGTGTCAGTCTCGTCCTCCAACACATCCTGTCCTTGACTCCTCTGAAAACCTGATCCCATGGAAACCACTGAATGTAGTCAGTGATGCTACAGGCCAGGCTTCCAGCTCCCATCACCCAGTGGTCGGAAGGATTCTTAGAGGTAGGCATACATAAATTTCCCATTTCCACATCCCAGAGGAGACACAGTGACAGATTTCAGGGTCCCAATATAGCTGGGACTATGTTCTGCCTTTTATACCCAAGTGAGGTCATCACAAGCCCGAACCCTATGACGACTCAGCCCCTTGAGGAGCTACCCATCTGTCCACGAGTGCTCTGAACATGAAATCAGAAGGGACAGCCATGCGAAAGGTACAGGTTCTTTGGGGAGAACAGCTTCAGGGTGTGGCCCAGAGCACATCCCATAATTGGTACAACTTCCCTTCTGTCTCTGGGACACCCTGCTGAGCACAGGACTTTGCAGAGTCCAGGCTTCCTGGAACTCCAGTAGGATCTGTGTCTTCAAAGTTTATATTCTAACCTAGACCAGCCAAATGATTCAGATTCTGGGCCCAATCCACAAGAAGGATAGGAGGCTCTGCCTAGGGAATCTCTCTCCCTCTCCCTCTCCCTCTCCCTCTCCCTCTCCCTCTCCCTCTCTCCCTCCCTGTCTGTCTGTCTCTCTGTGTGTCTCTCTGTCTCTGTCTGTCTGTCTGTCTGCATGTGTGATGCATGTGCACGGGTATATGAGCATGTAGAGGCCACAGGAACACGTTAAATATCATTCTTCAAATATCATCCACCTTTTTTAAGACAAGGTCCCTAATTTAAAATTTGCCAAATGTGTGTGTGTGTGTGTGCACATGCCTATTCATATGTGTGCGTATGCATGTGTGTGCTTGTGTGAGTGCAAGAGCTCTGCCAGCACCTCATTCTAGCCCTGCATAGTGGGCACGCTTATAGCGGAGAAGCCAGAGCTAACAATGTGCAAACCCCTGCGTGCAGCTGGCCTGCTGGGCCCTGCTCTAACTAAGTATTGATGACCTAGGCTCCCAGGAGGCTGTAAAGGACTAACCACTATTTGTCCCAACTTCCTTAGAGACAGGAGTATGGTCACATCCCTCATGAGAGGAACTCAAAGGTTCATGAGGTTGTCGGTGGGGTGGGGTGACCCATGGCCTGTCTACCTCTTTACTAACCAGACAGTACCCTGACAAGGCAGGAGAGGGTCCCAGCTATATGTGTGCATGGGTGGTTCTACAGGAAAGCATTTGAGAATGAGTCCACACGATCCTGGGGTGGATGTGTCATAGACACCATCATGGGAGCTCCTTGGGCCTGCGTATCCCCTTTGGTCCCTACAGACAAGCATGTTGCCTTTCTCCTGGATCTCTCCCCTGATTGAACACAGCCTTCCCCTGGCTTCCTAGAGATGGCTACTCAGACAGGAGCTTCAGGCCCAGGAGGCCAGACTCCAACCCAGCAGTCGGGGCCCAGTCCCTCATTATCCTCCCACAGCTTCACGGTAGAGATCATAAGCGCTTTGTGTCAGCTCCATGCTGGCAGCCGCTCGGCAGGAGGCGATTGAGGTCAGGGAGGCAGACAGCCTACCCATCACGCCTGTGCGCCATTTCTCACTGGTGACAAGCAATCTCCCGCCGAGGGTCACCTCTGGGGAAGTGATCCCTCCCAGCCCAGCTCAAGTGCCAAATTGCAGCTTTGCTGGTACCCACGTGCAGCGCGCCCGCTCCAACCGCCTCCGTAATAAATGGTTAACCTGCGGCCTCTCTCTTCTGCATCCGGTCTAGGCTGTAAATGCATTAACCTGCAGCTGGGCCATGCACAGGGCTAGAAGAAAGAGACTGGTCCTTGGGGACAGGGATGGGCATGAAGAGGCGGCAGAGGGCCTCAGACTGGGGGAGGAGGGGTGGATGTTTGGGGGAGCAGCAAGGGACAGAAAGCTGCTGCAAGGAGACTGGATTCCTCCTCTCTCTGTCACCTGTACATGAGGAAGCTGTGCCTGACGACTGGCTGAGGGTTTCTTTCTGATGCCGTGTTCACTGGGAAAGTGTGGTGTGGTCTCTGAGAGTCCATAGTGTGTGTGTGTGTGTGTGTGTGACTTTGTATGTGCATGTATGTGTGTGCACATGCCTGTTCATATGTGTGCATATGCATGTGTGTGCTTGCGTGAGTGTGTACACATGTGTGCATGTGAGTATGTGCACATGTCTGTGCATATGTGTGCATATGCATGTGTGTGCATGTACCTCTCTGTGTGCAATGTGTGAATGTGTACACATGTCTCTATGTGTGCATATGCATGTGTGTGCATATGTGTGCATGTGTGTGCATGTACCTGTGTGTGCATGTGTGTAAGTGTATGCACATGTCTGTGAGTGTGTGTGCATATGCATGTGTGTGCATGTACCTCTCTGTGTGCACATGCCTCTGTGTGTACATGGGTGTTTGTGAGTATGCACACATGCCTGTGCATATCTGTGCATATATGTGTGCTTGCCTGTGCCTGTGTGTGTATTTGTGTGTTCGGGGGAGGACAAAGGATGAAGAGATAGAGAAGAGAGAGGCAGATGATAGGGATGAGGAGAGACACGTGTAAATGGAGACTGGAGGGGAGAGGCTGAGAGTCAGAGAGGGGGGCCTGAGATTGAAAACAAGCTGAGAAAATTGAAGCCAGTGGAGGGTTGACAGAGGGCAGCCATGCTGAACAGAAGACCAAGGTGGGCTCCTTGTGCCCTAGGAGGAAAAGCCCTTTGTTATCCACAAAACCTATCCTTTACCTTCCCTGCACAGCATCACCACACGCACTCACAAGCCCTCAGGTGCACATGCACCCAGGTAGTCACAACATAAACGCACACTCATATCCCCCTCCTTCATGTGCACATGTACACACAAGGCACACATATTGCACAGACACTAACAGAGAGAGCCAGAAGCAATTATACACATACACCTTGAACACACAGCCGTGCATTCATTTGAATATGTATATACACTTGGCCAATCTAAGTTACATCATACACATTGTCACACATACATGTGTACTCTCATACACACATTTCCTGATGTGTGCTGTCACAGACATGCCGACGTGCACACTCACATGAACACACACAGCCCAGGGCCAAGGCTGGCCCCTACCCTGAACACAACTCAACCACAAAATAGAGTGTCTGTGTCAGACCAAAGGAAATATCTCAGTCTGGATGAGGCTGGGCAGCACCCAGGCCAGGGCGCCTTTGGGAGAACCAGAAAGGCTGATGGGAAACTAGGAAGCTGTGGTCAGCTGGACAGTGAGTTATGACCCAAACTGGCCCACTCAGGTGCCCAGGATAGGCTACTGGGATTCCAAAGGCCAACATGTAGAGAAATAAGTGCAACTGGGGATAGAGCTGGGCTTTGCTCAGCCTCTCTGTCTTGATCAGGCACAGTCATGGGTAGCTCCATTCTGCTGACCTACTGACCCCCAGCTATAGGCCAGCAAATCATGATGAGCTTTCTGAGCACCAAGCATCTTCTTCTCCATGATAGTGTTTGCCTATCGTTCTCCACCCGTCATGGGTGTTTAATGACTCCCAGAGTTCCCAGATCATCCCCAATGCTTTGCTGTGATTAAAGGTACCGAGTACTCACAAGCACAAACAACCCAAGCTGTAAAAATAACAATCAATCTTTCTTTTAAATGCAAGAGAGTGAGCTGGAGAGGTGGCTCCAAGGTTAAGAGCACTGGCTGCTCTTCCAGAGGTCCTGAGTTCGATTCCCAGCAACCACACAGTGGCTTACAACCGTCTATACTAAGTTCTAATGCCCTCTTGTGGCATGTAGGTGTACATGCAGTTACAGCACTCATATACATAAATAAATAAATATTTTTTTTAAAAATGCAAGAGGGTGGGAAAGATGGGGAACTCTGTTTACGAAAGAGTAAGAAAGAAACAGCTATTTCTAGAAAGTGTACTAACAGAACAGCAATGCCTTTCTGATACTCTCGGGATGGCATCAGGACACAGACGTCTAAAGCACTTTCCTGTTAGACGTTAGTCATTCAACAGCTGTGTCAACCACTTCGAACAGGCCAGGCTGGTCCCCAAAGAAAGCGTCAGTGTACAACCTGGCTGGCTTAAATGCCAGTTCCAGACAGGTCTCCTAAGGCCGCTGAGCCTCAGTTTACTCCTGTGCACATGTGGGAGGACCTCAGAACAGCTATCAAGATTCAAAGAGGAACACCTGCTGGTGAGTCTTACTGCCCAAGAGCCACTTGCCAACTGTATTCATCAGGAACTGACTGAGCCCTTCCCTGTGCTTGGCCCTGAAGTAGGTGTTAAAGAGTTAGCAGGGCAAAGGCAAACAACTCCCTGCCCCAGGTAGGCCTGAGACCCCAAGATCCTGCCCCATGTCCCTGCATCAGTGTGAACACTTACAATAAGACAAAATGGGAAGACACAGTGCACAAGGGGACAGTGGGAATGAGTCTGCTCATAACTTCCTCTTCTGCCTTTATTTTCTAAAAAAAAAAAAATTGTACAAGAAGGCT
>NW_021604728.1:266322-271862 GCF_004785775.1 Grammomys surdaster
TGCTGTACTCCATCAGCACTCCAGAGGGCACACAGTGGGAGCTTGCTATACTCCATCAGCACTCCAGAGGGCACACAGTGGGAGCTTGCTATACTCCATCAGCACTCCAGAGGGCACACAGTGGGAGCTTGCCGTACTCCATCAGCATTTCCCTGAAGGCTTAGGACATTCCCCACTTTAATGGTTTTCTGTGTTTGTGTGGCTTCCCTGGTAAAGCATCTGTTTAATGATATGTGTGCTTTCTACTGGGTCCTCTATTCTGTTCTTTCTTCCGCAGCCTTATCCACTCTTCCCTTATCTCTCTGTTAGGGAAGAGATGTTTATAAATTTTGATGGAATCTAATTTACGGATTACGTCTTGTTCCGTGCAATACAAAATGGTGATCCTTTCTAAGGTGGTCTGGATGATCCCTGTGGAGGAACGGAAGAACAAAGGGAGTATTTGGTTCACTCGAACTCACTGCTGTGGCCCTGTGTAAGGGGAGCTGCCCGTCTCTCTCAGTGTCTGCACACCCACCTATGGTATCCGATCACCCACTGCTGTGGTGAGATTCCTTGCTGACCACAGGCGACAGAGCTGAATGCAAGAGATGCCGCCCCCAACCTCAAGAAGTACAAATCTCCTGAAGAAAACAGAAGATTCTCAGAGAACTGGAGTTCGGTACAGACTTCTTAAATAAGATCAGAGAAAAATCAAAAGTGACGGACTACGTGAACAAGTACCCCAACAACGTGTTGGGCTGGTGAGAAGCCATTTTGCTTCCTAAAAGACTTTGTTAAGAGAGGCTGACAGGCAGGTGGGGCATTTGAGCTGGGTCCCTGGTTCTAGACACTCGTACACATCCCTTTGTGCAGGACAATGGGACCTGAAGACAACACACCACACCAAGGTTAACCATGAAGGAAATCTTTGCAGTGATGCCTGGAAGCCCTTCCTCACACGGGCTTCATTGAAGGAATAGAGCATGCTCAAGAAAGCTCTAGCTACAAGCTGGAGAGGGGCAGGTGCTTTGTGAGTGTCTTGCAAGGGCCACCCCATCCCCATAACCCACCCCTGTGTTTCCTGGGCTCCTTCCTCAGCTTCCATTCTCTGAAGCATTTCCCCTTTACCCGTAAGCCCTCTGTTTGCAGCTTCATATCTGGTGTATCCCTTTGTCCTGGGGTGAAGTCTAAGCTTAGGTGTACTCTGAGCTCAGACCCTCTGAGCCTTTCTTTTTCTTGATCTGTTGGGCTCCAGCCTCCGCCTGTTTTCTCTAAAGGTTCTTCTTGCTATTTCTCTGACAGAGACTTAAAGGATATGACTGTCTCCAATCCCCCTCCCAGCCTGGGTCTACAGCTGGCCCACCCTGTTTAGGCCGTTAATAATACTGTCCCCGAGCTTCCTTCTGGACCCATTTTTAAATTCTTTTATTAATGAGTCTTCCAGCCCTCACAAAAGCCTCAAGGTCCCTGATCAGACCTTACTGTTTCAGCTGCTCAGAGAATTTCTCTTTTTAAGATTTATTTTTATTATTCTAAGTGTGTGCGTGCGGGTGTGTATGTGTGCGCAAGCATGAGAACAAAGCTTTCAGAGGCTTCTTCTCCTAAAACTGGAGCCACTGACTTGGTTCTGAGAACCAAACTAGGGCCACCTGCAAGAGCAGCAAAGGTCCATAACCACTGAGCTATCTCCAGTCCCAGGGAGACTCTCTTGACTTCATACTGCTTTAAGCTCTGCAAACATGCCTGGTGACTTATGGGTACCATGAGACCAGGCTGCCATGTAAATAGCCGTGAAGGGTATGGTATATAAGCCCACAGAGAACACCAGGAAGGCTTCCTGGAGGAGGTGACTTCAAACTTCTTCAGAGGACCAGTAGCAGAGATGACATCCTTTTCCAGGACATCCCATAAATACGATGAACTTCTAGGAACAACAGACCTGGTTGCCATGGTTACAGGACCCCCTCAGAGTCAACCTTGAAGCCGACCAAAAACAGAAGAACAGAGTGGGAAGGCTCTTGCTTCAGGTTACACAGCCAAGTGTTCTGACTTACACAGAAGTGTTTTCTGGAGTCAGAGAGGCACCAGGCAACAGAGCAGAGGCCCCAGGTAAGGAAGAAAGTGGGAAAAATAAGAGAACAGGATGAGAGTTAAGGTAAGATTCATACAGAGGCGGCAGACTGCTATGCAGGTTGAGTTCTGCACAAGACCCTTGCCCGAGGCCATAGCCAGCAGCTGACAACCAGTTCCCACTCGGATAGTCCAGTGTACTGGAGAGAACTGGTGAGAACTCTATCTGCCCAAAAGGAAGAGTCAGCTCTGAGTTGTCAGCAAGGCAGCATGGGCTGGCGAGTCTTTGAAAGGATTAGGATTTGGGGTACCAACTACATGAGGGGAGGTGTAAGAACCTTGCTCCATTCACCCCGTAATCCCTGTGACTAACCCTGTGGTGGGGATCAGCATTCTCCTTCTACAAGGCTGCCAGCTGCCAGCACACAGGGCCTCCTGTACAGAGCCTGGGGCTGTGGTGTGGGGCCTGTTAGAGCTGAGCTCACTTGAGTTTCCTGGCACTCCATCTCCTTCAGCCCCTCGGCAACCTCCATGTTGGAGAAGGGAAGATAAGCCTTGGGATGACTTCCCTCTTGTCCACGTGATATCTGGGCTGTGCATACGGCTCCAAGGCTGGACTGCAGACAGCTGGGAGACTCCGTGACACCGTGGCGTGGTGTCTCCCCAACTCTTTCCTCTCTCTCTCCAGCTGGCTTTCTCAGTAGGTGGGGACCCCACCCTCATTAACAGAAAGCCCCACGTGGCTCCCACCCCCTGACACACATGCAGGGTGTCAGTTCCCACAGCTTGAGCACCCCTCCTTCTGAGGGGAGGCAAGACTTGAGGGGCTGGGCTCAGCAGCCGGACTGACAGACTGAGGGGCTTCCTGCCAAGAGAGGTGCTATCTTCCCGCTCAGCGTCCTGGATTGAGATCTCCAAACACCAAATCCCATCATTTTGCCAGATTTTTATTTATTTATTTATTTTTTACCTCAAAGCAAGTGGGGCTCCATCATGGATGGGCTATTCGGCCAGGCCGGGATGCAGCCAGCTGTCATGTGGAGTGAGAGCCATCGTACGTGTAGGGGTTCAGAAGGAGGATAGAGGGAGGGCAAAAGCTGGGGAGCCTGAATGGACAGATGATAGATAGACAGGTGGAGGGACAGACGAACAGACATGTGAGTAGACAGGTGGCTGGATGGACAGATTGGCAGATGGACACATAGAGGGACAGACAGGGGCACAGAGGGACAGACATGTGAATGAATGAGTGGATAGATGAATGGATACATGGACAGTGAAAAGGTCGGAAATACCAACCTATTGTGGTATTTCCACACATATCATCTCTCCTCAGTCCCTTGTCCCACACTGGTTTAATAATCACCTTTGATTACTGGACTATGAAGAGCCTGTGCCGCCTGTCTTCAAGGTCCCAAGCCTTACCAAGTTCTGCACGGTGGGTGAGCTCAGAGAGGACGGGGAGGCAGCCATAGACATTGATGTCAATGGGGAATATGAAGAAGGAAGAGAGATGGTGGCAGACAGGGAAGGAGAGAGGAGGAGGAAGCAGGACCACTGGCCTCTAACGATGCAGTTCCCCACACAGTGGGAGCAAAACTGAAACTGCTTCAGAGATCATTATCATCCGGCTTCAAAAAGACCAGAATAGCTATGATGCTTCTAGCAGGGGCTGGGCTTGGGGGATAGAGGAGGGGTTTTGTTGTTTGTTTGTTTGCTTGCTTGCTTTTGTTTGGTTTGTGTTTTTTTTTTTGGTAGCCTTATAGACTTGGGAATGATCTAAGTCCTTGGTCTAACTTGAGAATTATCAACTTGCCCATGGAAGGCAGTGGAGTCTGCAGTATGGTCACATGTATCAGCTGTGTGATTATCTTATACAATGTGACAGAAGGTGGGTATTGTGATAGATGGTGAAGGGAGGAAGGGAGGGATGGAAGAAAGGAGATGGATGGATGGATGGATGGATGGATGGATGGATGGATAGGTGGATGGGTGGATGGATGGATGGATGGATGGATGGATGGATGGATGGATGAATTGGTGGGTGGATGGATGGATGGATAGGTGGATGGGTGGATGAATGGATGGATGGATGGATGGATGGATGGATGGATGGATGGATGGATGAATAGGTAGGTGGATGGATGGGTGGGTGGGTGGGTGGGTGGATGGATGGATGGATGGATAGGTGGGTGGATGGATGGGTGGACAGGTGGGTGGGTAGATGGATGAGAGGATAGATTGATGAATGGATGGATGGATGAGTGGATAGATGGATGGATGAATGGATGGGAAGAAGGCGGGTGATTGGTGGGTGATTGGGTGTGGAATTGGTCAATTTGTCAAAGAATAGATAACTAGGCAATTCATTTCACCTTGCCCACGTCCAGTGTTTGGTGACATGTAGGTTGACTAGTGTCAGATCTGAGGCCTTGCTTATCTTTGGCCAATCTGTTGGCAGAGCCTGTGCAGTGAAGATCTCCAACATCTCCCGCTCAGCTCTGTCCTGGGACACATTCAAAGGTATAAGAGACCTTGAGGTTACTTGGGGCCTTACACAGAAGGAAAAATATTAGGCTATCCCTTACTGATGACACTGAGACTTTGACACAGAGGCAGGCATGAGCTCAAATTCCATGAAGAAATAGTGCAAAACAAAATCTGTGCATGAACTCTGCCCAGGGCTCTGCTTGCCTGTTTGTTCCCTTTTGAACAGAAATGGAAGAAACATGGGCTGTCAAGTGTCTTCTATGACTTCCTAGGACCGAAGACTTTGGTAAATCTACATCCTCTGCCCACCCCACAGAATCAGTCAGATTTCAGTTACCGGGCATAGAGAAATCACCCTGCTCTGACAACTTTGGCCAAAGAGAAAGATGCATTCTGGCTAGGTGACAATTGCCATGGCAGCAGATTTTCAAAGCATTTTCATCCTGAAGTTCCCCTTCCGGCCCTGGTGACCTTAGGTGTCTCTCAAAGCAAAGTGGAGTTGGAGGCTAGGTATAGGCAAGCCTGTTTCTTCCTCTGAAGGATCCAGATGTTCATCTGACATGTTTACATCTGCTCTGGGCCACGAAGGCCAATGAGATGCCAGGGAAGACTTTTCTGGGAGTTTTACCCACACATACCACAGCAAGGGTGTCGTGTCTCATGTCAGTGTTTGGCATGTTGCAAACAAGCTCCTACGTGACAACCACTATCCACATATTACAGATGAGGACACAGGCTCAGAGATACCACGTAGCTTGCTTAAGGACACACAGCAAAAGTGCAGGTTAGCTAGAGCTGGAGTTTCCAAGCACATGGCTACCATCCACCTGTAACCTGCTGTAGCCCAGGAGTGAGGGTGAAGGCTGTTATCCAGGTGAGAAGGGGAAAGTAAACGACAGGAAAGTAATGCAGCCTCAGGCTGGGGGGTGGCGAGGAGGGGGAGAGAGAGGAGAGAGAGAGAGAGAGAGAGAGAGAGAGAGAGAGAGAGAGAGAGAGAG
>NW_021604728.1:271962-289311 GCF_004785775.1 Grammomys surdaster
TCCATGAAGAGTGGCACCACCTAAGCCAAGACCTGAATAATTAGATGGCACTCAGGCAGTGAGAACTGCAGGTACAAAGGTTTCAGAACAGGATGGAAGACCCTGGTGTGAACACTCCATCCCTGGGGACAGGGTGGAAGACTCTGGTCTGAACACTCTATTCCAGAAGATGGAGTAGAAGACCCTGGTATGAACACTCCATCCCTGGGGACAGCGTGGAAGACTCTGGTGTGAACTCCCCATCCAAGAGGACGGGTTTGGTGCTGTTCTGCTACAAGCACTGGAGAGAGAAGAGAACAACACTTTTACCACCAGGTGACCCAGCCATCTCCCTCCATGGTTGCTATGTGAACAAAGGCTGAGTCTTGACAACTTAGGTCCAGACTAGAAGAACGAAGCTCAGAGAGGGGAGGTAACCTGCCTAAAGTCACACAGTGACTTATCAGTGTCACACGGGTAGTAAGTGACAGGGCCTGAGATAAAAGTGTGACCCTGTTGAACAGACCTTATGTGAGGAGACGAGTGTGTGGATTGTGGATTACTTTCCTGGGGTCATTCCTTTTCTACTTGACCCCAGAGGACCGAGACAGGTACTTCTTCTGATGGAGATCTACAGGAGGCCAGGGTAAAGAAAGCCTGTGACACCAAGTCTTCCTAACTCAAGTCAGCTCTGGACCTGCAACTCTGGAATACCATCCTCACAGGCAGACAAGCAGAAACCTACCAGTCACTGTGTATAACTCCAGTGTTTAGAGTTAACTCTGAGTGTCCCTGGTGGCCTGCGTCATGTTGCCCACTCACTCAGGTACAGAGCCGAACAGTCACTGAGTGTCCAAAACACAGCCAGCACTGAGAGATGCTAGGACACGGTGGGGATACACACCGTCCCGGTCCTCAGGTAGTGAACAGTGAAGCAGACGTCCCTGGTCTCAACTATCCCACTCTTACAAGGGGACAGTCATGGGACGAGGATGCCCAGCTCAGATATGTCATTAAATTTGCCCCTCAAGAAGTGAGTATTATGGATTTACAGAAGAGGAAACTGAGGCATGCTGTATGTGTGGGCTTGTCCCCAGGGTGTCACAGAAAAGCCAGGAGTTGCCATCTGTCTGTTACAGGATCCCTAAGGATATGTCTACAACTCCAGGAGACACAGAGTCTCTGGAAGACCTCTCTCCTGGAACTCTGAGCAGTTTTGCCAGCTAGGGACAATCCCCGATGCCCCCAACCTCATTCACAGGCAGTCGGAAGCCCTCCAAGGAGCTGAGCCACAGCCTTCCCTCCTTAATGTATTCTCGACTAAATTAAAGTCATACTTCATTTTAAATTAAGGGGATTTTTTTTAAAAAAATAAAATATCTGCAACGTTTAAATATCATTAGTAATTACATTTTATTTTATTTCAAGCTGGTTGGAAACATTTTATTTCTAATTAGGTACATTTGTTTTTAATATCCAGTTTACTGAATGGAGAGATTGCCTACAGACCGGCAGAGATGGGCCTCACAGCCTATCTCACAGGTCTGCCTGGATCACATCGTCCCTAGGCCACCCTGGACCTCACTCCTGAACTCCAGCCCTGGGATAATTGCTTTCTCCCTTGGTAAATATGATGCCTCAGAGAAGGAAGCAAATTGCCCAACCAATGACAAAGGCGTCAGGGTTTGTCCACAGTTGCCCAAAGCATTCTGGGATTTTTTAGCATCCCCTCTACCTGAGTCTGGAAAGGCCACAGCCTGAGATATGCTTCTAGCTCATACTGACCTGGTATTTGGTGAAACCTAACTCTTCACATGCAGATCTGCCTTGTTCATACAGGGCCCTGTCTTGGCTACCTTGTTAATTCTATAACTGTTAATCTCTGGAAATGACGCATGTTTCCAAGATGTATTTTGTCATGCCTCTTGACTTCACCTGGCAAAGACCCCAGAGAAAGGTGTGACCTCCAGAAGTATGTCAGTAGGTCAGTGACTGAGGTGGCCAGACCTCACTGACATCTGGAAGGAAGGCAGCCATGACAGCTCTTGACCAGCGGAGACTGCACTGGTGGCAGTATTCCTGAATGGGGATGTTAAGGGAACAAAACAGAATAGAAAGTCTGGGTAGGTTCTTTCTAGATGAATGTGATACCCTTGATCTAACTTGGCTAAATCTACAGATGGAAAAGCCCAGGCCACAGGGGATCAACTAGGTAGAAGGACAGACAGATGGACAAATGGTTATATAGATATACAGCCACAAAACACATGTACATAAGATCTGTTGTAGGAAAAATACTACATTATGTACTGTGTGAGCACATGTGAACACATACATGCACACACATACACACATGCATACACACATACATACATACACATACATGTGCACATACATACACACATATATGTATATGTATATATATATATATATATATATATATATATATATATATATATATATATACACACACACACACACACAGAGACAGAGAACATGCTTCCCACAAGCTTCTGAACATGGGACATCCAACTCAATGGTCTTAGGAACCAACACATTGCTCAATAGCAAAATTACAATTATGAAATAGCAAAAACAAAATTATTGTTGAGGTTCTTTAGACCATTGGAAATAATGTGTTTTCCAATGGTCACAACCTATAGACATTTTCTTAAATAGTGGTTGGTGGGGGAAGGGCCCAGTCCCTTGTGGGTGGTACCACCCCTGGGCAGGTGGTTCTGGGTGTATAAGAAAGTAAGCTGAGCAAGATGTGGGGAGTAAGCCAGTAACCAGGACTCCTCCATGGCTTCTGGATCAGCTCCTTCCCCCAAGTTCCTGCCTTGGCTTCTCTGAATGATGGATTAAAAGTCCACTATATAAAAGTGGACTTCACAGCCTACAGGACAGTCACAGAAGTGCCCACCTTCATGCTGTGTTCTCTCTGCTAGCTCAAGTTGGAGGGAATCACCCCAGGTCACAGAGCTAGGGAACTGGTCTGGGAGAAGGTCTCTCCTCTTTCTCTGATAGATACTAATAATATAGGAACAGCAGCCCAGCAATGTAAAGTTTCACATGCATATGTGTATGCATGTGTGTATGCATGTATGTGTGCTAGTGAGCTAGCTTTAAAAGTACATTCTTGCATGTCTCTTGCATGTTTTGGGTTTATGTGGACCAACTGGCCTCTGTGTACCACATAGCTCTGAGGTTGGGGAGGTACAGCATACCACACATGCAAAGATGCTTGTCTAACATGGGTTGGGGGTCAATCAAAAGGACTCTAGGACCACCATCCTCCAACATGAAGACTGATCTGGAAAGTTCTCTCAGGTTTCAGTTGCTCTCTTGATCAACAAGCCTGGTTGGTCCTATTTTCCTAGAGAACCGTTTGGATGAAAAGCTACTAAAAGCAATTGATCTGAAGGAAGCTGAGCAAGACATGAGGAGCAAGTCAATAAGCAGCATCCCTCCATAGCTTCTATCTCCTGCCTCCAGTTCCTACCCTGACTTCCTTGAATGAATTATAAACTGTAAGATTAAATGTACCCTTCCTTACCCAACTTGCTTTGGTCATGATGTTTTGTCACAGCAACAGAAACCCTAAGAGAGCTGGTGTCAGGCCTCAGGGAAAACAGACACACCCATCTCACTCTCTGCACACCATTTCCCCCATTACTTTCTCAGATATTCCTACCACTGCCAACAAGATCCAGGACTGGATGGTTGTGTTTCCTTCTTGCCAATGGGGCTTAGTAGAAGGGGTTTGAGGGTGAAATGGGACTCCTAAGCCCTACGTGGTCTCTGCTGGCCTCCAACAATGATCCTGTAAGTTCCCAAGCTTCAGTGTTGAGAATAGGAGAGAAACACCGAGCTCCAGTAGTGACTGACTTTAAATGAGCACAAGCACACAAGGCCCTCTGGTTTCGACATGATCTCCTTGACCATGGATCAGTCGCTGCTTGTCTAGGGTTACAACCAGGGAAATCTTGTACTGCTGTGGAACAGACTCGTTGGTAGGATATTGTTTTTAAAATATTTTCATGCCCACTGCTTCTCACTGGACACATAAAAGCACCTGTGGTGTAGGAAGAAAGAATATTGCACACTGACCTATGGAATCGTGTGGACCACTGCAAATCCCTCTCCATCTCTCTGGCTATACAGGTAGACCTCAGTGGTCTTTCCTCTCTTCTCAACACATGTCTGGCACTTACTCATCTTCCACTTTTAGCCACAAGAAGTCTAGGGACCCAGAACATTCATAAAGAAGTCATACGTGAACCCTGCAGGGACAGGCCTATCTGCTCCATGGATGGCCAGGGCTATCACAGGACACTGATATTTCAAACTTTCAAGAAATAAAGATAGATCTTCCAACTTGTTGTAAAAGACCATTTGAGTGTCACCCCAAGTTTAAAGTTGCTAAAGTGCATTTTAAAAAAGAAAAACAGAAACAGAAAACAACAACAAAAACAAAACTAACAGACAAAAGCAAAGTACCCTGTCAGTGGCAGAATCAATCTCAGCACTATGGTTGTAATTGCTGCATCTGTAACCATTGTATCTGTAACTATTGTGTCTATAACTGTTGTATCTGTAACTATTGTATCTGTAACTGTTGTGTCTGTAACTGTTACATCTGTAACTGTTGCATCTGTAACTACTGTATCTGTAACTGTTGTATCTGTAACCATTGTATCAGTAACTGTTGTGTCTATAACTGTTGTATCTGTAACTGTTGTATTTGTAACCATTGTATTTGTAACTGTTGTGTCTATAACTACTGTGTCTGTAACCATTGAATCTGTAACTGTTACATCTGTAATTGTTACATCTGTAACTGTCGTATCTGTAACTGTTGTATCTGTAACTGTTACATCTGTAACTGTTGTATCTATAACTGTTGCATTTGTAACCCTTGTATTTTACAACTGTTGTATTTGTAATTGGTACAACTTTTATTTTATGGTAGATGATAAATGCTCCTGTTTATATTTCTACAGCCAGTTTGGAAATAAAGATATTTAATATTGAGGTTGGAGAGATGCTTTAGTACTTAAGAATATGTTCTGCACATTTTTCGGCCTCCCAAGTCCCTGCTCTGCTTAGCAGAGGTTTTTTTCTCTATATGTTTACTGCAAGTGTTTGTTTCCTCACCACCAACAAACACCTTTATTTCAATAATTTGGAAAAAAACTACTATTGCCCTTTAAAAAAAAAAAATGTGTACTTGCAGAGGAGTAGAATTCTGTTCACAGCACCCATAGCAAGAGCTGTAACTCCAGCTTCTGGGGATCTGATGGCTCTTTAGGCCTCTTTAGGCACTGTATTTGCATGCACATAATTTTTTTACAAGGTAAATATTTCTTAGAAAGCTACTTTCTGGATATGAATCTGATCTAAATGCTTTATATATGTGTGTAATAACATCACCACCACGCCAGTCATTTTGCATAATACCAATATACCTAAAATGAATATTTAAAAATAAACTAGATTGACTTTTTAAAAGATAAGTAAATAAGTAAATAAATAAATAAATCATAGCCCTACTGACATAAATCCTGCAAGCTGAGCTACGGGTAGCTAGAGGCTGGGACTTCCAGCCACAGCAACGAAAGCAGTAGAGATGAGGCCGCCTCCAAACTTGTTTAATTCACCTTAGAAATCAAACTGGTGATAAGCAAGATGGCTCAGCAGGTAAAGAGGCTTGCCACTCAGCCTAAAAACCTGAGTTTAATCCTTGAGACCAACATAGTAGGACAGAGTTGATTCCCATAAGCTGTTCCCTGTATGTACTCTATGGTCTATACCTTCACACACACACACACACACACACACACACACACACACACACACACACACGTGTCTGACATTGATGTGTCTTCTCCCACTTCATTCACAGACTAAATGCTAAGATCATACTCAGATGGAATCTGGAGCAGCCAATCACGTCCCTTCTTATATTTGTCATTGTCTGGAATATTCCCACAGTCTCCCTTGCTGCAGGCTTGATGCCTTCTCAGCATTATTGGTGAATGGGTCCTAGTCATTGTACCCTTAAAAGGATTCTGGGACTCATATTTTCCTTTCTTTTTTATCACCCAGGAGGCAAACAGCTTTCCTTGCCACAGACTTGTTGTAGTGTGCTATGAGGGACCAACCAGGTGTGAACCACAACCTCACACTGAAAAAAAAAAAAAGGGGGGGGAGTGAAAATTATCCTTTTGTCTTTGTAAATTAGTTACATTTGGGTATTTCTTTTAGGAACAGGAGATTGGGAAATATCCCTTCCTGGATTCTGAGTTTTGAACTGCTTGCCTGGAGTGTACCTTGAGCAAAGTTATTAAAGAAGGTTAAGTGATAACCTATCTTGTCAGGCCCTTCAGTGTGCAAGAATATCACTTTGGATGTTTCATATGTTAGAAATAGCTTGGCTGGGTATAAAAGTCTTGAGCATCTCTTTCCTTTTAGTCTTATAGAAGAGAACCCTGATTCTATTGAAGGTGAGATAGTTTTCATGTTGAATAGTTTTTCTGTCTAGATCCTGAGATGTTAATTTACCCTCAAGTCATATAGTCAACACCATCTTTTTGTTGTTTTGTCTTTGAATTGGTGTGTTTTTCTGGATGCATCATTAAGATTTGTTTGAAGGGCTGGAGAGATGGCTCAGAGGTTAAGAGCACCGACTGCTCTTCCAGAGGTCCTGAGTTCAATTCCCAACAACCACATAGTGGTTCACAACCATCTGCAATGGGATCTGATGCCCTCTGCTGGTGTGTCTGAAGACATTACAGTGTCCTCATATACATAAAATAAGTAAGCAAACCATTTTTAAAAAGATTTGTTTGAAGTCAGGCTTTATTTCTGTGACGTCTTTGATTAATGCTGAAGTCACAGCGCCTGGCCCACATGACATTGTTATAATTAATTGAGATTTCCCCATAAAACAATTAGAGCAATGACTGGCTTTCACTAAGTGCTCAACTCCCCTCCTCATTCATGATCATTTCCAGGAATAGTTGGGCTTCTTGTTTGAGAAGAAGTATGTTCATAGATTCCTAGATCAGTAATGATTGGTGTTTCCCTCTGATCTCTAGCACTGGTCTCTGAGAAGACACCTTCCGATTCCTGAAATGCACAAGAATCCATATGCTCGGTGTAGGAGGAAGGGGTTCTGGCCTGTTTCTGGGAATTCGCTGGGATTTAGACCAGTCAAACAGGCTTGGTATAGAGACATGTATCCTTAGCACTCAGTATGTGAAATCATAAAACTTCATTGGCTGATCAAGTCTACAGGAGCTTGGGCTGTGTGAACAAACACACTGGATCAAAAAGAATCTAAGAGAGGAAGAACTCTTTCAAGTGGTTATTAGAAACCCACCTACAAACAGCTTATGTGTCAGTTGTAAACCCCAGCATTCCAGAAACACCCATTGATAAGTGGTTTTCACAGATTATGAATAGCTGCAGAGAGTTCATTCACAAAGGGAATGCATGTGCTCGTTACAAAAGGCGCTTTAGAGCCTCCGTTTTACCGAACAAAACACGCACGCTGCTTGCCCACTGAGTGCTCCAGGAAGGTCCATGCACTAGTGATTTTTTCATGGTAACTACACAGTGGATGACTTGAAATCATGCTTGCAAATATCACGTGCTAATACACAGCCAGCCCTCGACAAACACTAAGCATGGAAACCGGTCATGGGCTAATGACATACCTACACTCTAGAATCCTCCGAGTGCAGATGACTCCCACGACATCAGTTCATCTCAGGACTGAGCATGCTCAGGAGTTACCCCGAACCCCGACTTCAAAACCACAAGTCCAAACCTCCCTGCAGTGGCTACAAGCTCTTACCAGTTGTTCTCATTAGCTCCCTTCAGGAATTCACTGTTAGATTGACAGATTCTTTCATTCCAGTTGTTTCTGACAATGAGCAATGGACAGACCTGCTGCAGCAATGGCTTCATGGTCTGCTCTCCTGGCTTCCCTCCCTCCTCCTGCCCTATAACCATATTCTGTTGGGCATCTGAAGGCCCAACTGTGGGAGACAGCTTGGAAGGGTTCACTAGAGCAATGATGTTCTATTCTCTTGCTTAGAACCATCAAACTAGCCGGGCGGTGGTGGCGCACGCCTTTAATCCTAGCACTTGGGAGGCAGAAGCAGGCGGATTTCTGAGTTCGAGGCTAGCCTGGTCTACAGGGTGAGTTCCAGGACAGCCAGGACTATACAGAGAAACCCTGTCTCGAAAAACCAAAAAAAAAAAAAAAAAAAAAAAAAAGAACCATCAAACTACAGGCAAACTGCACGCAGTACCTTACGTGTCATCCATGTACCGATGTTGCATGTTCAAAGGGAGCATTCGGCCCTCGGTGTAGTGTGTAGATTGTTACTGTCTTGTGACACAATGATCCCTCTTCTCTAGCTTGGGCCAGATCACCTGATTTCATACATGGGGCTAGAAGTGGAGCTCAGTGGGAGAGGACTTGCATGACATGCCTGAGACCTTGGGTTTAATCCCCAGAACCACAGAAGCAAATTGATAATTGTTTCTTGTCCTGTTGGATTTGTAGGTGTTAAAGATGAGAGTAAAGGCTGAGGGTTCAAACTTCCCATTTCACAGATGGAAAGATTGAGGCCTGGGGCTCCTCGGCTGCATCACTCTTGTCAGTTTCAAGGCTCTCCGAAGTCTTGAGAACCAAAGTGCCAACCTTGGTCATGGACTCCACTCTCCTAGCTGTCTCTTCTATCCTCTCTCTCTCTGTAGCTTCCTCAGGCCCTGGCCTCACCAGCCACACCCAGACACTGCCATTCTCAAGATAGATTGGGGGCCCTCGGAATGACTCTCACCTCTTTAAGAGTGAAAATGGATATCCCAGCGATTGCAGCTTAATTGACTGATTAATAACAGAAAACCTAATTGAATACTCCCAGCTCGAGTGTAGGATGGCTTAATGTCAGAGCCTGGGGAGTAAACACGCAGCGGGGAGGTCTGAACTGCACAGCAAGTGGAGCACTTTCAATTTAAGAGTCAATCTCATTATACACAAAGCTGTTCCCTTGATCTTCTGGAAGTGAGTTTCCCAATCCAGGGGCAGCATCTTCTGCTCCATCCTCTCTCTCTCTCTCTCTCTCTCTCTCTCTCTCTCTCTCTCTCTCTCTCCCTCCCTCTCTCCCTCCTTCCCTTCTTCCCTCCCTCCTTCCCTCCCTCCTTCCTTCCCTCCCTCTCTTCCTCCCTCCCTCTCCTCTTCAGTGTTTGCCCCTCACCCTCACCGCATACTGAGCTGCTCAGTAAATATTCATTCTCTGTCCCTGTGAGGTCTGCAGCGCACACAGGATGCAGGATGCAGTGTGCACTGTGTGTGTGTGTAACTCAGCACCAGGACTGTGAGGAGTGAGGGGGAGAAGCCTGAGAGCCAGGTCTCTCTGGTTGACTCCTCTGCTTTCAGTTTCCCTTCAGAGGCTTGGTGGGAGGCAGGGGTCCTGGGTTAGAGCCTTGTCAGGCCTGCTGCTCCTGGCTTCATCCTCTGGTCCCTGAGGCCTTGTCAGGGCACCTGGGCATCTGACATAACTGTGTGGCTCTCAGACACAATGCTGCAGCCCAGGTGGCTTCAGTAGGAGCAATATCTAGGGTCAAGGGGAAGTGAGGTGGTGTCTCCTGAACCTCTCTTTGGTGGCTTCCTCTCACTGTGTTCTTAGGTCACCTCCAGCATCTGCTCACTTCTGAGGGCACACATTCCACGAGGCCAACACCACATCTCTCGGCTTTATTTTATTGTGCCCTGGATCTCAGTAAAGTCAGTGTGAAGCAACCGCAGTCACACGCTCCAGTGCAGGGATTCATGGGAGAATGTTCCATCCCTAGCTCCAGACTCCCTCGAGGTCAACACACCTGGGCTTAGCCTACGACCCTGAACTTTGCCCTTGGTCCCTTTCTTCCTCTGCAACAAGCACAGTGGTTCTCACCCTGTGGGTCCTGATCCCTTTGGGGGACAAATGACCCTTTCACAGGGGTTACCTAAGACCATCAGCAAGCACTGACTTCACTTACATTGCAATCCATAGCAGCAGCAAAATTAGTTATGAAGTCACAAAGAAAGCAATTTTAATGGTTGTGGGTCACCACAACATGAAGAGCTATATTAAAGGACCACAGCATTAGGAAGGTTGAGAACCACTCATCTAGGACAAAGCCACCCATAAGAGCTGCGATTTGGAACACATTTTATTTCTTTCGTTCCCTCCTGCCCCGACCCAGCCTTCTCCAGCTGCCTCCAATAACCTGGGAGACATCTTCCCCAGATCCAGGTTCCCACTCTTGTCCCTCACGTCCCCCACTACAGCCGCACAGCTTCCTGGATTCCATTCTGCAGAGCAGAGCTGGGTAAGCAACCAAACCTCCCTCCATGCCTGCTCCCCTCGCTTCCATTCCACCCCAGTGCCAGCAGCTTTGATGTCCCTGGGTGTAGGGCCATAAAGGGATGATATGGTCTCCCCGGTAGAGCACTGGGTTTGCAATAGCCGGAGACCCAACAGGTGACCATGGCCTGTGAAGGACATGGCCTGTGAGGGACAGCACGTATCTCCCCACATTCCCAGATTCCAGAATTCTCCATGTGGCCTATATCTCCATTAACCTTCACCTTGCAGACATGTTTGGCTCAGAGTAGCTCCTCCCAGAGAGGTTTTGTGTCACCATCTACAGCAACAGGTAGAGGCCATGACTATAGGCTTCAGCCTCGATTCATGAGTTACCTAAGGCCAGGATGTGTGGCTAAATTAAGTTATTCCTTCCCAATCCCTCCTCTTTCCCCCTCCCTATTTAAGCCAGGTCCCCCTGGCTTTTATGGGGGGTGCACAGCCAGATCCAACTACCACACCATGAACAATAATAAACTTCTTAGAAATCCATGGACTTACCATATCATTGGGGCCTGCTGTCGCCAAAGCTTCCAGCCTCTGAAACCTTAAACTTTCTCGTGTATGTGGTACCTGCCATTGTGGAAAGCCTCTGGGACTCCACCCCCACACCCACCCCTGAAGGTCACTGCCTCGAAGGCCCGGGATCCCACTGCGAGTGTTTTTTTTCCCATTCCTGGGCAGATCTGTGAGTGAGTGCAGCCCTATCTCTATTCCTAAACTACACCTTCTCTGATCACCATCTTCCAATCCAGCCCTGAACCTCTCTGTCCCCCTGGCCATGTCTGCATGCCTACATGGCAGCTCCACCGTGCAGGCTGCCATGGAACCATCGTCAGTCCTTCATCTGCCAGCGTCCAGCATTGGGAGACAAATAATCTCTGTTTATGGTAGCCCAAGCTACTGCACCAGATGGGCATGCATGCTACATACATACACACAGCACAGAGGCCTAGAAAGGGCATAGGCGGTATGTGTGCCGGATGTACAGGTGTACATCCGTGGATAGGCACACTTTGTTTATACAAGTGTGGTGCGCACAGGTGTGTGAGCTTCTCGTTGTTTTGGGTTATATTTGTATCCCTGGGAGACTGACAGCAAAGGATGTGGTGTTTGGGCTCACCGTTTCAAAGCTTGTCCTTGTCGGTGGACTGAGGTGAGAGAGCCGCTCACCTTGTGACAGCCAGGGAGATGGGAGAGAGGCAGAGAGGAAGGAAAGTGTCTCCCTCAAGGACTTCCCTGTTGGCCTCCTTCCTCTGACACCACTATCCCTGAGTTCCACACCCCCTGGCTGCCCATTAATTATTTCTAGCAGTGTAGGACTCATCTGCTGGTGACATGGGAGCATCCCCAATCCAGCTACCCTCCCCATAGCCACCTTGGACCCTTTCTCATGGTACTGTGTCCTGGGAACCTCAGATTGCCTCTTGCTCTGTCAGAGACATGACCAACAGGAGAGAGCATGTGACCATCTGAGCCATAAAGCTGGATGGTGGCTGGATGAAGACAATCCTGTCACAGTGAGCTAGCTGCCTTCCGGAAGGCCAGGCTGGACCAGGACAGGGCACACTTGCAGCCCATACTACGGAGCGTTTCCCAGACACCTCAGAGCCCCAGATGCCCGCGTAGAATGAAAAAGGGGATTCGGGGTTACGAATGGGGCACAACTGTCATCATGTCATTCTCTCAGTCAATGCAGGGACATCTCTGAATCACTCTTAGGTCCCTGTCCCTACATGTGTGCAGGGGATGGAGAACAGGGGCAGCCCCATCAGGCCCCTGGGCTCAGAATTAGCATTTGAACAGGGTTCCAGAAGCTCACATTCATATGGACAAAGTGCTTACCTGGGTGTCCTAGAAGGACCCAGGAGTCAGGAAGGCTGTGGACTAGACCTGTCTCTCCAAGGGAATAGCCCCACATCCTGTATGCTGCCTGCATCCTGCCCTGAGCTAGGGAGTGAGTGAGCCCTTGGTCAGATTAGATGACAGAGGGGATCCTCCTTTCTCTCTCTTCCCTTCTCTCTTCTTCTTGTTCATCTCCTTCTTTCTCTCACCTTCCTCTATCTCCTCTCCCCCTCCACCTCCCCCCCTCTTACTCTTGAGCCCTGTTCCATACCACACCCTTTTCCTCTGTCCAATCCCCTCCTCTGGCCCTACACATCTCCATCACCTTTGCCTGGATCCCAGCTCCACCCCACTATATCAAGGACATCACCTTCCTGTTCACCAATTGTCTCTTCACCAGTATCACCTGCTGCTGACGCACGGCCTTTTATCATGCTAGAGAGGTGGAGAGCACAGGTAGATCAGCAGACACATACGAACATAGCTAGATGCACAGACACGCGTGTCTGTCCGCAGACACAGAGAAGTGCTCCCAGACCCCGGCGCTCTTTCTGAGGTCTGGCTTCTGTGACGTAACCTTCCTTCTGACTCCGTGTTTCTTGTGCCTCCTTACATTTCTGATCACTTTATACCCTGGGTTGAATGATGTCCTTGTCTGTCTCTGCACCCCACCCGTTCTTCCCTCCTCCGGCTTCTGAGCTATCGTCTCTCACCCATGCCTCAACAGGCTTGTTTTGTCACTGTTGATTTCCCGGTGAGCACGAGGACACGTTTGTACCGTGTGTGAACCTGAGCATGGGCTATACACCTCGTTCTCCTTGTGAAGCTTTCTGGCCCTTTTGTGGTTATCCGTCACCCTGCTATGCTTAAGGTTGACTGGCAGATCTCTGTTCATACTTGTTGCCATCTGCCTTGTATACACCTGGTGCTTAAGAAATGCTCCTTGCATAGGTGAAATCCTGAATGTACACTGACAACGACCCTAGGTTACAGATCCAAGCCTACCCTCTCACCTCCTCTCCTCACCTGGGAGCCCCGAGCCAAAGGAATGGATCCCTGTATGAAACAAGTCCAGGAGGGTAACAGCAGGTGTCCAAGTGTCCCCAGTAAGGGTACATCTCCCACACAGCACCCTCACCATTCCCCCTGGACACCCCTTTTTAAAATGCCATGTGTGACCTTCAGCCACCAAGAGAACCAGCCTCTAGAAATATCCAAATGTACTCATTCTTCTGCTTTGTGTGATGTTGGTTGGGAGCGGGGTGGGGGATGGGGGGGATGGTCACTTCTTAGTGTGCTGCAGAAACACCCCAAGGTACCAGCCAACCTTGAATGGCCTTCAGCACAAGATGATATGAGACCCCGGATCCTTCCTGACTGGCTTGAGTTTTGTCTTTTGTTTTGTCCTTTGCTCTCCTTGGCCCATCAGGTCGGTAAAGATGGTGTGCCCTAGATGCAGAGCAGAGCTACCGAGTCTGTGCCCAGCTGTGGAGAGTGGGATGCAGGGAGGTGATGGAGAGGGGGAAGACGGGAGGTGAGCAACAGAGGGAAATTGATTGAAAGGAAAGGAAACACAAAAGGAAGTGAAGGTCAGACAAGAAGATCCAAGAGGCAAGAGAAGGGCTGGGGTTTGCCCAGCACATGTCAGGCCCTGGATCTAACCCAGTGACACAGGTAAACAAGGTAGGCTAAGGGCCATGAAGGGAGAACAGAGGAGACAAGATGAGGGGGAGAGCCAGAGAAAGGAAAGTATTGAGAGGAAGCAACATGTTACCCAGGAGACAACCAAGAAGAGACAGAGGGGGAAGGGAGAGTAGGGACAGCAGACAGACAGACAGACAGACAGACATAAAGTAAGGATGGCAGACAGATATGAAGTGAGGGCAGCAAACAGACATGAAGCCTGAATACAATGCCTCACTCCTGGCCCAAGGCCTCAGGACCCAGACAGACAGACATACAAACAGACAGACAGACAGACAGACAGACATATGAAGTGAGGATGGCAGACAGACAGATATGAAGTGAGGGCAGCAAACAGACATGAAGCCTGAAGACAATGCCTCACTCCTGGCCCAAGGCCGCGGGACCCTTTCTTATAATGGTTAATGCTGGCAGCATCAAGACCCAGACATACGGGAACGTTCGTCCTGTGACTGCCTCTTGGTCTTCCAGCTGCCTTTTATAAACCTTGCTGAAAAAATTCATCCCGATCCCATCCTGAAGCAGAAGGACAGAAGCAGTGCGGCTACAAAATGGCCTGTGTGTCTCCTTTCTGTACATCCTGTGTCCATGTAGGCTGGAGTCATGCCCATCATGAGCCAGGACCTACTCATCTGTCTGTCTGTCCCTTCTGTTCCCATTCCTTGGGCCCATCATTCCAAAGGTCAGATGGTTGCTGAGTTTGAGGTGGGTGTTCCCTAAAGTCTTGTGTGCCCAAGGCTTGGTCTCAGGGAAGCTGCTCTGGAAGGTTGGACCACTGGAAGGTAGGGTTGACTATCCTTCAGTCCTTAAGGGTGTGCCTCAAGATCATGGGATCTCAGTCTCCTGTTACACAGTCATACAATGAGAATTGCTATGTGCACAAAAAGACCAGATGTAAGTCCCTTGAGACAGAGTCTCTCAACTTAAAACTAGGCTGATGTGCAAATCCCTGGAAGCCATGATAGAAAGCTGAGTACTGCCAAGAGTGTCTGGAACCCCAGTACTATGAGAGGCAGAAGCCAGAAGACCAAAGAGGCTTGCTGGCCATCAGCCTTTCTCTCTCTCTCTCTCTCTCTCTCTCTCTCTCTCTCTTTCTGTGTGTCTGTCTCTCTGTGTGTCTCTGTCTCTCTGTCTCTGTCTCTTTCTCTATCTCTCTTTCTCTCTCTGTCTGTCTCTGTGTCTCTGTCTCTTTCTCTGTGTCTCTGTCTCTTTCTCTGTGTCTCTGTCTCTTTCTCTGTGTCTCTGTCTCTCTGTCTCTCTCTGTCTCTCTCTGTGTCTGTGTCTCTGTCTCTCTGTCTCTTTCTCTGTGTCTCTGTCTCTCTGTCTCTCTCTGTCTGTCTCTCTCTGTGTCTGTGTCTCTGTCTCTCTGTCTCTGTCTCTTTCTCTATCTCTCTGTCTCTCTCTGTCTGTCTCTGTCTCTTTCTCTGTGTCTCTGTCTCTTTCTCTGTGTCTCTGTCTCTCTGTCTCTCTCTGTCTGTCTCTCTCTGTGTCTGTGTCTGTGTCTCTGTCTCTCTGTCGCTCTGTCTCTGGTTCTCTCTCACATACACACATACACATACACACACACACACACACACACACACACAGACCACAAAGAGATATTTCAAAGAAAACTTTATTTCAAACCCAAATAGTAAATTTCTGCTCCCCAAAGAGCAGATCCCCATGCAGCGTCCCCGGTAACAGTGATGGCGGTGACTGCGCTTTTCGTACGATCCCTTCTGCTCTGTTGTGTCTTACAATTAATTCATTGTTAGTTTGCTTCTTCTTGCAAGTTCCTTCTTAGCTTCTTCTCCAAAGTCCCTGGGTTAGTTATTTTCAGAGTCCCAAAGCTGAGCAGTTGAGAGAGGATGCAGAAGCCACTGACTTCTACCTACGCACGTGAGCATTTTACATGCCTTCTTTAGTGTACAGTTGGCCTCCGTTCCCACAGCAACACACCCTCGGCAACGCACCCTCGGCTTCATCCAGATCTGGACAGAAACTATTTTTATTGTGTTCGTTTATTTATAGGAGGCACATATGACACTGTGTGCATGTGGGGGGTGGGGAGGGTCAGAAGACAACTTTGACATTTGATTATCTCCTCCCACCACGTGGGTCCCGGGGATTGAACTCAGGTCAGCAGGCTTGGCTGCAGGTGCCTTTACCCCCTGAGCCATCTCGCTGGCCCTCTTCAAATATCTTCAATGCCAAACCTGTCATCATTCCCCAAATGAGGTGCAGCAACTGTCTCCACAGCTGTCACGTTGAAGCAGGGGGTCAAAGGTCATGTGAGAATGATTGACATGTGCAGCAGCACGCCGGCAGATCCTCAGCGAATGCCGAAACACTCCACTGTATGTAAGGGATGGACATCCCAGATTCTGGTACCCAGGGAGGTCTGGGGTCGAGCCCTGTGGTTGTTGAGAAGGGACTGAATATGTCATACAATACATCACATTACACACACTGCACAGAACATGTAATATAACTCAATGTGCTTGTCATATCACACATTTCCATGTGTGTGACATGCCATGGGGAAGTCACACACAGGAACCCTGGCAATGGCAGGGAGAGAGAGCAGAATCCGGGTGTGCAGCCCAGCTAGGATCAGGTGTCTTACCATTAATAACTATGCACAGTTATGCAGGAATGTTTCCAAGGCTTTGAACAAACCCTGTTTACCTTCAGCCTTACCGAGCAGGGGGAGGGGCGTCCAGAGAGGATTTTAATCTTAGAGAGACTTATTTTTTTTACCCTAAGACGACTTGATGAGGGGCAGGTGGGGCATGGCTTAATCAGGAAAGTATTTGGCATGCAAGCATGAGAAACGAGTTTAGATCTCTAGAACCTACTTAAAAAAAAAAAAAAAGCCAGGTATGGTGGTACATGTTTGTAACCTCAGTGCTGAGGAAGGGGAGATAGGGGGACCCCTGGAGTTCACTGACCAGCCAGTGTAGCCTGACTGGTAAGCAAATGACAGACCCCCACCTTAAAGGGAGCAAGAAACATCTTGAAACCTGGTGGTATCCTACAACGTACACATGCATAGGCACATAGGTATACCTCCTCCAACACACACACACATACACACACACATACACAAATAACACACACAGATACACAGAGAGAGATAGACACAGATACGCATACACACAGAGAGAGAGAGAGAGAGAGAGAGAGAGACATACAGGAGAGAGAGAGACAAAGATAGACAGATAGACAGACAGAGATATACACAGAGAGAGACAGAGATACACACACACATACACAGATACATACACAGAGACAGACAGACAGACAGACAGACAGAGATATACACAGAGATAGACAGAGATATACACACACACATACACAGATACACTTACACACATACACAGATACACACACAGACAGAGAGATACACACACAG
>NW_021604728.1:289321-302209 GCF_004785775.1 Grammomys surdaster
AAACAGAGAGATACACACACAGAAACAGAGAGATACACACATACACACAGACAGACAAGATATACACACACATACATAGATACACAGAGAGAGACAGACAGAGAGACAGACAGACAGGCAGGCAGATATATACACACACACATATACAGATACACACACATACACAGATACACATACACACACAGAGACAGACAGACAGACACAGAGAGACAGAGATACACTCACACACATACACAGATACAGAGAGAGAGACACACACACACATATACACAGATACACACACACACAGAGACAGAGAGATACACATACACAGATACACAAAGAGACAGACAGACAGAGATACACAGATACACTAAAAACAAGGTTCACTGGAAGGGACACACAGAGCCAAGTGGTGACCAGTCCTGCTGTGCACAGATGCTGGGTCCCAGAACATCTGCAGGAGTGAGAGATGGCGGTGTCCTCTTTATTCACAGTGGGAACCACAGGACATCCTGCTGCTGGCCAGCAGAGCTCTGAAAGGCTCTGCCTCACCCAGGTCCCTCCCTGGCATGGAGGGGGAGCCTGACCTGTGTCCTCAACAGCCTGTAGGCATTCGTGGTATTCTGTCCTCTTTCTCTGGGTACCGGGACCAGGCCTCAAGACGTTTGTCACCAATCACAGAACTAGTAGCCTCTCCGCTTGGCTCGCTCATCCACTCACCCTGCTGAGGCCGAAACTAAGCCCTTTCCTCACTTAAGACAGAGGAAGACAGCCAGGAGACACAGAGTCCGTCAGCCTGGAGAGCCATGGGCCTTGGGGACCACAGGACTTTCATAAAAGGCAATTTCTGTAGCTCGCAGCAGGGATAAAGGCCATGGTATTTTCCCTTTCTTTTGCTTTGGAACTTGATGAAAACATGAGCTTATCCGATGGCGGGAAACAGAAAAAGATGGGCTCCCCACGGGGCCCCTGCAGCTTCAGGGGCGGGGCGGGGCCGCAGGGGCCGCGCCTGGCAGCCCGCTCTGGAACGTTAGCTGTCCATGTTTTCTGTGCCACAAAGGACCATCCTCTCCCCTCCCCATGAGAGGATCTCCCATGCCGGCCTTAGCTCTTGCTCGAATGAGCTCAGGAACCCTGGTTCCAGGACATTAAGAGGAGAGCAGACACCTTTGCCTGCCCCAGAGCTACCTCAGCCTCTCCTGAGTCAGAGGGCTTGGTTCTGCAAGATTACTTTATGAAAGAAACAGATCCACGGCTGCTGGTGTATCACTGGAGTCACCTGGTCATGTGACCTTGAACAGGTCACCTAACTATGGCTAGTCTGGTGTCTAAATGATTATATCCTCTGTGACATGACGGCACTTCATCCACAAAACCAGGCCTCATATGGTAACAGACTGATGCCCATGGGGATACCCACAATCTCCAAGGACCTTGCTGAGTGACATTCGGCTCGGCCCTGTACCTATCGTGGTGCTTACCTATCACTAAACAAACACACATTAAAGACCCCAGTGCTCTCCACAGAGCCCTGAATACTCATCTGCAGAACAGAAAGTAGTTGCCAAGTCAGGGCTTGAAGCCAGGCAGATCTGGGTTTGAGTCCTAGGATCAGGTACAGCCCCTGCTTGCATCAAAATGCTGGCCTCCACCCTGGATGAACACAGAGACTCTGCCACTCTTCTGGGACGTAGGTGGTAACACTGTGATCCTGTGTGTTAATCTCTGTTTAGACACCTAGACAATAATTGTCAGAATTCACCCACAGACAACTGGGATGTGGGGGCCCGGAGGTTCCGTATCTGAGGATTCAGTCAACCCCAGATCCAAAATAGTCAAAAAACATATCGCAGAAAATGCCAAAAATCAGAATTTTGAACCCACACAGATGATGCGCTATGTAGGCACTGCTGGCTGCTCCTATTGGCTCAGCTCTCTCTCTCTCTCTCTCTCTCTCTCTCTCTCTCTCTCTCTCTCTCTGCATTGAACAGAAACTTTGCCCTTAATGTCTATTTTCTGTTCCTTAAGCAACATAGATTTCTAGAGCATTTAAATCAGCGTGCTGTGTCTCCTTGGGAGGATCTGTGTGTAGACATGCTTGCACACTCTGCACATCAGTGGGGCTCTCCAGCCAGTCCCCGTTAGGACGCTGCAGGCATTGTATCTGTTAACTGAGTGTCTACTAATTCCCAAGCACCGGCAGAATTCCCAGCATGCAAAGCTGACCACCTGATCCTCGGGTGGTCATTGTCCAGAGGAAAGTCAGTCACCTAGGAGACAGAAAAATGTTGCCGGAGACTTCAGAAGGAAACAAGCACCTGAGGCCACCTCCCAGAATGAGGGAAGAAAATGGGGCCCTGGTAGTCATTCTTCAGAGTTGTCTCTTTCACAGAGAGGTTTTAAACCCCCTGATCTGCAGCCCAAGACGCCCCTGCAGGGCCCCAACTCCCAGTACACAGATGCTAGAGAAGGTTGCTATTCCTAAGCACTTCCGGGTCAATAGTGCCCGGCTTCACACCTGCGCAGGATGCTGTCTTTATTCTTCCTTTGGGGAGACAAATGGCTCCCTCAGGGGCCTCAAACAAATCCAACAACCAGCAGCCCCGGGCCCCCACCCCTAAGCTCACGAGATTGTGAGTCCCGGGAACAAATGAAAATGAAATGGACAAATTATCATTTGCTTAGGAAGCCCAGAATGTCACCCCAGAAAGATACCCGGGGAGAGCTGGATCCTAAAGAGTGCGCCCACCGCGGTGAAGTCAGCCGGCTTAGGTCACGCTCAGCCCTGATCTTCCCAGGCCTAGATTTAAAAATGGAACATCTGCGCTGATTTAATTTACATCTTAATAACAAACAGGCCTCGAGAAACCAGCGGATAAATGCCTTTTATTGCTGGCGTATCTTTTGCACCACAGCTTGAATGAAAACTCTGGTAATTAATTGTTTTAAGCGATTCTATTAAAACGTGTCTGGGAGAGCCGCACGCTGCATGTTTATGTGACCGACTGTGGCAGGAATAGACTGGGGTTGCCACCCGGGACCTCGCGGGGTCATTTCTTGCCTCCACCGTGCGCAGAGCTGTTTGTTTGTTTGTTCATTCGTTCATTCATTCATTCATTTCCAGACAGACAGAGATCTCTAAAGCTGGCTCATTTCCTTCCCATGTTTCTTCTAGATCTTCATGGTCAGGTTTGGGGAGAACTTTTCTCCCCTAGCCTCTGCCCCTCATTCCTTTGGGCCGCTTCCCATGAGGCCATCTGATGCCTGAGTCCTTATCTGGGAAAGGTAGCATGTTCCATCACGTTGGCCCTGACCACTGGGAGCCAGAGGAATATCCAACTTCAGATCTAGTACCAAATACTTGTATTTATTTATTTTTTTAATTCTTATTTTTGAGCGTGGGCATGCCCGTGGAGCCTGGAAGTCAACAGTGCATGTCTTCTACTGCTCGGAGGTCAACAGTGCATGTCTTTCTCTCTCGCTCTCTGCCTTATCTTTCATACAGAATCACAGAATCGCTCACTAACCTAATTCAGATAAACCAGCTAGCTGGTCATAGCCCCCAGCATCCTCCTGTCTTCATTCCCCTGGTACTGGGCTTACTGATTCAATGTTACCATTTTAGTGTGGGTGCAATGGATAGAACTTAGATACTCCTGTTTGCACAGGAACTGAACCATTTCCCGGGACTCAGTGTTACACTCTTCTGCAGACAGAATGATTAGGCCTGGTTGAAGCAGCAAAACTCTGCTGAATGAAGTATCTCAGGTGCAGGTGTGGTACAGAGCTCTGGAGAAGCCATGATCTCTGGAGAAGCATCTACAGAACATACATCAGAGTCGGGTCAGTGTCCAAGGGTGAGCATTGGGCAAACACTGGGTCACTCACACTGTGGTATCTCCCTGGGCTCCAACTCAGGTCTTGGGGCTAAATCTGCTCACACCTACCTGCCCTCCATCATTTTGGCTTAATTAGTTAGGAGATATCCAGCCAGCAGTATCGGTACCAGTTCTTGGGAATCCTCTCCATGGAGGCCAGAGGATCCCAGAATACCTTGGAAGCTGCTCAGAAACCTGAAAGGAAGGGACAGGGTGTGTGGAGAGAGTCTGGGGAGTAAGTACTTGATTGAGGACACTCTAAGCAGAGGCCGAAACCTGTGGAATGCCGGGTGCTGGAAGGGCAGAAAGAGAGAGGGGATGGGAAGGGAAGGTTGGAGGGAGGGATGACATGGGACACATGTGAGCCAGATGACAGAGGTGCTTGGACAGAGGACAAGGATATCAGGGAGGCCCTGGTGGTGACAGGAAGTGATGGTGGCGGCAGTAACACCTGCCTGGAGTTGGGGACCACAGATGCACCCTAGCCTTACTGCAGTTCCTGGGAAACCAGTCAATCTCTGAGCACTGGGATCAAGCGTCACATCTGTATACCAAGAGCAGGAATGGGTCCGTATTTTGTGGGGACAGGTCACAGACCTTCCAGGAGAAGCCCTGGAACTCCCACGATAGGAAGCTCTTTCCCTGCTGAATTTCTCGACTGTATTCTTTTTCAAATTAGACTTTAACCTCAACTCTTCCTCCTATAGATCAGCTCTTTGTAAAAGTGAGAACGTGTTTGGTTGACTGACACACAGAGGTGTGAGTTCAAGACCAGCCTGGGCACAGTGGCATGACCAGCTGCAAATAATAAAGCAAAGTGGGATATGGTTGGGTGGCAGATCACCTGCCTAGCATGCATGACTCCCTAGGCTCCATAAGGAAAGGGATAGCATTTTCATCTAATTTTTAGAATGTTAGAATTTTGCCGTTAAATCGACATGCCCACTAGAACCAGGAAGCGTTGGAAGGGTCCCACATCCATCGAAGAGATATCACGTCACCCTGCAGCCGACTGTGGGCTCAGGCACGAAGGAAGGAAACTGATGCCTGGGGAGACATGCTCTCTGTCATATTAAATACGGACCCTGGGATGGACGGCGGCCTAAATGTTCACCCAAGAGAGCATGAGAAATGAACAGTGACCGACCCAGGAGCCGCTGCCGGGGCTGGTTCTGAAAGTAACAGCTATGGACATAACTGTAATGTTACCAGTGACCCAGAAGGAGAAGGAGGCACCAGACTGCACATCACCCGTGACGTCAGGCACAAAGCAAGAGCTGGATTGTTGAGTCTACAAAGGCAAAGCACAAGGGCGCCACCGGTGCGTTTTTCTACCGTATTTATGCAATTGTGAGATTGTCTATCTCCTGTCTCGCTTTCCTCCTAAAGCTCAGAGGTAAAAGTCTATGCTTGGTATGGGGCTTTACACTTGTAGTCACTAGCCAACTGACTTTGAGCAAATGATCCTCTCTAAGCCTGTCTCCTCCTCTGTTAAATGGACTTTTATTGTGCCTTGCCAACCAGCACAGGGAAATTAGAATAAAGGCAAGTTCAGGTTCCTGCCAGTCTGAGTACCGATGTCACATCGGGGCCAGCTGTGTTCTTATTACTGTCACTGAGGTGAGAAAATTCTTAAGTTACACAGCTTTCTGTGCCTGTGACAAAATGCCTGAGGTTATTACCTTGCACAGAGGTTATCGGTCACAATAGGTTGATGCCTCTGCTTTGAGGCCCTCTGGTGGTATTTCCCTGGGGAGACTAGGTTTGTCTGGACAATGCTGGTCACCTCAAGCCCTGGATTGTGGAAGAGAGAGACAGAAACCAAGCTTACCCTCTGTTAGAGACTACAACCCCAAAGCCAACAGGTCTCCCACTGAGTTCTGTCTCTTAAAGGTTCCTCTGACTCTCCACTCTTCAAGCCAGGAATTTTCATTGAGACACTGGTTCAAGCAGTGGACCTGTTGAGAGTCATTCCTTTGTGTATTCAAAAGTTTGCAAATTACTCCACACGTATGCAATGACCTCAGAGTCCAGGCTGCAGCTTAGGGACTGTATGTCCCACTAGCCAGCACTTACTTTGGATGTGGATGGCCCTTTCCTCCTGTAGCTACTGATCACAACTGCAGTTCCTTTAGACACCCATTTCCAATGGAGACATCGAGCAGGAAATGCAGTGAAGTGAAGAAGAAGGTGGCTCTAGCCTGACATCAGAGATCTGAGTCAATGGCTGGAGGTATGGCTCGGTCAGGAACATGCTTGCCTGACAGGCATGAGAACCTCGGCTTGCATCCCCAACACCCATGAGAAGCCAGACCTGGTGATGTGCACTGACAATCCCAGCTCTGGAAGGTGAAACAGTAGGATCCTTGGGGCTCACTGGCTAGCCAGCCTAGCTACCTGATGGGTTCCTGGCCAATGAGAAACTGTGTCTCAAAAATCAGGACTGACAGCTCCTGAGGTATGACATTCAAGGTTGACATCTGGCCTCCAGATACATGTGCATTGCCCAAGAGCAAACACACACACATATACACAAACACACACACATGCACACACACACACACTGAAACACACACACACACAGTGAGACACACATTCACAGTGAGACACATATACACAGTGAGACACACACATACACACCTAGACACACATACACACAGTGAGATACACATACATATAGACACACAGACACACATACACACTGTGAGACGCACATACACAGTGAGACACACATACACACAGTGAGATACACATACACACGGTCAGACACACAGTGAGACATACACAGTGAAACACATACAGCAAGACACACATACACACAGTGAGACACACATACATACATACACACAGACACACATACATACAGTGAGATGCACGTACACATGGTGAGACACAGTGAGACATACACACACGTGCACACATGATCATCATCAACAGAGGTGATGGGACTCAGCTTCCTGGGCTGGCATATAGATGGAAGAGTCTGAGGTGGCTTTTCCCACACACTGTGCTCTAAATTAGAGTCTGCCTACCCAGCCCCTTCTGGAAGGAGATGAGTTAATTGTAGAACACACATGGCCAAGGGACCGTGAGTCTGAGTGCTGAGGGTGCTGAGAAGGAAGGCTGGAAGAGATGGTACAGAAGGCAGGTGAGCTCCCTCTCAATCTCCCACCTTTCCTAGAATATCCCAGAAGCACCCCCAGGAGCCATGAAGTACAGAGTGGAACCCAGAGTTTACAACCTGCATTCTCTGCAACAGGCCTCCACATCTCTGACCACAAGCAGCAGGCTTCTACATCTCTGAAACGGAAAGAGTGGGGAAACCCCGTGGAGCTGACAAGATGCATCTATGAGACACCACGTATAGCCAAGAGAGAAGCCACTCGGTTCAGGGAATAGCCACCAGGAGACGTACAGATGTTTGTGATCTGGTTCATCTGCCTCCTGCCTGGTTTCTCGGGTGCCACGGGAGTCCTACAAAGATGAGCAGCCTGTGACCAGACAAGCAAAGTTGTCCTCTGAGGCGGCTCTCAGAACCTCCACCCGCTGCGTGGAGAAAGTTGCAAAACCTCACAGTCAGTGGTTGGGGTGTGGCTCCAGCGGCTGTGGGGCTCTGGTCCGGCAGACACAGGCCCTGTGTTCAAATCCCAGCAGTGTAAAAATGAAGGAGAATGAGGGGAAGGGAAAGAAGGTTGGGGGGCAATAAAAGGTGAGGAGAAAGAGGAGAGGGAGAGAAAGAAGATGCATAGGAGGATGAGGAGATAGAGAAGATGGGAAAGTAGAGGAGGGGAAGAGGGGAGAGGTGGGGAGGAGGGGAGAGAGTCCTCTGAGCTGAAAGATAGCCGCCCAGCCTCTGAGTAAACTTAGATCGACCTGGGATGGGGGCCTTGAGGCAGCCATGACTAGCTAGGGCTTCCTGCCGTCTCAGCACCGCTTCATGCCCCACCTGGATGCTGGCCGAGAGCTCTCTCTCAGTGACAGTACAATCCTCATCCAATAGGGACACCATGCACGCTTGACTTTCTAAGGGGCCGTGCTTGCAAACTAAACAGAAACTGTGACATCCATTCAATGAGATCTTCAGTTTAACTGGACTTATCGGATGCACCCAGCGTACTGGAAATGTCCTCTCAACAACTACTCTCATTCAGTGTGTGTCATGGTCCACGTGGCCTCTGGGCACTTAGCTTATCCTGATACTGAAGATCAGGTCCCTGTGGCTGGGGTCCTGTAAGCATCCTGTGACAGCCCAGAGCATTGTTCCTAAAGTCACAGTATTAGAAGTCAATTACAGTTAGAATCCGGAACCAGTAAGATGGCTTGCAGGCAAAGGTGCTCGCCACCAAACCTGAGGAGGTGAGCTCACTCTCCAGGGCCCACACAGATGAAGAGATGTGAGGACAGAAGCTGCTCTCTGACCTCCACACATGTGAGGTGACACATATGAACCCCCCAAAACATATACATGAGATGAGTAAAATTAAAAAATAATTAAAAGTAAAATAAAACAGATCTGCAGGTGTGCTAAAAGTCCACTTGGGAGGCAGACTCAGAAAGCATCAGGAGCAATAGGGACCTGACTCTCACCCAAGTGCTGCCTCCTTCCCTAGCCCTGATGTCATCTCCTTCCTCTGTCCTCCAAAGACCACAAAGTAAGAAGTTCATAGCACAAGACACCTTGATGACAGGTGCCCTAGACCCCATCAAGGTCCTCACACACAATTGCACATATGCACACATACATACACACACATACACATATACATGCACACACATACACATGCACACACATACACATGCATGTACACACATGCATACACATACATACATGTACACACATACACATGCACACACATACACATGCATGTACACACATGCATACACATACATACATGTACACACATACACATGCACACACATACATATGCACATACACACATACATGCACACATGTACACATGCACACGCATACATACACACATACATGCACACACATACATACACACATAGATACATACACATACATATACATACACACACACACTGTCCTTCACTAGCTGTGCAGAAGGTCCTTTGGCAGATGCCCCAGAGCTTTGTCCCTTGTTGAGACTATAGTCTGGCCCTCAGCCTCCACTCTGCACAAGCCTGTGTGGCACTGGGCCAGTGACTATGTGATACTGGGTCTCCATTGCTTTGTGGAACAGGGGAGCCACAGCATCCTACAAGTACCTTCATTCTCCTCCCAGTCATCCAGCAGCCCAAGAACAGACCACCTTGATCACTTGAGGAGGAAGGTGTTATGGCCCAGAGAGGTCGTAGGGTCACATAGCTCCAGCCTGGCAAAGCCAACCTGGGTTTGACTGCCTCCAGTCACTGGGCTGCAGGATGGATCCCTGAAAGGGCTGCTCACAGAACTATTCCCTCCGGTTGGCTGTCTGAATTCTAAATGTTGGGTCCAGGCTGTGGTGACGTGACTGTGGCCTCGATTCGATACAACCAGAAACCGCCATGTCCAGCTGAGCTCTTGGCTGTGGGCCCTCCTCCTTAGTGACATTGCTCATAGGTCCCCCGCCCCCCCGGTCCCCCCCCCCCATCTCCCCTCTCAGCCTGTCACCCATCGTCCATCTCTGGCTGCTAGAGCTGTCACCCAAGTCCCCAGCCTGAAATGTCCCCAGGCCCAGATGCCTGGTGATTATTCCCCTCAGCTTTGGAGTGTTAACCAAGAATGGATTTATTTCCAACTGAAATCACCTCTCCCTGCTTCCTGGGGAGAGTCTGACAGCTGGCCAGGCCTGTAATTCTTCTCTCCTGAGCTAAGAATTGCGGGAGAGAAATGTGTTTTTTTCCCACACTGTACAAAGAATTCGGAGACAAGAGAAGGAAACACACAAAAGGAAAGGAAGCAGCTGTCAGATCTGCAGTGAGTGTGTCTGTCTGTCTGTCTGCCTCTGTATGTGTGTGTCTATATGTCTGTGAGTGTATCTCTGTGTCTGTCTGTACATTTGTTTGTGCCTGTGTGTCTGTATGTCTATCTACATCTGTATGTGTGTGTATGTATCTGTATGTTGGTCTGTGTCTGTATCTGTGTGTCTGTGTGTGTTTATGTGTGTCTGTATGTCTGCCTGGATCTGTATATCTCTGTTTGTGTATGTGTATGTCGGTCTATGTATCTATGTCTGTATCTGCATTTCTGTGTTTGTCTATGTGTCTATGTGTGTGTGTGTCTGTATGTCTGTCTCTGTGTGTGTGTCTGTGTGTGTGTCGGCCAGCTTCTGTCTCTGTGTGTCTGTGTGCATTCTCTCTGTGTGTGGGTGCTGCAGTCAGTCAGTACATTTCATGTATCGTTGTTCCCTCCAGTTAGCTCAATTAAAATCACAAGGCGAAGTCGGCTATAAATCAAAGTTCCTTTAAATTTTACCAGGAAGTTGCACACTCTGCACGCCACGCGCACCAATAAAGATCTGTGGTCGCCTTTGGCAGGAGAGGCAGAAATAAGCAATTTAGGATCTTAGAAGATAAAAGATAATAAAAGTAATTAAGATAATTAACCACCCTGAAGAGAGAAGAATTTACTGCTGTGTGCTGTGTTTGGTTTCATTTGGCGGCGCCACAGCTGTCGCCACAGAAAGCGCGGGCAGCGGCGAGCATCCGAGGGGCTCTCACTGTCAAAAAACATATCATAAAAAATTTAACACAAGAAGAATGCGGCGGGGAAGACGGGGAACGGGAATCGCCATTTCCTGAGACGCTGGCTAATTGAGCGGGGACCAGGCCTGGCCCACAAGGAGCTGGCTAGTGCTTGGTGTGGGCCTGGGAACTGGGGGAGTTCTCTTCCCTCCAAAGATGACCTTGGTTGCCTTAGAGGATGCTCTTAGCAGCTCCTGCCCCTGGCAGACCCCCACCCTCCCCAGATCCTTAGCATCTCCCACTCTTACCTGCCCTTCATGGCTCCTCTGTACTGGGCTGGTTCGGTACTCTTCTTGGGATCATGGGGAGATGGCTCTAGAGTCCTGACATACCCAAGCCTGCCTCTTGTGTGCGACCGGCTGTGTCTCCAGGGTCCTTGGGATTAAATCCTAATTCTTAATGTGCCATTCAAGAGCCTGCAGTCTTGTAACAAGAGTCCTAACTCATCTCTGGGATTCCAGCCCCTCTGCACGCTTCGGACACTGAGCATCCCGGGGGTCCTGAGCATGGAAAGACACAAACACACATGTCTGTACCCAGACTTGGAACAAGACAGGCCAAATAAAGTTTCCACTAAACTCCAACTCATCCAAGCATTGGGTTTAGTGAGGTTCCTTAGGGAACATGCATGACTCAAAGGCAGCCCAGGCAGGAGAGAAGCTCACCTGGGTAGCGGCTCACAAGAGCTGCATCCTGCAGCTCCCAGCACAGCTTATGTGCTTCTCAGTTTCTCCAGCAGCTGCTTCCACTTGTGTAAGCTTGGGGAGAGACTGAGGATCCTGAGTCTTGGGAACCTTCATAGACCTCTCTGCGGGATGGTCTCTTGTCCACTCTGAGGTCATTACTCTGCGACAGAGCTGTGTCTCCTCTCTGCTGAGTCTTCCCTGTGACAGACTAGGAAACAAATCCACTGTCCTCATGTATGTCCTATGTAGCCATGGTCACTGAGCCAGGTATGTATTAGTCAGGGGGTCTCTAGAGCGGTGGTCCTCAACCTATGGGTCACACACGACCCCACACGACCCCTTTGGCAAGAATCAAATGACAGGAGATATCAGATATTTACATTAGGATTCATAACGGTGACAAAATCACCGTTATGAAGTAGCGACGGGATAATTTTATGGTTGGGGGTCACCACAGCATGAGGAACTGTGTTAAAGGGTCACAGCATTAGGGAGGTTAAGAACCACTGCTCGGGAGGAAGAGCGATTACAGAATGAGAGTCAAGAGTGGAGGGGGGTTTATTAGAGTGGCTTACAGACAGTCCAACAATGCCTGTCTACCAACGGAAGGTCCAAGAACCCAGTACTTATTCAATCCACGAAGCTGGATTTGTCAGCTGCTCTTAAGTACACACCGAAATCTCTAAGAAGGAGGCTCTAATGCCAGTGAAGGAATGGTCTTGTCAGCAAGCAGGCAAAGAGAGAGTCAGTTTCCTTCTTCTGCGTCCTTTGTATAGGCTGCCAGGAGAAGCTGTGGTTCGGATTAAAGGTGGATCTTCCCACCCCAAAAGATCCAGATTAAAAGTGGGTCTTCCTACCTCATACGATTTAATTAAAGGAAAAAAAAATCCCTCGCAGGTGTGCCCAGCCACTTGGGTTTTAGTTAATTCCAGATGTAGTCTAGTTGACAACCAAGAACAGCCATCACAGGGTACCATAAATACAGCAGAGAGATACAGAAACAAGCCCAAGTTCAGGTGGGAAGAAATGGCAGGTAATTAACCAGGGACACGTGAATACACCTTGAGAGAATGAAGGCAGCTAATGAAACACAGAGGAGCCCAGCAGGAGCCAGGCAGGTTTGGAGCACAGAAAGCACATGTGGTGCAGAGGCCCCGAGGCAGGGGAACAGAAGAGGGGTGGGAAGCAGCCAGTGGCTCTCGGAGCAGGGCAGTGTTAGAATCAGATCACTCAGACTCCTTGGGCCCCTGAGGGATGGCCCCTTGGGCTGTGAAATCAGAAGTGGGGTGAGGAGAGACCAGGAAGGGGACTGTCACAGAGCAGGTGACCTGGCTGGGACACTAATGTTCTGAGTATTGGCGCACTGGAGAGCCTAGTCTGGCTGTGTCCCCCCAGTGACCAGACACCTGTGCACCTGCTCAGCTTCGGATGTGAGCATGGAGCAGGGGAAGGCATATCATGGAGATAGCTCACAGCGGCGCCTGTGATGGGCAAACCAGGGACCACGTGTTATTCAAGCTCACAGTTTAAAACTGTAAAATGTTTTGTCACATTTATTTGCTGTGTGTGCACAGTACACACATATACAACACACACACACACCATACCATACACACACACAACACATACCACATATACACACCACATACACACAC
>NW_021604728.1:302219-310344 GCF_004785775.1 Grammomys surdaster
TCATACACACACATACACATACCACATACACACAGATACACACACACCACATACACACATCACATAGACACACACATACACACTCATACACACACACACATGCACACACACACACACACACCATGGCATGCCTGTGGGGCTCAGAAAACAACTTGGAAGACTCAGTTTTCTCCTTCCACTACGTGAGTCCCAGGGATCAAACTCAGACCATCAGACTTGGTTGCAAGAACCCATAAGCCACCTTGCCAGCCCCAAACACTTGATTTAAAAAGAACCTTTCTTCTGTTGAACCTTTGAGCCCAGCCATCATGCATGGCAGGTAGTCCCTTCTCTCACCTAAGAATGAGTGAATGATGGGTGAATGGAGGAATTAATGAATGAAGAGACACATAGGCAGGCATCGCAGTTTCTGCAGGCCAACGTAGACATTTTACCTTTATGATGGGGTAAAGGTGACAGACACATACTCTAGGGAGGATTGAAACATGGAATTCCGACCGTCTCCTGGGCTTGGGATACAGAATTCTCTGTCACAGCACAGGGCCCACGATGGTTCCTGTGGTCCAGAAGGAAGGCCGGGTACACTCTACCATGAACTAGCTTTCTAAGTCAGGCCGTCGGGCAGACTGAGGGCTGCTTGCAGCCCTAGGTCTATAATTTGCCTTCCAGCCAGTGCACTGGCTGCAGACCACTGAGAGATGAGAAACAGGGTTCACCAGGTTCCCTGCAGGTAAAGCAGACATGGGATGGCTTTGGGGAAGCCAGGCTGGGCTGACAAGTGTCCATATGGGGCTTCCAAGTCCCTCCTTATGGGACTCACCAGTCGCCTCTTGGCTGTGTCCCCAGGGAAACGCCTACCCTGGGATCCAGCCCAGCATCATGTAAATCTGGCCCCAAATGAGGCGGGTGCCTCCGATCTCCCGATAATTAGACTTCAAGTGGCCCCATAACTCAGCCACTAATTACCTTGCCAGCTCCGTCATCCCGGCCCTCCGAGGCAACCAGCCCATTTCCCCGGCAGACTGGCCCATAAAAATCCCGGAAGCGTGTGGATTTACTGTATTTATTTATTGAGATTTGGAGAAATATACCTGGTACCCAGAGGCCTTGGGATGTGGGGACATAATTTTGAAACAAGGATCGTTAAAATGAGGGAGAATTATAAGAAGAAGCCGACAGGTTTCCAGTCTCACGGATACCAGAGAAGATGTGTCTTTAATGAACTACTGGTCTGAGCAGGAGGCGATGGAAGCTGTAGGAAGATGTTCCAGGGGAAGGCTGTTCTACATCTTTGATCTCCAGTTCCACATCCCCAGAAGCTCGACCTCAGTGCTGGACCTCTGCACACGTTGTTCCCTCTGCTTGGAACTCTGTTCCCTGCACACCTTAGTGACATGTCCATGTCACCAGGGACAAGCTGTCTGTCTCCTTACTAATGTCTCCTATGCCTAGACATACCGGGATTTCCCACCAAATTCATCTCCCTGTGATAGTAGTTTGTAGACCTGGCTATTTGGTTTCCTTCAAGAAGTGTTCGAGCTTTGTCTCACCTCGGCCTCCTCCACATCCTTGGTACCAAATTCTGGGGGCAATTTCATAGTAGTATCTCAGTATACACTGTGTTTGCTAAGTGAATACATAATCAAATTCAGCAGAGGACCGTGGCTCCGGAATCCTCTTACTTTCCTTGTTCTACGTTCTGACCCTTTCTAACGTGCTCAAAGTCCAGATGCAGGGGTCTGCCTCTCCCTGCTCCTTGTTTCATGGGTCAAAAGACAGCAGCTCCTAAGGCGAACAAATCTGCCCTCATTTGTTCAGTGGAGGCGGGGGAACGGAAGTGGAGTCAGGAATGACTGTCCCTGTGGCCTCTCGAAACAGACACACAAGGAGAACTGGGGTATGGGGTCATCTCAAACAGATTCATAACACCAAGGTCTGGGGTCCCCCACACCCAAGGCACCACAGGGATGGGATGAGTGGAAGCCATTCATTCTCTGAGCAGAATGAAACCATCTGTCAGGATTCACATAGGAGAGCCAAGGTTTGGGGTTTACTGGGACCCCACTGTGCACTATAGAGAAAAGTAGAGACAGGAGCCTCCAATCTAGCTACAGAAACAGGTTACAGACATACAGCCAGCTTCCATTCCCAGTACTGCAAAGGCTACACACATGCATGCACACACACATGTCTGCACATATACATGTCCACATATTCATATGCAAAACTGGCTACATACATGCAGAGAGATGCATACATTCGTGCGCAACACACACACATATCTGTACATGCATATACACACATGTGCATCCTTACACATTGTGACTATTAATATTTATTGTCAACTTGACAGAATCTAGAATCACCTGGGTACGCCTGCAATTGGATTTATAGGATAAATTAAACAGGGTGGGAAGACACCCCTCCCTTACCTCTGAACAGCACATCCCATGGACTGGGGTTCCAGACTAAATAAAAAGGAGAAACTGCCCCAGAAAGAGCATTTAGCTCTCTCTGCTTCCTGACTGATAGATGATGTGATTGGCTGCCTTGGGCTCCTGGCCCCTGGACTTCCCAGCCTTAATGAATTCTTCCACAGACTGGGTCAGAAGGATCAGGACTTCCCAGCCTTGCGTAATGGACTATTCTGCGGACGGGGTCGGAAGGAGCCCCTTCCTTCCCTGTGTTGCTAAGGCCAAGACTTTTGTCTCAGTGATCAGTGGGCTCATTCCGCAGGCCTACACTTGCCCAGGCCAAGGCTCTGAGTATTGAAGTCTCCTCTGCACAGTGGAGGTCACAGTACTGGTAGCTGTCTGTCACCATCTCCCATTACACCAAGTCCTTCAGACTCAGGGTACAGTGACATCAAATGAGGCTAAGCAGCAGGGTAAAGTAGGTAAAGACGGATGGATGGATGGATGGATGGATGGATGGATGGATGGATGGATGGGTGGATGGATGGTTGGGTGGATAGGTGGGTGGATGGATGGATGGATGGATGGATGGATGGACAGATGGATGAATCGATAGATAGGTAGTTCCTGGTCTCACAGACATGACCACTACTGCACTGAGCTCTCCCTGTATTTCTTCAACATTTCTATTTGGATCAGGGAGTATATGATTCTAGGCCATGAATGCCTATCCTCAGATATAAATGAGCAGGGCAAGAGCCATACAGAACTTTTCAGGACACCAATGTGACTCCTTTAAATGCATTGTTAGGTTCTGCACAGCTCACCAGCGAGACTCTGGAAATTGCTCACAAACTAAACACAGGATTGCTACGGCCCAGCAATTCCTGATATGCGTATAGAAGAAGAATAATTTTTAAAAACTTTCTTATGGCTGGAGAGATGGCTCATCAATTGAGAACACTTGTACTTCCAGAGGGCCCAGGTTGTATTTCCAGCACCACATGGTGGCCCATAACCATCCATAATTCTAATTGTAGGATATTTGACACCCTATTCTGACCTACAGGCCCACCAGGGACACACGTGGTACATACATCCATGTGAACAAAACACTCAAATACAGGAAATAAGTAATTAACGTAAGTAAACTCTAAAAAGCCACCTCATTTCACAATGCTCACGGTAAAACGTGGAAATCAACCACGTGTCCATCAACAAGTGAGTGAATAAACACACCGTGCTGTGTCCATAACGAGAATATTACTCAGCATGAAAATGAATAAGACATTTATCCATGCTACAATGCGGGTAAGCCCTGGGGAAAAAAACATGCTAAACTAAAGAGACCAGACATTGATGTCACGCTTATGTGAATCTGTATAGATGAAAAACATGGACCAGCGGGCAAAGAGGATCCGGGCAGATGAGGCCAGGAATCAGGAGATGGGGTGACTCCTTGATGTACATGGGTGTTGGAATGAACAAAGCTAATGTGTGTGACCGTGCAGAGGACCTAGGCAGAGATTGTCCCCTCAGCTATCTCTGTCCTGACTGTAGACTCCATTGCCCCAAAATATTCTTACTGACCTTCTCAGACGCTCACAAACATCAACCCCCCTCCTCCTCAAACCAGATGGCCTTCGAACTCCATAAGAGAAGTGGGGTGTGGGGGGAAGCAGGAATTTCTACAGTGAGGTCATATTGCCCATGACAGGCACCTTAGAGTCTTGCTACTATATCATATGGAAGCCCAGATCACATGGAAAGTCACATAAGTGTTAGTGTAACCCTCAGTAGCCCCAGTTGCACCCACTAACAGATGTGTAGGCAAACAAGCTTCCAGAAGCTTTCTGCCCACGTCCGATCTTGGGGTCTTCTTGTCCGATTCCACAGAAACAAGGAAACCACACGGTCAAAAGCAAAATGATTCCCTTAAGAAGTCCTCATTAAAAACCACCCTGAATGTTTAAAACTAATTTGTGTTACTCACTCTGAAGCTGTTAAGGCTGACACAATCTATATGTACGCAGGGGTGTGGGGGGGGAGGTCTGAGTGGTTCTCACAGGCTCCCTCTCCCTCCAAGGCAAGGACACCATCTCTTATGGGCTTAACCTACATGTAACAGCATTTGGAGAGAGGTCTTAAAGAGGGGGGGGGCAATAAAGCCACTCAGTAGCGGCAGATCTAGTACAGTAGGTTTTTAAGAGCCTCTGGCGGTTTCCAGGCTAGACATGACCAATCCAATCTGAGACTGCGCCTCAGATCTTGTAGGGAGGTGGACTAGACTTGCAGGGTCCAGGAGAGGGGTCCCAGTGGGGTCACTTTCAGGGGCTTACTATAGTGCATCTCAGCAGCTCCCAGGTAGCTGCACTCCAGGATGGAGTGTGAAGGACACCCAAGTTCAGCTGTGGAAGTAAAGACTGAGCAAGCTGAGTAGGAGAGAGAGAAGGTCCTGGAAACAGCCCAGAAATGGCTTTTGTTTTGCTTTAAACCTTCCTGGTGATTTTCTCAGAGGCTTAACACCCATGAGAGAAACACAATCTGATTTTAGAGAGGGCTGCAGAACTAAAGATTACCCTTGGTCTCCTTCCAGGCTTTCCACGGTCCGTGGCCTGCCTCAGGATCTTTGCACAAGCCTTTTACCCTCTGTCAACTAGCACGTTACCTTGGACATCTGATTAAACTCTGCCTCCTCAGGCTGTCATCCCTAATTTGCAGGCTCCCTCCCTGTCTTCCCTTTTCCAGTCTCTGTTGAACTTCCTCTGCTGACCCTGCACTGTGTGGTCCCTCCTCCCTACACTGTGAGCTAAGCCTTTATGGACAAGCTGTTACTACAGTTGTCATTGTTTGCCCTGTATGGATACTATACAGGAGGTGTTGAGCAAAACAGTGATCTATCAAGGCGAGACAGCCCTGGATCAGCCATTTCCAGCTTCAGGGATCCCCCATGGCAGTCTGGTGTGGTGCAGAAAGCAGGGCTCAGAGAGGGGAGTATATCATTCTGATGTCACCCAGCATTTGTAAAGTAGGACTAGCACCCACTGTCTGGACTTGCCTCTGCAGGGCTAGGGACCCCTGGATGGATTCTCCTACGGTGGCCTTTGTATAATTTACATAATGGGCCTGAGGGCTCCAGGAGAGCCTAGCACAGGTCAGAAACATAGCTACCCTAACTCCAGACCCAAGGCTGCCCCCATGGTGACCTGCATGGCCACTTGGTGGTGCTGTGGGGCCAACGCTGACCATCTATCACCTATAGAACTCCTCACCCCCACCCCCCACCCCCCACCCCCATTCAGTCCAGTTTGGATAGGAGACCTCAGAATGGAACTTGTGTCAACTGTACCACAAAAGAGGAAACTGAGGCACAGTAATGCCAGGTACCCACCAGCAAAGTCAGAGAAGGAAGGGAAAAGACAGTTTACAAAAACCACCACCCTGTGACCCAGTGACAGAACTGGTCTCCAGATGGGAAAGCTGAGGCTAATGGGTACATGTAGAAATCACAGCAAGATATTGACTGAGGCCAATGGGCACAGGTGGAAATCAAGGCAAGATGTTGACCGAGGCAAGATAGTCCACATACACTTGAGAACAATGTTGCTGAATTACAGCAACCCCTGACTTGGACCACAGTAGGACCACATCCCAGCAAAGAAAACTGAGGCAAAGAGGCAGTCCTTATTTAATGGCTATCACCCAATCTTGGTCACTACCAAGACATGTCCCTGGCTTTTACCCACCCCAGGCAAGCCCCAGACAGCAAAGGGCCCTGGCTTCAAATGGGTTCTCAGGCCCCCAGCCCTCCTGATGTGGATGGCAGCCAGGGACTGGGTGCCACCAGAATGTGGGTTGTAGGAGATGCCATGTCTCCCCCAAATGGCCATACATGTTCTGGTGATACCATGAACACGGAGGAGTACTTCTGGGTAGGTGATCCCTCAGTGTCTCCTGAGAGGGAGTGGTGGAGGGTCTCTTGAGAGGGGTGGATACATAAAGAGCAGAGACAGGTACAGAGAAGGAGATGAAAAATCTAGGGAAGAGAGATCTGCAGACAGAAACAGACAGACAGATGCACAGACAGAGAGACAGAAATAGAAATGGAGAGAAGGAAAAAAACCAGACAGGAGAAGAGCAAGAGACAGGAACAGAGACAAAGCAAGACAAGGAGAGAGACAGAGGCAGAGAAAAAAAACAGACACGGGGAGACAGCTGCGAGGTGACAGGGAATGTCAGAGCCAGACAGACAGTGGCGTGGGACTCGGGCACAGTGGCAGGAGGGGTGAGAAGGACAGAGGCGGGGCCTAGTAGAGCAGAGCCAGTGCCCAGGATATACCATGCAGGTTGCCAGGGGTGGGAGGTCTGTGTCTGATCTCAGAGAAGCCAGCACAGGAAAGCAACCAGAGGGAGGACTGTGAGGAGGATGAGCCAGACCAGAGAGGGAGGAGGGACCCAGGATGGAGGCAAAGACTACTCAGGACTGCAGTCTACTGAGGTACCACCACCCTCGGAACCTCATCAGACTCCAGGATGGCAGCCTTCCGAGGTCCTCCCGTTCTCTCTGTCCCCATACCTGTGGCCTCCCCTCCCTCCTGGCAGAGTTGGCCAGGGTCCAGGGCGGGTCAGGAAGCTGGCCCTCTTGAAGATGAGAAGATGCCCCTTTCCGCCCACTCAGTAGGCCCAGCAACCATTTGCATAAAACAATGTTCCTGCAAGGCATGCTAATGCGTCCTGCTATTTTTGCCTCTCCTGGATGCTGGTTTGCATACATTTACATACCCTGGAAGAATTAAGCCTGGATCATGTAAATGAACCCAGCGGCTGGGGTGAGGGGTTCTGGGTTCCTGCCTCTGGAGGGTTTAGGCTGTCATAGTCTTCTCAGTGTAGACAGTGTCCTGGGGCCCCAGGACAGGTTGGCCAGGGTCAAACATGTGCCTGTCCCAGATCCCGAGGCCAACACTGCCCGTATCAGGCTTAAGGCTGCAAAATGAACTTTGAAAAATTCATATTCCATCTTTCCACGGCTTCTGGAATGTTCCTGTAAAGGTCAAGATTCTCTTGTGGCCACAGGACTAATATCTGCCAGGCCCTTGGATCTACTCTGCCCTCCAGACAGCAGGAATTTGTGGTCATCAGCTTTCTGCCTGCCACAGGCCCTTTGCACATGCAGCTCCAGTGAAATACGCTCTCCCTCCTCTTCAACGTTAGTATCTAATCTGTCTGTCTCAGTGAGGTCACATACCAGTTTCTTGGGAGACCTCTCTGGCCTCATCACACTTAGGAGCAGCTGCAAATCTTAAGGATTCAGTGTTTCTTCCTCTAGAGTATCAGAGCCTGGGGGGTATGGAGTCAGGTTTTCTTCATTACTGGCTACTTTCGCTCTACCATCAGGCGTGCATGTTTTCTCAATTAGCATTCGTCAGAGCCAGGCAGTGATGTTGCAGGTCTTTAATCCCTGCATTTTGGAGGCAGAGGCAGTTGGATCTGAGATTGAGACCACCCTGGTACAGACCAAGTCCCAGGACAGCAGAGAAGCCCTGTCTTGAAAGAAAACGGAAAAAAAAATTGCTGAAGAGATGGACAGTTAGGTAGGTGGATGGATGGATGGATGGATGGATGGATGGATGGATGGATATGTGGGTGGGTGTATGGATGGGTGGGTGGATGGGTGGATGGATGGATGGGTGGATGGATGGATGGATGGATGG
>NW_021604728.1:310354-325298 GCF_004785775.1 Grammomys surdaster
TGGATGGATGGATGTGTGGGTGGGTGTATGGATGGGTGGGTGGATGGGTGGATGGATGAATAGATGGGTGGATGGATGAATAGATGGGTGGGTGGATGGACGGATGGGTGGATGGATGGATGGATGGATGGATGGATGGGAGGGGATGTATGTATGTATGTATGCATGTATGTATGTATGTATTGGTAGGTGGGTGGGTGGGTAGATGAATGGTTAGGTGAGTAGACCAATATACACATGCACGGGGCAGACTCAGATAGTCAGCCCCTAGCCTGATATGTTCCCAACTCAAAGTTGGAGCACAGGGCTTCTACACATCTGTGAATTTATCACATTCACCATGCCAGTCACTGGACATGGTGTTCTGCACCTGTTATTATTGACATCCCACCCCATCCAAATCGACACACGAGAGACGCAATATTACAGGCTCCACAGAGAGAAAACAGAGGTTCCGGGAGGGAGAGCCATAGGTCCAGGTCACAGAAAGAACTGGGACAGAGTTGAACGCCTGCCTCAGATCCCTGTGTCCCCAGCACCCAGCCCTGCACATTTACTAATCCTCTGGGTGACGACCACAGTTCACACCTGAGTGAGAAGCCCTCCGCTTTCCCTCTTGAGGAGTTATATAGTGTGTAGACCGGAGTGGTCCCATGCAGGCCTCACACACAGTGACCTGGCACTACCATACTTCAGGGTCCACGTGTAGACCTGTGCCATATACCTGTGTTCCCTCATATGCACATCAACCTGCAGACACTTCTGGGCACATGTATGCACACACCCAGACCTAGATGTAACACAATCATTTATTCAGCAAATGTTTCCTGCAGTTCCATGGCAATTCCATGATGGACGTGACTTGACTGGTTTTTGAAAGACATTTGGTAATTCTTACTGAATGACATCCCAGAGGGTACAGGAATCCCACGTAACCACAGAGCACATGTGTGAGAGGTCCAGGCTTCTTGTGGGCCAGGTGCTGAGGTATATTCCTCCCTCACACAGTATAGATGAGGAGTCTGATGGTCAGAGAGGTAAAGCCAAGATCCCTGACAGAGCTCTGTTTCCACAGCAGCCTCCTGGCTTCCTTTGTAACCTGTCATTCCCACGGTCTCAGATTCATCTGCCCCAAACTGCAGCAGATTAGCGCCATACAGGACATAGCGAGACCATTGGAGTCCTCCTGTCTGTTGCACACATCAGGGAAACAAAGGCAGACTGGAGTATATTCCACTATGCTGAGGTGTGAGTGTGCCCTGGAGTCCACCTGCAATCCTCCTACCTCAGTATCTCAAGCCACGCATGGGCAGCTGCTTTAAAGCTCTCTCCTGCTTTTCACCTCACCCACTCTCTAAAACATGGCATCCCTGATTCCTTTCTCCAAAGTCAGAAAGACCAGCTCCTGTCAGTTACACGTTTGCTGGGATACCTTCTGGAATCATCTTCATTCTGCCTGTGACTCACACACAGGTGTGTGGCTTTCCTAAGGGGAGTGCAGGGAGTGGCATTTCACAGACCCATCCCCCACAGGGTCTTAAAGAATCTCAGAGGCCTGTGCACCCCCAAAGCATCCAGGATTCTCTTCTGGACTGGCTGTGGCTCCTGGCAGCACACATGTCAACCAGTACTGGCTGGTTTGTCTCTTTAGGCACCCTCTCTCATCCATGTTTCCATGTATGAATGGGCACACATGCATACCATATAAACATACATACATACATACATACACACACACACACACACTACACACAGAAATATATGCCCACATACTCATATAAACACATATTCTACATAGATACACATTCATGCGTACACATGGACACAAAGGCACACATATGCACACACGCACATATGTACACACATGCACACAACACACTCATGGACACATGCACATGCATACACATATCCCCCCACAAGGCACACACACATGCACATAACACACTCGTGCACACAAGCACCTGCACACATATGCCCCCCACACACGCAGATGCACACACGCACACACGTGCATGTACACATGCACACAACTCACTCATGCACACACACACACATGCATACATATGCCCCAACACACTCATGCATACACGCACATGCATATGCATACACGCACACACATGCATGGACACATGCACACAACACACTCATGCACACACACACATGCATACACATGCCCCTCACAAGGCACACACACACATGCACACATGCTCACACACTCGAGAGTGCACACCCAGCAGCTGCCCTCCTTCCACACAGCACCCCTCTGGTCTCCCCCTCCAGATCTGTTTGTGCAGCTGGTGTCTTGCTGTGGGGGATGGGATGACCACCACCAGCCTCATTAAGAATTTCCAGCCACCCCCTCATGGCGAAGACCCCTCTGTGAAGTCCCCCATGTGGAGGGGGAGGCCAGAGCTGCTTTGTTAATGCAGGGCCCCTGGGGGCCCCTCCTACTTGCTCAGAGGCTTGCATTCCAAATGCCCCCATCTTAGGGGGAGGACTCTTTGCTTGGATCCCCAGCTTCCCCTGCTGAGTGGGTCCAGCCTGGGTCAGGCACCAAATGGGGCTCAGAAGCCCTCCCCTTCCCAGCCCTCAGCAGTGTGGTCTGGGCAGAGGCAGCAGAATCCGACTCACTTCCCATCATCACATGGATCTGAACAGGCACCCCAACCCTTTCTCATCCCCCTCAACCAACTGTCCCACTGTCCTTCCAGACCAGCTTGCTGCCTCTCTCAGGCAGTCCTCCAGACTGGCTTCCCACCACCGGGTTGCCCACGTTTCCTTCTTGCAACCCCATGAGATCCTGTCATCTTGGCAACTCTCTAGCTTGTCCAACCTGACCCTTGTGGACAAGGGAGGCCACATCTTACTGAAAAGGTGGGGGCTGTGGGTGTCTTGTGCTGTGGCCTGGAGTGTATTAATCACACCACACGTATCTCTCAAAAGTTAGGTAAATTTCCCCTTGCCTCCTGTCACTGCCTAGCAAGCTGCCAACTTGGAGACTGTAATTATGCACATGGGTAATGAAATTAGCATTTCTATCAGTCTCCTCCTGATTCATTATGCTGGGAAGAACCTTCTCTTCCATCCCTGCCAGGTTCCTTAGAGGCCCCGGGTAGTGCCCACACTGCAGGCTGGCCAAGGCCACAGGACTGTCCTGGAGGACACCCGTCTCATCAGACCTCTGTGATACTGAGGTGAGGTAAGGTGAGCCTGGGGTGGGGTGGAGGACACAGAGTGGGGACAGTGTTCTGGGGTACTGGCCTGTAGCCTTTCAAGGGTAAGGACTGGAGGGCCAAGAACCTTAGTTTCCATCATAGCTGTAGACGTATGGGCAAGCCCAGCCAGCTCTGTTGTTTTTGTGGGAGTGCGCGTGCATGCACCCTGGAACTGTTCCGACAAGGCTAGGCCTGGCCTTCTGTGCTCATCAGCTATGTGACCTCATTTGCCTAAACCTCGGTTTCTCCTTTTGTGTGATGGAAGAGTGGTGCTGGCTTGTGTCAGTCATGAAGCCAGAGCTCTGCCATTGTGGGGCTGTATCCATGGGGGTGGATGTCACCCACACCTGCCATGGACTCCTTGCAGTAAGAATTGTCACCAAGAGAAGAGACCAGAGACACCCTTTGAAAACCCAGTGCTTGTACGCCTCCCTGCCTCAATCAGTACCTTCTGTCCTAGCTCTGTGTTTTGAAGGCCACGTTCTGATTCCCATGCAGAGGCTGTGGCAGGTGTCACATTGCTGGGGACCACAGTGGACAGACACAACCCTCACTCTGACCCCATGTCCCAGGGCTACATGGATGCCACCTTCCACCGGCCTGGCAACCTTCAAAAACAGAGACTATTATGCCAGTCCCACTGTACTCCTTGACCCAGGTTACCTCAGAACTGTTGATCCTGCAGTCATGTAGTGAGAGCATCTCACTGAGACCCATGAGTCTGGGCTCTCCCCCAAAGACAGGCTCCTAAGATTCTCTTAAATAGACCCAGCTCTGTCTTGGCCATGTGTGACACAGGATGCTGTGGGGAATGAACACATGTCAGTAATGGAAAATAATAACAGCAACTTAACCATGCCATGCCTGCAGCCTCGTTAAACCCAGCAGAGTATACGGCAGGGTACTCAGCACAGGGGAGCTGTGACCAAAGCATGGTGAGCATGTGAATGGATAAACAATGAATGAATGAGGCAGCCACCCCACGCCGAGGCCCTTGACTTCTACCAAAGCTCGGGCACAGCCAGATGAGGAATACTATGACCTCTACTGACCTGGGCAACCTAGGGAGACTCTGTCTCCAAAAAGTGTAAAAGAAGGCTAGGGTATAGCTCCATGGTAGCAGAGTGCTTGCCTGCAGAAGGCCCTACAATCAACCCCTAGTATTGAAAATACACACGCAGGCGCACACACACATGTTCACACACATGAATGTACACATGCACACACATGAATGCACACATACACACACATGCACTTGTATGCATGCACACACATGAATACACACATGCATACACAGGCACACACATAGGCACATGTATGCATGCATGCACACACACATGAATGCACACATGCACACATATGCATACACATGAATGCACATGTACACACGTAGGCATACACATGCACATGTATGCACGCACATACACATGAATGCACAAATGCACACACATGCATGCATGTACACACACTCCAGAATCGTGCCTACCAAGAGCCAAAGGTCAACCAGAACCAAGACACTTTGCCCTGCTGAGCCAGCTCAAACTCCATCTCACTGCCTGTTGCAGTCCCCACCCTTACATGTTGCCTCACTCCTAGGCAGTTCCAATCCCGGAAGTAGCCATTGTCATTTGAGCCTTCCCTCCAGAACCTTTCCCTCCTGTGAGATCCAGCCAGAAAGCTCTGATGTCAGAGCCAGCCAAAAGGACCCGAGCCAAGGAAGGAACCTCACCATGGTTAGATGGGTGTGTTTCCCAGTCTAGGTCCAGTAAGGGTCCACACCTCCCCTCCAAGCTCATCCTCTGGACTCTCATAACCACCACCACCACACTGTGGCAACTGGAGGACCTGCCTGGAGCCTCCAGCCACCCACTACTGTTCCTTTGAGGAAGGGGTCACTAAGAGAGCCCCCTCCCACCAGGCAGCCTTAGCTAGAGAATCTAACAGAGATACAGCACTCAGGGATGGCACAGTACACCCAGACACCCCAGGGCCTGAGACACACCATCCCTCTTGGAAAGTTCCCCGACATTCCCAAGCCTCAGCCTTGCCAAAGAAAACTGCGGCCAGGCTTGTCTTGGCACAGACTCAAGCCTGAGGCTCAGCAGGAAAACCGAAAACATTTACACAGCTGGGCCTGGGACCCGCTTCCCTCCAGAGCCTGTCAGGGTTCTGCTGGTCCCCAGACTGGGGGTGGGAGGTGCTTCTGAAGGGGCCTGTGTTCCCCAGCTTGGCCAGGCATGGCTGGCCAGACAGAAAACATGAGGAGAGGCCAGAGGGCTGGAGCCTGGAGAGCTAGGATTCTGTCCACCACAGGATCACTGCCATCAGGCTTACCTTACATGGAATAACCCCCGAAGTGGGTCACAGGGCCAGGTAGCTCCCAGGGCTCCTTACCATTCCTTGGCACTCCATCCCTGGATGGTGCTGGCTGCCTTTCTGGGTTTCTCCAGCTCTGGACAGACTTCTCCGCTGACCCCATGAATCTCAGCTGGACCACTGCTCTGAACAACACAGGTCAAGAGGCCCCAGATTGACTGCTGCAGAGTCAGAAGTCCTTGCGCTGAGGGAAGGCACGGTGGTACGGCCACCTGCTAAGCCTCATGACATCCCCCCTTCCTACCTTCAGCTTGCTACCACTTGGTTGCTCATTCTCTGAGGCAGAGCCAGTATCCGCCTCTTTCTCTCTCAGCTGTACCGCACAAGCCTGTACTGACGGGAGACAGGGGAGCCACAATGTAAGGATCTTTGCTGAGCAGCCATGGTAGAGTGACTCACCTCATGATGCAATCAACTTCTGCAGGTGACAAGACCGACGCTTCCATAAGAAATTCTGTGTAAGTTCTGCCACACCCTACAGCAACTGTTCAAAGTACAAAGCCAAATGTGGTGGCTCACACCTGCAATCCCAGCACTGGAGATCTATGGACAGTAGTGAACTAAAGGCCAACCTGGTACACAGCAAACAAACATGTGGGCAAGCACACTCAGTGAATACATTCTCACCCTTACAAAGTATTATGGACTACACACAATTGTGTCTAAAATACCGCTGGTTTTTCTGAGACAAGATCATTCTGTATTATCCAGAACAGTCTTTTTGTTTTGGTTTTTTTTTGTTTTTGTTTTTATTTTTGTTTTGTTTGTTTGGTTAGTTGGGCTTTTTTTTTTTTTTTTTTTGAGACAGGGTTTCTCTGTATAGCCCTGGCTGTCCTGGAACTCACTCTGTAGACCAGGCTGGCCTCGAACTCAGAAATCCACCTGCCTCTGCCTCCCAAGTGCTGGGATTAAAGGCATGCACCACCACCACCCAGCTCAGAACAGTCTTAAACTCTGGGGATTAAGCAATCCTCCTGCCTCAGCCCCTGGAGTAGCAAGAATTTATATCACACGCTAATGTCACAATCTAGCTTGTGTGCAGCACTTCCCTTCAAATATAACTTATTGTTCTTGCCTGCTTGTGCAAGGTAGCAGGCTTGTGCTTAGCTACAGCAAGGGAGACACTTAGCTGAAGTGTTGCTATGCCCTGGGCTACAGTGCTGCTGTGCCCTGAGATGTTGCACTGTTGCTGTGCCCTGGGATGCTACATTGTTGCAGTGCTCTGGGCTGCAATGCTGCTGTGCCCTGTTGCAGTTCCCTGTACTGCTGTACTGTTGCCATGGTTTGGGCTGCACTGCTGTTATGTCCAGGGAGACTGCACTGGTGCTATGCCTAGGCTGCACTGTTCAGGTTACTTACCGGGCTATCATCTTTCTCATCTCCGTTGTGTTATCAAGGCCCCTGTTGTACTCAAATTTCAGTGTGTGCCTGTGCACCAAGTACAGCAAGTGCAAAACCTCACAATTGTCTATGACCTAATGATTGACAAGCAAGTAGTTTGTGGCTCTCCTGCCTCACTACATAAGTATGACATTCCACGACCTAAAAGAGCAAAGCTGGGTTTTATGTAACCAGAACAGCTATGTCACACTGGTCGGGTCATCATTGTCTTCTGGCTTTTTGACATTTGTGTGCACGCCGGTGCTATTAGAGGTGGACTTTGGGTATCTGAGTCACTCTCCCATGAGGTCTCTCAGTAAAGCTGGAGGATCCCTTGCCCCCGCCTACCCAGTACTGCAGTAGGAGGCACATGTTACCATGCCCTGCTCTTGGTGTGTATACTGAGGACAGAGCGCAGGTCCTATAGGGCTAACATTTTCACTGTTTTAAATTATCCATCATGTGAACACCCTGGACTTTCATTATCCATTTTATAGTTAACACAATGTTTGTCATTTCCAGTGTGGATCTGTTCTGGGACTGTAAGTAGTGTCATCAAAAGCCTTAATGTATAGTACATCTTAGGTGCTACAATCACAAGCAGATTTTGAGGTCAAACAAAATTTAAGGACAGCTGCCCTCCACACAAGTAAAATGGTTTGTTTTTCTGCAGGGTTTGTCGGTGCCTTTAGTATTTTATTGTGCCTGTACACTCAGCAAGTTCCACCTCTGAGCCAGATTCCATAGGGAGTAGCGTAGATGATACTTTGACCTTAAAATCTGTCCTGGTTTTCAGTCCTCCCTGGCTTGCTGGGCAAGCTAGTAAAACTCATAGCCATCTCTGGGTTTTTATTTGTTTATCTACAAATTGCATGATGAATAACCATGGCTCCCAGAAACCATTGCCCCCATGACACTTCACGCCACCAACAAGTATGTTAATTGATCACTCCGTGCCCCCGGATCTTAGGGATTTGGGGCACTCCTGAGGCACAGTACAAGGAAAACACTTGAGGACGTGGGTGGAAAGTGGAGTCTAGCACAGAAAAACCATAGAGCTCTAACCTCAGAGAACACAAAAGCAAAATAGCTGCAGAGATGGGCAAGACATGGCTGAGGAGCATGGGTTGCCGCCCCCCCAATGGCTAAAGATACAATGTAGCCACTGACCACAGAGCTAAAGATACAATGTAGCCACTGAACACAGTGCTACTTTTTAACCACATCATTCTTCACACCATGCAAAGCATACCTACAGGTTGGATGGTTGATGCCTGCATGCCACCTTACAACTCCGACCATTTAAATCAGAAATATAGCTCTGTACTGGCTCACTGACTGATGGAAGGTGGTATTCCACCAAACACAATGCCCATTGGCTGCTGTAGTGTGCAGCCCTGCCCTCCAGCCTCTCTGGCAGGTCTGGGGTTAAAACTGCAGAATGCATAAATGTGCATAATTAATGCTCCTGGTTGAATATGCAGATTGACAATCAGGATTGACTTGCGGCTAATTGATCAGCTGTCTGCAATCACAGCATTCAACACCTTGCTTACACACCCTGGAGAGTACCAAGGCCTGCCTGGTTCAGACTTGTGTTGAAAATGGTCCCTCAGCCCATAGGTACCCCCACAGTCTGCAGCACCCCCCATCCTGCAGAATCCCAAGCTTACAGAACCCCCACAGCTTCCTGCTTGCCCCACACACACAACCAGAGGACATACCCCAACAGTCAGCAGACATCTGTCCACAGACCACAGACCTCCCCCACAGCTAACATCCCTTGTACTCCAGAGCAGTCTCTGTTCAGCACTATCCAGGGAAGAGGCCTGTGATATGAGAGTAACAGATAGGAAGGACATTTTGCTTGGTGTTCCATCTCTAATAGACCAGAGAGTCCTGCTTGCAATCCAGACTGTGAGTTTTGGAAGCCTCGCCTGGATTCCTCTGGGTAGATCAGACCTATCCAACACTGAGGACTTCACATAACTCAGGAGGTCATGAAGGTGATATTAAGAGGAAGTTTCTGTGGGATGACGAAGCAGTAAGGTCTTCCATCCTCGTAAACAAATCAAGCTGTTCAAACAGAAATGGCATCCTGGCTTTGGTCCAAATGTCTTTCTGTCTAAGTTCTGGCTCAGCTGAGCCCTTGCGTGATGGACTCTGCACTTCCACTTCTGAGCCTCCAGAACCTCAAGCCAGAGACACTTTATCCAATTTATCCAGTCTGCAATGTTAACATCAGAGGAAGCAGAACTACACAGCTTCACCACTGCCCTGTCCGTGGTGGCAGACCTAAGCCAGGGTCTGAGGGCAGGCCAAGGTAGGTGAAGGCAAACACCTAGGTGGGAGTGGAAAGCTAGGTAGTGGGAGGCCTGTAGAAAAATGTGGGGAGCACCTCATCCTGGAAGAGTCCCTGAAAGCCAGAAAGAAGGGCTGAAGGGCAAGAACAGAGCCTCAGCTCCAGCAGGCAGCAGGAAGACATCAACAGCTGCCTAAAGATTGGGCGTTCTAGAGAGAGAAGTCTTCACTGGCCTCGGGAATGCATCTTCCTCTTTCCCACCTGCACACAGTTTCCTCCGGCACAGCTCCTCCCCGCTCGCCCTTCACTCGGGATGGGAACTGATGAATAGGTGGTTGTTCATCACCTTTCTGATCTTCCTGGGGACAGAGATTGAAGCAGTAGTCACAGATCCAACTAGAAGACAAAAGCGGACTACTGAGGCACAAGTGGAAACTTCTCTTTCTTCAGCAGGGGTCACCTGAGGGTCATCTGTAGCTGTGAGTAGCTCCACGTGTCCTGGAGGACCGCACCCACCAACTTGAAGGGATCCAGTCCTAACAAACACAGGAGAATTTTGTTACCTGTTTTCCCAGAGGAGCAATGACTTAATGAAGGTTCAGAACAGGAAAGAACTTGGTGCTCTCTCCTTGTGGAGTGAAGGAGAGAGTGTCTTGGGACCCACAGGTCTCTGAAGCATCTTCTCTTCTTGTTCTTAGCTTCTTGCCAGCTGCCTACTCATGTCCTTGCCCAACACCCTCACCTGAGGTAAATGACCACACCCACTGCCCACAGCCAACTTTATAGAATATAGAACGCATGTTGGCTTCATTTTATCCATTGCTGTTACTGTCGTTGTTGTTATCATTGTGTGTGGTATGTATATGTTCCGGGCTCATGTGTCGAGTTCAGAGGGCAGTTTGTGGAGTTGTCTCCCCTCTTCCACATTTACATGCTGTGCTGGCTGGCTTGTTCCAACTTAACACAAACCCAGACATAACCTGGGAGCAGAGAATCTCAGTGGATAAATTACCACCATCAGATTGGCTGGTAGGCAAGTCTGTGGGGACACTGCCTTGAGTGTTGATTTATGTGGGAAGGTCCAGCTTACTGTGAACATTGACAACCCTGGGCAGGTGGTCCTAGGCTGTATAAGAAGGCAGGCTGAGCAAGCCATGCACAGCAATCCAGGGAGCATCATTCCCCCAGGGCCTCGGCTTTAGTTCCTGCCTCCAAGTTCCTCCCTTGAGGTTCCTGTCATGACTTCCCCTGATAACAGACTCTAAATCTGTGAACTAAATAAATGTTTTCCTCCCCAAGTTGTTTTGGGTCAGTGCTTTACTACAGTAACAGAAAACAAATTAGAGCACGTGGGTTGGGGGGGAGGGTGGAGCAAATCTGGTCATCAGGCTTGTGTAGCAAATGACTTTTCCTCCTGAACCTCCTGCTGGCCCCATTTTACTATTTTTAAATGAGAAATAGACACTATGTTGCGCTTATCCAAAAGCACCTGGAGAGTAGAGTGGGGGCTGGGGTGAGGCTGTGCTGTTTATTTGCTTGTCACAGTTTTGCCAGTGCCACTGTCTTACCTTGACATTGAGAGCAGCTACAATACCTGCCCCAACCCACAGGCTTGCTTTCCTTGGTATCTGCTATCTGTGGTCAACTGCTGTCTAAACATAAGAGAAAACTCTAGAAGTAAATAATTCATACATTTTAAATAGCTTTAATTTTTTATCTTCTTTACTTTTCTGTGTATGGGTGTGTACCTGAGTGTATGCCTGTGCACCATGTATATACAGTATCTACCGAGCCCAGAATAAGGGATCAGAACCCCTGGAAATGCATTTAAAGGCACATGTGAGTTGGTAATGGAGCACTGATCCTCTGGAACAGCAGCCAGTACTCTTGACTGATGATGGGCTGTTATCTCCCTGGCCTGCTGTTTGCTCTCTCATTGTGCCTAGTTATGAGGTGACTTTTACCACAGGTTTACTACTAGAACAAATGGCAGACACAGAACTTGGCACTCTCCTGGCTTTAGGTTTCTGCTGGGACTTGAGACAGACTGCCTGTGGGGCAGCGCTTCATACTGTTGCTACCTCCCTAAGTTTAGAAGGCCTGCTGTCTGTATGTCTATAAGGCTAATAATGCTCCTGTCTTAGTTAGGGTTTTACTGCTGTGAACGGACACCATGACCAAGGCAACGCTTATAAGGACAATATTTAATTGGAGCTGGCTTACAGGTTCAGAGGTTCAGTCCATTATCATCAAGGTAGGAGCATGGCAGCATCCAGGCAGGCATGGTGCAGGCAGAGCTGAGAGTTCTACATCTTCATCTGAAGGCTGATAGTAGAAGACTGGCTTCCAGGCAGCTAGGATGAAGGTCTTAAAGCCCACATCCACAGTGACACACCTCCTCCAACAAGGCCACACCTCCTCCAGCAAGGCCACACCTCCTCCAGCAAGGCCACACCTACTCCAACAAGGCCACACCTACTCCAACAAGGCCACATCTTCTAATCAAGTCACTCCCTGGGCCAAGCATATACAAACCACCACAGCTGCACATTCAAAGCTGAAACCTGCTATGAGCTAGGGCAGCAGCCGGGCCCCTCCAAGTGCCTGAGCAGTTAAAACCACCCAACAGACACTCATTTTCTAGCAAGATACCTTAGAAGCTCTCTCTTAGAAAAAAGTCTTGGTGGAAAATACTTGATGTGAATTTGCAGTTTTCTATCCTGACCTACAATAAGCCTCGTCCTGTTAACTTCTTAAAGCACCCTCAAGGCCACTTTCCTACTGTCAACAATGCAGATTGAATCTTCTGTGACAATCCCCACCCCAGTCTGTTATTTCACCCCTGCTTCCTCTCAGGCCAAACCAAACATACTTTGTAGCTTTCTGCTGATTTTGAATGCCAATGTTCACCGTAAACCTGGCTAAAAGCAGCCAGCAATAACCGTGCCACAATTTCCTCCACTAAATTAATTGGGTCTCTCTAGGTAGTCCTGGCTGGCCTGAGATTCTTCTAAGTAGAGCAGCCTAGACTTGAACCCACAAAGATCCACCTAACCCTGCCCCCCAAGTGCTGGGATCACACCCTGTCTAGCCCCATACTCAAATTTTCAAGAAACAGGCAAAACATAGGTAGACAAGTTAATTGCTGGTGTGTAGCATGGACAGCTTCTAGTCTGGCTCCCACTGGAGTCCTGAGAGCTCCTGAACACAGGTCTTATTGTTCACATGCCTCTCAGTCTGATCTTCCACAATCCTGCCAGGATGGCCCATTAATCTCTGCTTATAGCACTGTGTGTGGGGTTTCCTCATCCAGTCCTCCTACCGCCATATCTACATGATTGGGATCAAGTCATGGTGGCTTCACTTCTGGTAGCAGTTTTCTGTTAGTTCCTGCCTTGTGACCTGGTGACTGACAGAGGAAACTCAAGGGAGTAAAATTTATTTCTACTCAGGTTTCCAGAGGGAACAGCACAGTTCAGAGCTACATGGCAGAGGCCATTCACAGCACAGTGGACCGGGAACCAGTAACGCAGTAACTTTCATTGGGCATTGGCTTTGAATCCTGCCCCCTGGTGACTTGTTTCATCCACTACACCCCATGAAGTAAAGTTACACAGTCTTTCAAATAGCACCACCTACTTGAGACTATTCATGGTCTGAATCTGAGAGAGTCAGTTCAGATTCAAGTCATGACTGACACCATGAGCCAATTGTTCTGCCTCAGCACAGCCCTAGAGCAGCAGAGTGGCAGGGACTAAAACCCGTGATGCTATGAACCAACCTGGACCTTTGTTCTTTGTAAGTTGATTGTATGTGTATCAGTTACAGCAGCAAAGGACCAGCAAGCAGAGCCTTCTTGGGGTCTCCTGAGTATGTATGTACACTGTGTGCTCCAGGAGCTACTGTGCCCAGCATCTACTACCCGAAATGCCAGACGCTATTTCTGCTTGTCATGGGCCAAAGCAAATTGCAAGGTCAGCCCAGCTGCTGGAAGAGGTCCCAAGATCCCTGTACCTGGTAACAGAATGGTGGGGGGGAGGGGACATTCTACTGTCATCCTGAGCCCTTATGCCCCTACTTCTTGAAGATTCTGCCTGGTGGGGCCTGCCACGTACGTGATGTGTAACATCCAAGAGATGCAATGAGTCACGCTGCCTCAGCCGGCTCTAGCATGCTGAAAACCACCCCAAGTCCACCTGGACCTCAGGAAGCAGGGCTATCCCAGCTACAAGATTCCTCTCCTTTTCATCTGTGTTCTGACTGCAAGCTATTTTCCCTTCCTGAACATGCCACCAGCCCTCCTGTCAGGGGATGCCTAGAACACTGCCCCCCCACCCCACCCCCCACCTCTCCCAGCCAGGTTCACTCCTCTGTCCTTCTGACCTCTAGGGGTGGACTTTATGCTGAATGTGCGCTCTCTCCCAGCCCCTGTGAACACCAGCAATCATTCACTTCTACCAACATCAAACTGCAGTCTCGGCTCCCTGGAGGACCGACGCTATGCATCTATGTCCCTGAACACTGAATCCAGAGCAGGTTACAACTTCGTCCTCCATGCTTGCCTGTGGGAGGGATGGAATGGAGGGACAGGAGACAGTAGGACACCAGTCACAGGAACACCCCAACCCATTCTTGTCTGTCTTTCACCATCACCATAAAGGTAAAACCAAAGCCCCAAGCCCCACGCTCCTGACGGCTTTGCCTACCTGCTCACTTACTCCAGACTCTGGGACAGCATGGCTCAGAGGCTCTGGGCAGTCACAACTGCACTGCTCTATGAGCCCCTGGGTAACCAGAGATAAAGGAGAGGGGAACACAGAGGTCTGTAGGGTGACCCCTCGGAGACCCCAGGAGTCAGGTGAGGCTTGAGGGCATTTTTATGCAGGCCTGCACTCCATGCCACTCAGGGCCTATCAGGTGTCACTGCATAGAAAAGGACCGTGTGGCAAGCTGGACTCCAGCTTGATGGGCATCTGCCATCTACTGGCCCTTCCCAACCTTCCCAGATCAACCCATGTTATAGGGAGAAACCAAGTCCTGAAGAAAGCAGCCGACTTGCCCGTGGCTTGTGGCATCATGAGATGGGGTAGTAAGAAACAACGGCTGGAAATACCCCCTCCCCCATCTCTGACAAGCAAAAACGCTGCCACATGTGTACACATGCCTGGGCCACAGGCGCAGCTCTCTCATTTGTGTTCACACCTAACCCTGATAGGATGACAGTCACACGTGTGTGCACATGCAAGCCTTCAGATTCACCTTCCAGAAATATCCTCTGCCTCAAGGGCCAGCCTCATGCCGCCCACCATGACAGTAGCTGCGTGGGGAGAGGCGACTGTAGAGAACAGCTCCCTGGGGATCAAGTGAGGGGGTGGGGCTACAAACATGGTGGGCATTCCCAGAGCAGGAGGCCATTTTGTCAGCATGAACTCTGGTCTCCTCATGGTTTCCTGGAGGAAGAGGCAGAACAGGCGCACAGCACCCCTCAGCGGCTCTCTGTCAGTCAGACCTGTCAGAGCTTCACCAATTTCCTGGGTCTGGCTTCCCCCATGAGGGAGATGGCTTGCCTGCCGGACCAGCCAGCCCTCCATCAATGCTGTGGGCTAACAGGGACCATCCTTCTAATCTGTTTGATTTCTAAAGCAAATGGCTTTGGCAGTTTGAGGGTGTG
>NW_021604728.1:325398-343313 GCF_004785775.1 Grammomys surdaster
GCCTCCTACCCCCAAACCCCTGAAGCTCGCTGTCTTCCAACAGGTAGCAAGCGCACAATAAACATGCACACGGCCCATCTGCGGCGCCCAGACGGTTTCCTTGAGTTGTCCTTCAGCTTGAGTTGACTAGGAAAAGGACAGCGAGCATGATTAAAGCGGCATGTGAGTCGCCATAAATAATAAATCAATAACCGTCGGTGATTCACCCGGCGCTCTTCAACTGGATTTAAAACAAAAAAATTAAATATAGAACAAAAGGAGTTGCGAAGGAAACGGGAGGGAGCGGGAGGCGGACCTTCCTGCTGTTCCCACCTTAGACTGGACCCTCCGGAGGGACTACGCTGTGGCCCGGGTAGGGGGGTTGGGTGGCTCTGCGGGGGGTCGTTGCCAGGATGAAGGCATCCTGCTGACACCACGGTGTGCCGGTGTGTACGTGGATAGAAGCCACAGTCTCTGTATCTCTCCAGCCCCATAATGGAGTCCTGTGGTCGGTCTCTCCAACTCTGTTCTTTTCGCAAAATAAGGGAACAGTGCTTCATCTTCCTGGAGCTGAGGGGAGTGTGGGGAAACTTTCTCAGGTCAAAAGGCACCCTGGGATGAATAGCAGACCTTGTAACAGGGTAGACATGCCCGTTCTGACACCTGCTGCATGTGGGTACTGGTGACAAGGACAGGGCCTGCTTGTCTGTGTCACAGCCAGCACAGGAGAGCCACAGGCAGGGCGGGGTAAGGGGTGGCAGTAGATAGGGAACAAAGATGACATCATAGGCAGTCCTCTCAGACCCTGCTTCTTATGATGACCTGTGACCCAGTGATGCCCTCTCTCCGGATGTAAAGGAAAGATATTAAGATAGCGTGTTCTCCTCCCACTTGACACCAACCAAGTGTGTCCTAGGATATTCCTTGACAAAAACCCTGGAGGTCCAAAAGGCCTGGCAACTCTTGCCTGAGCCTAGGGAAAATGTTTGTGGGCTTGTTCAGGCTGCAGAAGTCCATGGAATTGAGTCTCCAATCCAAGGACTCTGGAACAGCAAGGGGAACCAAGTGGGGAGGAGCCTGAGAGGGGGTGACATTCAGACACAGTTTCGTTAGCTTTGGAATGGCCTCAGTAGAAGCAGAAGTTAAGCTCCTAATGGAGCACTGGCACACCTGAGAAATCCTCCCACAACCCAGAAAGATTCTTATCCAGGCCAAAGTGGTATGTGCACTTCTGTCCGGTTATCCTGACCTCCAGCCTTCACCAGAGAAGCCTGGGAGAGATGGGGGTGGTGGAAAAAAGTCCAGGGAGAGCTGAAGCCTGCCCAGGATCCCAACAGGATCTGCTCTGAGATGTCAGCAGAAACTCTGGAAAGGAGTCTCGAATCTTTTGTCTTTTTCCCCTTCCCTGCCCAACTCTTTCCCGTTTAAAACCCTTGTTCCATTTCAGGTTCCCTTACCACCTCTCTTCCATCTTTCCTTCTCCGTGTCTAAGTTTTCCTCCATTTCCTCCTGCTTTCCCTTCTTCTCCACCCTCCCCCCACCTCCATCTCTCTTTAGCATGTATCCCTGCATGCCTTACTTCTCTGTGAGATCTCTTCTTCTCATTTCCTCGATGCTGGCTTCCGGGTGCCAGGCTCCAGGCAGGACTGTGCTTGTAGGCCATTAGGGAGGAGGCTGGTGTGAGCTGGTTGGGGTCCTGGATCTGCTCTTCCTGCAACCTGGTTGCAATTGTTCCCATCATACAGTCACAGCTACAATGGCAGCTGGATGCAGTTTTCCTGAGCTCCCGGGCCTAGGTAAAGGAATGGAGTCCAGCGAGTGAGTGTGTGTGAACTTCGGACCACAGACCTTAATGGTTTCCGCATGAGCTGGAGGTAAGCGTCTCCAACCTTGGGCACCAATTTTCATTTCAAAAGATTTTGAATTCTAAAAGAAGGGGGAAAAATATGAGAATCAGAAAGGGAGTTGGGGGCTTACACAAAAGGGGGCAGTCCTTGTGACATGGACTCTGAAAGGGAACCTGAGACAACAGACAGGAAGCAAAAGTCAGGGAGGACACTGCCATTGGACTGAGGGATGGATGCCAGCTCCGTGCCTCCTCCCTTTGTCTGCTCCTTCCCCATGGTCATCCCAGGGCATGGTTTCCAGCATCTTCCTACCTCTGATGCCCAACTCCTCGCTGAGGTGGTTTGGAAGCCCAGATTCAGCCCAACCTCCAGTTTCATCAGACCCCAGCCTCCTTCCTGAGGCTTTGGAGAAACCTGCTGAGCTGCCAAGGTACAGAAGACTAGTTCTCCACTGGACCAGCTCCCACTCAACGTCATTGGGTCCTGTGAGTGAGTCTGGCTGCAGATGGTAAAGCTTGGGTCCCTCCTGGCTCCACCCCTTGGGTCACCTGGTCTGCTGGACATCTGCAGCACTTTGGTAGGACCTTGGGCTCTGCCACTATCATGTCTTTTTCTAGCATCTTGGCCTGCCCTGAGCCCAATCCTCAGAGATGTTGAGACATCTACTGTCCAACCCCAACTCAACAAGCATCTCTCCTGCCCAGAAGACATGCCTCTCTGATGAGGTGGAGGTTGACTTAACCTCTGCAAGAAAGTCCCCCTAAAGTCCTGGCAGGAGTTTAATTTGTAGAGCCCTGCCTCTCTTTTTTATGGGCCCAGTTACTTCTGTGAAGATCCATTCACTCTTTCCCTTTCCCTGAGTCCTTCCAAACCATAGTTTCTCAAAGCAGCTGGACCAGCCCTTTCCCAGCATCCACAATGCCCAATAGGACAGGGTTGTGTCTAATCATGGGAAATTCGATATTACAGAGCAATATCTGTATGCCAGGGCACAGCAGAGAATTAGTGGATATGTAGATGGGTAGGTGAATGGACAGATAGATGGATAAGATGGATGAAGGGTGAGTGGATGGGTGAATGGATAGAAGAATGGATGGATGGGTGGGTAGATGGATGGTTAAATGGATGGATGGATGATGGATGGATGGGTGGATGGATGGGTAGATGGATGGATGGGTGGATTGTTGTATGGATCATTGGATGGATGGATGGATGGATGGATGGATGGATGGATGATTTGATGCATGAATTTGTGTGTGTGCATGTGTGTGCATGTGCGTGTGCATGTACATATGCCTCTGTGTGTGTGTGTGTGTGTGTGTGAATGGATAAATAGATGGATAGAGGATGAATGTGTGGGTAGTTGGAAAAGTGGACAGGTAGATGGATGGAAGTTTGTATAGATGGAAGGAGACAGGGAAGGAAGGAAGGAGCTCAAGCCTGCTGAGGTGACTTGGGCTTCTTCTTTATAGCCCTGGGGTCTGGAATCCAAGCTGATACAAACCACTTTGTGCACCAAAGGACCCCAGGCACCTGCTGTGTGAGCTTGGATGATACTGGCAATTTCTCTAAGTCTTGTTAGCCCACCTGAGCAAATGAGAGTTGTTAGCCTGCCAATGAATAGATGTTCCCTTTGCATTCTCCAACACAAACCCACCAGAGTTACAGCAGGGATTGCCCTTGGGCTCAAACCATGAGAGCAGCCTGGCTGCAGCTGGGGAAGGCCGCACGAGTCTCCTGGGCCCAGCTGGCTCCTGGCCTGTGTCCAGCCTGGACACAGCCACCACTCCTCTGAGCTTAATGTTCTTGGCGGTGAGGCTGTAGTAAGCTGCCTTTCAAGAGGGGAACTTCATTTCTACACCAGTGCCAGCCGCACTTCTGCCATTAGACATTTCATCGGCTCCTTTGATTTAGGGCCTTGCCACAAGCTGCCAATCCAAGCCACCTCCCGCCCACCCCGCTGGCCAGCCTTGTTCCGGCTCACAGCAGCAGAAATGAACATTATTTAATTTCCCGCCAGTGGCAGCGAGAGCCACACTTTCCTCCCGCCGTGCGTATTTATCTGTTTGGAAACGGTATATGAGGACCTGGGTCTCTGCTAATTCCCCCCCTGGCTTGGAGAATTGAGGCCCAGTACCCACTAAGAATCCCTGGGAAGAGCCAAGCTTTGAACTCACAGAAAGCCACCTTTGGGGACTTCTGAGTAGAGAGCGGTAGGCATTGCATAGAGAGTCCAGCTAAGGGTGGAGAGTGTCCCCAGCAGGTGGAGACTGGGATCACCTAGTGTACTCACCTGCCAGGCCAGGGAGTCAGGCAGTTGAAATCCTGCTTCCCTGGGGAGGAGCATTCTCCTCCCTTACCTCTTCCAGCTTAACTGACAGGTGGACCTGAACAAGGGGCACCCTGAGGCTAAGGACGATCCCTGTCACCTCTCCCTTTGTCTCTTGTCTTCAGACCTCTGCTTAAGGGGCCGCTTCCTCCAAGAAGCCTCCACCTGTTCTTAGCAAAGAGCAAGGCTCCACACCCACCTCCCTCCTAAGTCCTGTCTGGGCCAAGGTGATCTAGGTGGGAAAGCAGCCTGACCTGTGAAGATGGGGAAACAGAGGCTACAAGAAGGAAAATGGCTAGACATAGTGGTGCACATCTGTAAATCCTACCAATGAGGAGGAGAGCTGCAAGTTCAAGACCAGCCTGGGACGCTTAGCAAGAAAGATGCTGTCTAAAAAAAAACAAAAACAAAAACAAAAAACCGGAAAATATAGAAGGAAGGGAGGGGAGGAGAGGGAGAGAGTGGAGGGGGAGGGGGGAGTGACTTATGCAGGACACCCCACACAGCATCACTGCTCAGCAGGGCTTCTGGGGGTGACCTGGGCCCCAGGCTTCCTTCTGTTTCCTACACACGCCCCACCCCGTTTTGTTGTTTTGTTGTTTTTTTTTTCTTTTTCCTTCAAGGGCTCCGGATTCGGGAACAGCAACGCAACATGCATAATTTGGTAATTATTTCTCCGTTCATCCTCGAGGCTCTGCCTGCATACAGATATTGGAATTTGCATAAAACAATCTTGCTCAGGGTCCCACCGCTTTCCGGGAAAAGACGCCCAGGTGGGGGTGGGAGAGGGCTCAAGCTGGGTCCACCTGTCCCCACTCTGTCCTTGGCATGGGAGAGAAGTGAAGGCAGCAGGTGGTGGGGAAGGGGAAAGGCCCCAGGCACCCACACGCAGGGGGAGTCTGGGAACACCAGGGTCTGCAGGCCTAGTGACAGGAAGATGCCCACGGAAGCCGGGAACCCTGCGATTAGTATTCAGCCCGCGTCTGGCTCAGAGAGGATTAATGGACTCTGATGCCTAATATCCTGGAGAACAATTAATTTGCCCACAGTTTTGTCATGGTTGAAAGTCAAACGCTGGAACAGATCGCACAGTGAGCTGCAGCCCAGAAGCCCTGGGCAGGACCGGAATCTCAATGCTCCGGGCCTGGGTCCCCTCCCCCCATTCCCAGTACACCCACCTCCTAACTGTTCCGAAAGCAGCTCCATCCACACACAGTGCTTAAGCCTAAGTAAAGAACGTCCACCCAGCCCATCCGAGCCCAAAATCCGCAGCTCCCACTACGGGCTCAGAGCATGAGTCCCTCCTGAAGTCTGATCTCCTCAGCACCGTTCTGCCCACAGGGCCCTTGATGTCTGGGTGTCTTGTCTCATGACACCAGGACACCAAAACTGTAGTTGTGTTGAGCACAGCAGCCAGGTGTTCACAGGACCGTACCTTTGTTTACTGCCTGGCGCTCAGTTTGATAAAATGGCTACAATGTAGCAATGGTCTTTGGGGATGTGGGAAGGGAGGCACCAGAGCTTTGTTTCCGAATCACCTCTAGTCAGACTGATGGATGGGTGAGGTGCAACAACATCTGGTCCTGGATAGACGTCACAGGTGGGGAGTTCATGGTTGATGGTCACCAGAGGAAAGGTAGCTCAGACACGGCACTCTGTCTACCTCTCTGCAGGGAAAACTGAGTCCTGGGGAGGCCAAGGTCACTGTTCAAGTTCACAAGTGTTTTAAAGAACAGCACCCAAGTCTCTGGGTAAGCCTCTAATGCTTGTGAGCCTCTAATGATTCAGCTCTTAAGGAGCTGAAGACCCTCTAGGAAGCCAGCACAGGGATTAGGAGTGATTTCCTGGACAGGGAGGACTCCTCAAGCTGTAATCTCAGCTTGTCAGGGCTGAGCAAGCAGGAGCTGGTCCAGCGGTCGGACTCTCCTTACAGAAATAGAAATGGAGGCACAGAGAGCGTGGGCGGCCTGTGCTGGTCACACAGCCATCAGCTAGAACCTTCTCAGCTGAAGAAAACCAACCCCATGGTGACCCTAACAGATAAAGGCACCCAGAAGTTCTTACATCTTACATCAAAACTCAGACTGAACCACTGCCTCTGGTCCTCACTGGGCCATTCAAGAGAGTCTTGAATGTCCAGGGCCACAGGGCCACAGGGCCACAGGGCCACAGATTTCAGAGCTGTTCATGGGTCACAGGGAGGGACTGGCTGGCACTGCCCTCACATGGGAGGTTCCTGGGAAGCAAGAAGAACTCCAGCTTTCTGGGCATGAGCCTCTCTCCTCTATTGTCTGCAGCCTGGTGGGAGGTGTGTTGGGGGGGGGGGAGTGAGGCCAGAGAGATGCTGAGTGTGGATTCCCACCATGCTGCTAGCACGTGACATGGAGTGCACTCAGGGACAGCCACAGCCCGTGTAGCTGCTATTGACCAGATTCTGACCGTGTGCATGCCCCAGTACAGTCTTGCCAGCCCCATGCTTAGCAGAGTTTAAGGTCGAAGCAAAGATCTCAAGGATGAAGAGAATACCAGAGGCGAGGCCGAGTGGCAAATGGAAACACCTTGGTAGAGCTCAGGGGCCTAGGTTCAAATCCAGCCCCATCTCTTACAGTTGTAAAGACATTTTTTAAGTGTGTGTGTGTGTGTGTGTGTGTGTGTGTGTAGATGTGTGTAGAAGCCAGAAGAAAAGCTGGAGTTACAGGACCTGGTATGAGTCTCTTGACATGGGTGCTGAGAAACAAACTCAGGTCCTCTGGAAGAGAAGCAAATACTCTGAGCACTTAACCAGAATCCTCTCTAGCCCCCTTTTGCAATCTTGCATCCAAGCCTTGACTTGCCCATCTTTAAAATGGGAGCTGCACGTGGGTCATCGAGGTTGTTGACTGAGTTCCTGATGCTCAGTAGTGGTGACTGTCGGTATCAGGACCCTAGATGAGTTGCCTGTAAAACCCTTACCTTACTGACCTCCAGTGACCTCTAACTTTTGACCTCCTGTGACCTGTGAGTTTGTTGCCCATGTGTGAGGTGGACACGTTCCCTTCCTCTCTAAATTTGGAAACTGTAAGAAAACTTGTTGTCGTTAACTTGAGACCCATCTGTGCATACAGTAGGAGCTGAATAAATGCCTTAATTTCTTCAGGCTAAGAGCAGCCCTTAGATTCTTTCACCGAAGGGACCATCACTACCTAGTTGATAGGAAAAGTCCCGTCACCCTCAGAAGGGTATTGGTTTCATTGGTTTTTCTGGCTGCTTCTGTTGTGACTCACTCAGGAATAAAGGCAAGATATTGTCTCTGTGTCTTGATCCACATCTGTGAGCCAAGGAGGTGGGACTGTCAGCCAAGATCATTTCCAAAGAAAAGAACACATGCTTGCCCCCCCCAGCCCAGCACCCCACTGCATGCCCAGGGACAACCAGAAGCTGTATGCTTCACAACTCCATCAGAAACACATTTGAACTTGAGCCGAGGATGATGTCATCCTGAGCAGGACCCCCCTCCCAAAGCCTGCTATTGAGCCTAAACTCTCAGCCTACCCCATGGCAAAGACTCATCCACCACCCTTTCTGGGGCTTCTGAAGACCGGGGTCTAAGATGGACCCCCACACACCTTCTAAGGGCATCCTGCAGGAAGCGAGAACACCATCCACTGCTGTGGCGGCTCCCTGAAGGTAACCGGAGCACATGGCAGACACACCCTAGAGAGGACAGAGCACAGGTGTTTGAATCAACCTCCTTAGAGGGCACAGAGTCCCATCTTCTTGAAGCCACGAGTGCCTAGAGAATAAATAACAGGCTCCCATGTCCTGAGTTTGGCATTCTATTGGAACTGGCTGCCAGTAACATGAGCTTGAGTAGATTCTGATATGGGATGTCAAGACACCTTGATCTTGGAACCAGTACAGCTTCTGCCTGTTAATGCATATTAGTCAAGTCCCTTTCCATTCTCAAAGTACCCCACTTTGCACAGTAAATTATAGTTGCCTGTTTCAAGGCCATGCCTAGCTCAGAGGACTAATTCTGTAATCCATTAGTAATGTCTGCAATGAGCACAGACAGGCAATAGAGGCGCCATTTCCATTACCTGCCTTGCCTGTTCTGAGAGTCAGAGCCCACTGTGAAGAACACTCACATAGACATTTGCCTTGCAGGCCAACAGCCTCTCCAGCAGAACTTTTTGGGAAGGTTTAGGAGGTGTGGCCCTGATGGAGGAGGTGTGTCAAGGGAGATGAAGGTTCACTCTCTTCATATCATGCGTGTGAATCAGAAGCTCTCAGCTACTGCTCTAGTGCCACACCTACCTGCTGCCAAGTTCCCCACCATGATGGTCATGGACTCTAACCCTTGGTAACTGTGAGCCCCAAATTAAAGACTTTCTTTTATAAGTGGTCTTGGCATTTTGTTACAGAGATAGAAAGGTAGGACTTTTATACTTACATGATATTCAAACATTTAAAGTGCCCTACATGGGCACACTGACGGAAGAGGTGAGCACACTTCCAAATGCCCAGCAATTCCTGTCCTGCTCCATGGGTCTAAGGCCACAGGACCCCAACACAGATGTCAGAGTTGTGGCTCAATCTGGGACAGAATCCGGGCCACTGGGCCTCTCAGAGACAACTGCATTCTACAGAGCCTTCAACTTGGAGGACGCTCAGAAAGTGGATGTCAAACCAAGAAGCTCCACCCTGGATCTTGGATGGTCAATTTCAGCCCAAGGGTGTCATAGACCGAACCAATGGGCCCAGAGTGACTGCTCATATAGTTGTTGGCTCTTGTGCAGCCGACCACCCATCTATCTGTTCACCTACTCACCTGTCTCTGTGCCCATCTATCTTCCATTTAACTACCAGCCTACCCATCCAGCCACATGTCCCTTTCTTCCTCTGTCCATCCATCTTTTCATTTATCTGTCTGTCTTTCTCTTCATCCAGGCAGTTCTCCAAGTACCCATCTTCTTTTTTGTCACCTTAACACAAGTTAGGGAAGAGGAAACCTCAGCTGAGAAAAAACGTCTCCATAAGACTGGGCTGTAGGCAAGTCTGTGGGACACTGTCCTTAGTGACAAATGACAGGGGAGGAGCCAGCCCATGGTAGGCAGTGCTACCCCTGGCTAGTGCTTCTGAGTTGTATAAGAAAGCAGATGGAACAAGCCATGAGGAAAGCCAGCAAGTAGCCGTCACACACACAAACACACACACACATATACACATGCACAAACACATGCACACATACATACACACACACACGCATACATACACGTGCACACATATACACATGCACACATACATGCACACACATACATGAGCACATGGACACATACACGCACATACACACACACAGGTACACACACACATGCACACGCACACGCCATGCCCTCTGCTTCAGCTTCTGCCTCCAGCTTCCTGCCCCCACTTCCTTCATGACGGATCATGGTTAGTGTGTGTCACCCAAATGAACCTTTTCCTCTTCTAAGTTGATCATGTACACGATGTTTATCTCAGCAACAAAAAGCAAAGTAGGACACCACGCATCTGTCCATCCTCCATCTATCCTTCCATCTACCTATTTATCCACCCGCTTTCTGTCTGCCCATCTACCCTCAACCTGTTCTTCCATGTATCCATCTATCCATCCTGCATCTATTTGTCTGTCCATGTGTATGTATGTGACTCGGCTGCTTGCCCTCTTGTCCACCTGTCCATCCACATAGCTTCATTGGTACCTGTCTGTTCACACACTTATTCACCTGTCTATCTGTCCATCCAGTTATACATATGTACACACATCTGCCAATCTTGATGTCCAGTTATCCATTTCTCTGTCCATCCATCCATCTGTCCATGTGCTCATGGACACATTTGTTGAGCGGTATGCTGAGTGCAGACACAATAAAAACTCCACCTGCAATTCCCCAAAGCAAGGACTGAGCGGCTCCTAGCCAACTGCACAAAAGGGGGAGGAAGGCAAACTCAGGAGAGAAAGAAGGGTTGCCCCATCCCCTCTGCCTTCCAGCCCAGCAGGGCCAGCAGGAGGGTGGCAGCTATGGGCAGATCTCACCTGGATATTAGGCGTTAGCATTTAGCACGTTCTCAGCCTCTCCAGCCGGTTCACACTGAGGTGTGAATGTGTAAGCTTGCCCAACCCCTGCAGTGTTTCTGCTGAGAGCAGCCTGGGGGCCTCTTTGGCAGAGCTGTCTGAGATTTCAGACTCACAAACCTCATTAAGGAGGAACTTGAGACTAGACCTCAGCAGGGGTCAGGATGGGAAGGGAAGTGGTACAGTCCATTCCTGGCAGCTTCTGATGGGCACTCCGGGCGCTGCCAGTCAGACCTGTGTGCAGAATCCAACAGGTTTCAGTGTAAACAGGCCTAAGTGTCCCATCTACAGAGGGAGGTCCATCCCAAGATGGAGGCCAAGTAGCCTCTCTCACCTCAGGACAGTCAGCAACATGCACACGCACACACACACACACACACACACACACATACACACATACACACACACACACACCTTCCTTCAAATACCCTTTGCCTCTGCAGGACCGAACCAAGCAGGAAGAAGCAAGGGAGATGGAGGGAGAGATTGGATGCAAGCTCCTGGAAAGCACTGTGGTTTCCGACTCACTCTTTCTTAGCTGCCCAGTTTCATCTCATGTGCCACGACTCCCAGCAAGCCCTTGTTGTTTCTCCTGTTTGGGGAGGTTAAGGCAGGCCACACAGGGCAAAAGAGAGAAGCAGAGAGGAAATCATGAAGAGAGGCAGAGGATGGGAACGCACTGAGGAAGAGGAGCTTCCGAGGCTGCAGAGGCAGGAAGAGAGAGAGAACAGAAAGGGATGGAGGAGAGGGAGAGGAAAGGAGACAGACACACACAGGGAACAGGACACAGGGACAACACCACCCATCTTCACAGCCCAGTCATTCCTCTGTAGCTGAGCCCAAACACAGACTCTACCAGCCAAGAGGACCAGGTCAAGGGATGGTGGGGCAGAAGAGGAGCTTCTGTGGCCCCGGAGGCTGAAGATGTTCTACAACCTGCTCATTGGCTGTCCTCTACAAGCAGGGAGAGCAAACTGTGGAGGGAACCTGGTTCCTGCCTCCCTATCCTGGAAAGTAAAATTCAATCAAATGACTTTCCTATCCCCCCCCTCTTTTTTTTTATCAAGCCTCTCTCATCATCTCATGTAATTAAAAAAAAATATCTATTTTCTTAAGCAAAGTGCATCTTGGGAAACAGGTGAGGACAAGATTAGCAGGGGTCTCTGGGGTTATCAGCCCTGCATGGCTGCCAGTGCGTTTCCTGAGGCTGGGGCTGCTACGGTGAGCTTCTTCAGCAGGAGGGCAGCTGCCAGGCCTCCTGGCTAGGAAGCTGAGGCCACCACCCCTCCAGGAGACAAGGACCCCAATTTCTCTGGAGCAGCAGGCAGAAGTCACAGGGGGGCCCAGGGAGAAGTGGAGAAGCCTGTTCTCTCTCCCTGCATCCCTGGCCACAGCTGGAAGCCCCGGCCTAACTCTCCTTCCTTCTGGCACTTTTTCAGGGGGTGCAGCATGTACAGCACAGAGTGTGCCTTCAACTCTCCATCCACACCATCTCTACAAGAAGGGGACCTTCTCCTTTTAGCACAAAGACATCTGTAGATGATTTGTAGCACCAGGATCCAGTGAAACTCTACCCAAGATGGCAGTCCTGCTGGGCCTACCCACCACCAGACAGTTTCCAGGCCACCTAAATCTGAGAGGCATTCACTGGGTAAAAGGTTGTCAGAGGAAGCGCCGTGCCCATCTGTGGAAACCGAGGCTTAGAGTTGTTGAAGTAGGTGTAGCACTGTCAGTGTAGGATTTAAGACCTTCATCCTAGCTGCCTGGAAGCTAGGTTTCTCCTAGCAGCCCTCAGTGTCGGCTGCCCAAGGTCACAGGCTGGAGCTGGAGGCAGCAGCACCAGGACTTGAACCAGATTTAGAACCCACAGCTGTGGTACCTTACTCTGCAGGAATGTAAGGTCTGTGGATAAGGGACACTACTAGCCAGGGAGATAGCTAGCCTCAGGGGCAATAGGTCAGGGTCTCAGGCTGTCTCCTTGAGCCTGGGGACATCTTTGTAGACTGTGCCACACACATCCCACAGGTCTCCACTTCTGATCAGGGACGTGGTTTCTGGCGTTGGATGGACAGGGAGGTAACACTCCGTGCTCTGACCCTTCCAGTCACATGACATTCCTTATTGTCAAGGTCACTCACGCTGCTTAGAAAACTTTTTTTGACAGACAGGGGCAAGAGGGAAGGAAAGGGGGAGGGAGGGACAGAGGGAAGGAAGAAGGAAGGAAGGGGAGAAAGGATGAAGCACAGAGATATAAAACAAGAAAGTTTTGTTGCCTTTCAATAGCAGGGTGAACATAAAGAAGCAGATGTCACCAGAAAGGTGATATATGATTGATTGATAGATAATAGATAATAGACAGATGATAAATAGATCATAGATAAGTATTAAATATAGTATAGATAGTGATGGTTTATATATGCTCAGGGAGTGGCACTATTAGAAGGTGTGGTCTTGTTGGAGGAGGTGTGGCCTTGTTGGAGTGGGTGTGGCCCTGCTGGAGTGGGTGTGGCCTTGTTGGAGTGGGTGTGGCCCTGCTGGAGTAGGTGTGGCCTTGTTGGAGTGGGTGTGGCCTTGTTGGAGGAGGTGTGGCCTTGTTGGAGGAGGTGTGGTCTTGTTGGAGGAGGTGTGTCACTGTGGGTGTGGGCTTTAAGACCTTCATCCTAGCTGCTTGGAAGCCAGGTTTCTCCTAGCAGCCTTCAGATGAAGACATAGAACTCTCAGCTCCTCCTGCACCATGTCTGCCTGGATGCTGCCATGCTTCCTGCCTTGATGATAACGGACTGAACCTCTGAACCTGTAAGCCATCCCCAATTAAATATTGTCTGCCTAAGAGTTGCCTTGGTCATGGTGTCTGTTCGCAGCAGTAAAACCCTAACTAAGACAGTTAGGTAAATAGACAGATAGTTGATAGATTAATAGATGGCAAATGATAGATGATTGGCAGACAGAAAGACAGATGGACAGGTAGACAGACAAACAGGGAATGTGTAAACAGGTAGGATGTGAGAGACATGTCTTTGAGCTCAGCATGTACACCTGCCTCCTTCTCCCCTGACCACTGTGGGAAGCTTTCCCTTCTGAACCTTGTCTGTCCCCAATCTAAACTTTACCTCCCCTCCATCCTCCCTGGGATCCCACACAGCTTCTCTCTCTGACAAGCTGGTGTTCCAGAGGCCCGAGGGCAGACCCTTTGTTGAGGGATAGGGCAGCTGCGTGTACCCCCAAGAACTGCAGGAAATGTAGTTTTCTGAGGCTGTCTATGGTCATCCATCCTCTGTGGCACCCTGGGCCTCAGTTTCCCTATCTCTCTATGCAGACGTGCACACCTGCCTCCAAAGGGTTCTGTGAAGGTCAAGTTCCCAGAATAGCATCTGTGGAACTGCAATTACTAATCTCAGGCAACCACCCTCCATGCAGAGAAACTGAAGCCCAGAGAGGGACAGCCAGCCGGTACATCTGGGTCACATGACACCACCCTCATTTCCATGTGCTAAATCCTAACGCTGGGAGAGGGCAGAGCCTGACCCTCACACCGAGTTCCATCCTGTGGCACCAGGCACAGGAAGAACCTCTCTTTCACGGAAAACTCCCTCCAGTGACCAGGAAAAACATCCCTAAAGGCTGTCTGCTTTTCAAATTTCAGTCGCCATAGCAACCTAGCACAACTATTTATGTGACATCTCTGCCGTCCAAGTCTCGCAGAGCAGAGCACGCTAGAGAGTCAGCTCAGTCCTTCCAGAACAACACATTTTTTCAATCAATTTAGGGCTGGGAATTTTTTTTTTAAATATAAACACACATAAAAATATGCCGTGCAAAACTTTAAGAGCTAACCGGGAAACGCTGGTTTATATATCCCCGTTCTCCCTGAATTGCTTCAGGAGGCACCTTCTGATCCTGACGTGACAGGTTAGACTCAGGTCTGCACCCAGAGCCAGCTTTGCACCTCTTGGGCCGCATCATGAGTCCTTGGGAAGTGAATGCAGGTCTCTGGTCCCGGATGCATTTGGGTCCAGTTGGACCCCTTGCCCAATACTGGAATCGAGAAGGACCTCAGAGGATGTCCGGAACAGAAACACTGCCTGGGGGTGGGGGCTGGTCACAGCTGCTGGGTGTTAGGGCTGTCGGAATTTTTGGCTCCCAGCTCCCCATCAGCCACGCACATGCCGTTCCCTTTGCTGGAGTTCTCTCTGTCAACCTGTCAAAGAGGCTGTGCCTGGGCTGGGTGCTGTGTGAGTCTTGGAATCCCTAACTGTTTTCAAACAAGAGGCCCCAGCTGCTCTCTCTGCAGCAGAATTCTGCAGGAACGCTGGACGGGGAATCAAGTTGTTGAGGAAGGAAACAGAGTTCTCAGAGGTCAGGGGTCACCACCACGCCCCGATGATGGTTCAGATCGCCATTCTGTCCCCTGTCCCACTCCCTTTACCTTCTCTGGGCCTCACACAGTGATAAGTATGAGGAACCACATGTAAGACTCAGGGTCACACAGCAAGTCTGCACAGGAGTCTCTGCCCTAGATGCCAACACTGCTTCCTCAGCAGGCCTGACCTCAGGTTGTCCCTTCCACCCCACCCCCAACACATCAGCTCCCTTAACCTGTGATCTAACCTTGTCACTTCTCCCTGAACTTCTATGGGAGCCAGGGATCCCAGTAAACACCCATGTACAGCACACAGCATGGGAGAAGCCTTGAGTTCCATCCACAGCACCAGAAGGGAAGGAGCAGGGGCTGGGGGCACCTAATCCTGCTAGGCTGCCCACTGAGACTCTTACTGATATGACTTCTGCCAACCTCGGCAGCTTCAGCTCCCGCCTTGCCCTCGGCGTACAGCTCCGGCCGTCTGCAGCCAGTGGAATGGGTGTGTATCGCTGTTCCACAAACTATCAAATGACTGACCACTGGTTCTCTGATGTCTAGCACATGGCAGTCTAGGAACCCTGCTCCCTCATCCAGCCTTCCCAACTGGGTTCTCACGTGCAGGCCATGCTGTCTCAATCTAACTCCTGGCACACAGGTTGCCCACAGGTGCGTCCTCCACGTCTGTCCCAGGAGTCAAGTCCCCAAGGTCTGGTTCCAGCTGTCCTGCAGACACACTAGTCTGGCCACCTCACCTTTGGCCGAGCTCCATCCTTATAAACAATGATCCGAAAAGTGAACGAGTCCGTATGTCTGTCTCCTGCTGACATTCCTGGCCACGTCTCACACCCCAAACACCATCCAGACAAGCTTCAGACCTCTGCTCCCACCTGCTGCTCTCCTCTCTGCCCAACCCAGCTGCCGTCCTTTAAGAAAGGTTCAAGGGCCCTAACCAGTGAGGAAGACTGCTCTCACCAGCCCTTCACCATAGGGCTGTCCGCATCAGAGCACTTACGTGTGCTTTCACATGTGGCCCGAGGGCCAACTCCCCCTTCTCATGTTCAGAACTGACCCCACACACACACACACACACACACATGACTTCCCCCACACTAAGGATCTGCTCTCTTACAGAGACTTGGAGCAAAGGAAATCCATAAACGAACAAGTGGACAAGGCACATGGGTCAGGTAGTGTGGGTGGACAGATAGGTGGGTAGATAGTCTAAGAAGATGACCAAGGAATGCATGAGGAGATTGATGAACAGATGAGTAGAAGGGTTCAGAGATGGATAGATGGGTGGGTGGGTGGGTGGGTGGATGAACAAGAGAATGAATAGATGGGCAGGTGGGATGATGGATAGATGGAGGGATGGATGGATGGGTGGGTAGGTGGATGGATAGGTGGATGGATGGGTGGATGAATGGGTGGATGGATGGATGAATGGACTGACAGATGGACAGATGGATGGGTGGATGGGTAGATGGATGGATGATGGATGGATGGATGGGTGGATGGGTAGGTGGGTGGATGGATGGATGGATGGATGGGTAGGTAGGTGGATGGGTGGATGGATGGATGGACAGATGGATGGATGGGTGGATGGGTGGGTGGATGGATGGATGGATGGATGGATGGATGGGTGGATGGATGGGTAGGTGGATGGATGGATGGATGGATGGATGGGTGGATGGACGGACAGACAGATGGACGGACGGACGGACAAATGGATGGATGGATGGGTTGTTGGATGGGTGGGTGAGTGGATGGGTAGGTGAGTGGATGGGTGGGTGAGTGGATGGATGGGTGGATGGGTGGATGGATGGATGGATGGATGGGTGGAAGGATGGATGGGTGAGTGGATGGATGGATGGATGGATTGTTGGATGGGTGGGTGAGTGGATGGGTGAGTGGTGGATGGATGATGGATGGATGGATGGATGGATGGTGGAGGGTGTGTGGATGATGTGAAGTAGGGTAATGAGTGGTGGGTTGAGGGAGGGTGAATGGGAAGATAAAGACCCTCCAGGGCCACAGGTAGCACTCCTTGTCTGGGCTGGGACACTGGGTGTTGGGTACTGACTGGTTCAGCACAGTGTTAAATGCTAACTGAGCATAGCACCCTTCATCACCTTACTAGTTTGTCAGCCCCACCCCGGAAGCTGACCCTACACTCAGCATAGTTCTACTGCCAGCTTTGTGCACATTTATCATCGAAGGACAGAACCCAGATTCACACTATGGGTTAATAGAAAACATGAGAGTTCTTAATAATGAAATCCTTGGCTTTGGTAATTACACAGGCCTTCCTTCATAATTACCCTGCAGCTGTGACAAGAGGCTGAAATCAATTAGCCAGGGCTGATGACACCCTAGGAATGTCCCCTCATGTCTACATTGGATCACCAGGATCCTGGAGGTCACTTACCTCTGAGCCAAGAAGTGTCTAATAAAATGGCTGCATGACTGCAGAGCTGTAGTATGTAGTATGAAGGCTGTAGGCTGTACACTATAGTATGTAGGCTGTAGGCTTTAGTATGCCGGCTATAGTATGTAGGCTGTAGTGTGCAGTATATAGGCTGTAGGCTGTAGGATGTAGGGTGTAGGATGTGCACAGCCTGGCACATCCTTCAAGCCCATGGGGTGTTTGAGTCAGGAGCCTAGCAGAAGCCCAGAGGATGGGGGTCTGGATTTACTGATGAAAAGACAGAAGTTCCGGGAAGAACCCAGCTCATCAGAGCTGTCTCGGTTCACCTTTCCTCCCTCTGAGTGACAAAGCCCATAGTCGTCTCTCTAAGCTGAGCCATGCTCCTGTCTCTTGCAGTCAGCTGTACACTGATGGATGACTGTGAGTCAGACCCTGGGAAACAGCAAGCACTACACACAGCTTCTGCCCGGCTAAGTGGGCAGAGCACCATGGGAAAAGTAATGCCCAGGCAGGTTGCTAGGATATGGGAACTAACTCTCTCTCTCTCTCTTTCTCTCTCTCTCTCTCTTCCTCCCTCCCTCCCTCCTTCCCTCCTTGCTTTCTTTCTGTGTTTACCTGTGTCTGTCTCTGTGTCTCTGTGTGTGTCTTTCCTCTTTCTCTCCTCACTCTCTGTGTGAATATGTCTATGTGTCTGTCTATCTATCTGTCTCTGTCTCTGTGTCTCCCTGTGTCTGTATCTCTCTCTGTCACTCTGTCTCTCTCTGTCTCTGTCTCTCTGTGACTCTGTCTCTGTCTCTGTGTGTGTGTGCCTCTGTCTCTGTTTCTGTCTCTCTGTGTCTCTGTCTCTGTGTGTGTGTTTGTGTGTGTGTGTGTGTGTGTGT
>NW_021604728.1:343713-349550 GCF_004785775.1 Grammomys surdaster
AGGGAGAGGGAGAGGGAGAGGGAGAGGGAGAGGGAGGAGAGGGAGAGGGAGAGAGAGAGAGAGAGAGGAAGAGGAGGAGGAGGAAGAGAAGGAAGGAGCATAGGGGAGGGTCTGGATCTATTTCTAGACTGCTTAATCCATGCCATGAAAATGGCGTTTTCTCTTAAAAGTGGCAGTTTGGGGACTTCCCAGTCACATGAGGTCGGGGGGTCTTCCAGCAGGTGGCTTGGCAGAGTCTGAGCCTCCAATGCCCTGGATGTGCACCACGCTCAAAAAGCTACCCTGTTGACCCTGAGGTCCTTCTCCGAGCTGGGTCCTTGAGAAGCCACTTGAGCTCAGGCAGCCTCTGTCCACAGCACTCTGTGCAGCGATGAGAAGAAGCGGTTGGCTGCTCCTTAAGGCGCAGCTCCTCCACTGTGCCATCTCAGAGCTGATGTGAATTGCCCTACTCTGAAACCCCAAAAGCTAAGAGGGGCTTGGAGAGCTGAGACCTAACGGCATCTTCTCCCACTCCTTCCCGCCTCCCCGACCTGCCAGCAGGATTGTGGATTTCAGCTCGAGCACTCACACCTGGCTTGGTGAGGCCTAGGCTAGACGGGCTGGTCCTGTAGCAGCTTGAGGGCTGGACACTAAGGGTGGTGATTCCTCACTACCCAGATGGGAGTGGAAGGGCTGAGTCATGGGACAGCCTTGGTCCATCTGAGAGAGAATACCTTCCCTTTGTCCTCATCTTTCCAAGATTCTCTTCACGGAGTTGGATGTTTTTCCTCCCTTCCCTTCTCCCTACAGCCAATCACAGTCAATCACAGCCAATCACAGTCCACCACAGCCAATCACAGCCCACCATAGACAGTCACAGCCTATCACGGCTCAACACAGCCAATCACAGCCAATTACAGCCCACCACAGACCCATAACAGCCCACTACAGCCCATCACAGCACCACAGCCAATCACAGCCCATCACAGCCCACCACAGCCCACCACAGCCAATCACAGCCCATCACAACCCACCACAGCCAATCACAGCCCACCATAGCCCCAAGAGAGAAAACTGAGGCTTTCAAATATGAGACACATAGTGGCCACCCAGGTGGCGGGGATCCCAGAAGCTACCTGGAAATCTCTCTTCTTTGGGAGTTTTGTTCCTGACAGGTGAGCCAGGGGCTAGGAAGCTTTGATGGGCTATTCCTGGGGAGGACTTTGTCACCCCCACGATATTTGGTATGGCAGCCAACGTTTCTGTGGGCCTCTACTGGCACAAGGCACTGAGGTTGGGGAGAACCTATGGTCTTGGGTACAACTTAGATCCAAGGCTTCAAGGAGGGGCAGGAAACACAGAGGCTTACCAGGTACTGAGTGTATAAAGCATCTATCCTACAGATGTTATACCCTTGATTATAAGCTCACCAAGAATGAACTGGAGAAGAATGAAGCCCCCAAGGGTCTCAGTCTTACTTCACAACCAATCCATACTGCCTATGTGTCTTTGCAGAAGGCTCTTCATACTTACGGGTGTGTGTGTGTGTGTGTGTGTGCGTGCGCGCGCGCGCGCAGGCGCATGCGCCCACGTGCCCATACGAGCTCATGTGCACGCATGCGTATGTGCACAGAGGTCCACATTTGGCGCCCCCCTCTATCAGTCTTGACATCACTTTTTGAGATAAGGTCTCTTACAGAGCCTGGAGCTCACCGATGTGGCTAGCCTGGTCTCCAGGTTGGTTGGCTTTGGTCCACCTGTCACAGCTAGAATTATTTGGGAAGAGGGAGGCTCAATTGAGAAAATACCGCCATAGGATTGGCCCGTAGGAAAGTCGGCTGGATGTGTTCTTGATTGATGGTTGGTGTGGGAGGGCTTTGGTATGGCCCCGCCCACTGTGGGCGGGGTCACCCAGGCAGGTGGCCCTGGGTTGTATGAACGAGCAAGCTGAGCACACCCTGGAGAGCAAGCCAGTGAGCAGCATTCCTCCATGGTCTCAGCTTTAGCTCCTGCCTCCAGGTTCCTGCCCTGTTTGAGTTCCTGCCCTGGCTCTCCTCAGCAATGAAGGTGACCTAAGAGTCGTAAGATGAAATAAGCCCTTTCCTTTCCAAGTTACTGAACTCCAGTTAGGCCAAAGCCTAACTGGGTCACCTGGGCCAGTGAGCTCTGGGGAGCTGCCTGTGTCTGCTGCCCCAGCCCGGGGTTTACAGGTGTGTACTTCCAGGATCAGCTTTTTACGTGGATGCAAGGGATCTGAACCCAGGCCCTCACGCCCATGTGGCAAGTACTTGACCTACTGAGCCACGTCCACAGCCTGCTCCCTTCACAAGATTTCACACTGTAGCACGGCTGGCCCAGAACTCACTGTGTAGCTCAAGATGGCCTCCCAACTTTCAGCAATCCTCCTGCCGTAGACTCCCAGTAGAGGAATTACAACTGAGCGCCTCCCACCCAGATTTCTCCAGACGCTTTTTAATGATATCCTTACATGCACTCTGTTCTCAGGAACAAGATCCTCTCAAAGATCCCCTCCTGCACTTGGGGAAATGGGTCCGTGTCTGTCCCACAGTCTGTCTCGGAGGTCGAAAGGTCCCAACACAAGCTTTACTCTCCTGGTTTGTGAAAGACACTAGCTTCTGCTGCTCCAGGCAATGATGGAATCAGGCCTTGCACACGCATTGGAGTGGGCTCCGTTTGCACTCTTATCCATGGTACATAGGGGCTGCAACCTTGTTTTTATGTGTGACAGAAAAAAAGGGCACATATGTCCCCAAGATGTCACCAACATGGAATAGCTCCCTCACAAGTGAAATGTGCAGCATATGCAGAATATTAAATGTATTCAGGGCTAAATGGACGGCTCAGCAGTTAAGAGCACTGGCTGATCTTCCAGAGGATTCACGTTCCATTCCCAGCACCCACATGGTGGTGACTCAAACCATCTGTAACTCTGGTTCCAGGGGGTATGACAACCCCGCCTGGCCCCCACAGGAACTGCATGCACATGGTACCCAGAAATACATGCAGGCAAAACACCCACACACATAAAATAAATCCCCAAAGGACATATACATATCATAAATTATACATGCACTTGTTGGCCTGGCATGTGCACATCATATGTGATATACATGCACCTATCAGCCAGGTATACATACTGCAATCTCATCAGGCATAGACACATGATATATATTATACCTGCCATATATGTATGCACCTGTTGTCCAGGCATTTACATATACTATACACAGGCACCTATTAGCCAGGTGTGTACACACACATACACACATACATACACACACATAGAGATAGAGATAGAGATATACACATACCTGTCTGGCAAGCATAGACACATCATATATGTATCCACCCACAAGCCAAGCATAAACATACTGTGGTTTATACACTTACATGTACCTTTCGGCTGCATGCAAAACTACACACCTGTCATTTAGTACTTGAGAAACCAAGGCAGGGGGTGACAAGTTTCAGACTGGCCTGTACTGTGCAATGAGACCCTGTCTCAAAACTAAAACATAGCAAAAGGCAAGCACACAAAAGAAGTACATCCATCATGAGATCCACTCACCCACACCTGGCAACCAGCAGCCTGACCAGCAGGAGACTGTCCATTCCCAGCCTGAGGCTTGTAGCTGCTTCCTGCTGTTGCTGGATCCTCTGTGGCCTTTTGGCTCGGTGATTCCAACCTCTGCTCTCTGCCTTGACCACAAATCTGCCAAAAGAAAGTGTAAAAACAAAACATCTTTATGAATTTGCAAGGGACGCAGAAGGGAGGAAGAACACGGGGTCCCCAAGAATCATCATGTAGCTTGGACCCAGATTTCTCCTAAGACTCCAAGTGTTTCTTAATTGTTTAAAAAAAAATCAGAATTCTTTATGAGGGAACAGTGATATTCAAACAGTGTCCTTGCTGTAGGCCTACCCTTTTCGCATGAAAGGCCAAGGGGACCCAAGTGTGCGCACCTGCTTGCAGCTAGAGAAAGTTTCAGCTGGGCTGCATTGTGTCTCATGGGCAACCAGGGGCCTCGGGAGCTTAACAGAGGGCCCCAGCCATGTGTCTCCGGGATTTACAGAGGGCTGTGAGTGCTAAGAGCTGGAGTTTGGACACAACTACTGGATCTTAGGCCAGGCAGAGGGTGGAGGAGAGGAAGAAAGATAGCCAGAATTCATGCCTGCACCTCTGTGGGCTAAGAGTGGAGGTGGGGTCAGAAGTTCCTTAGTCTCACACACCCTCCCCAGCAATCAGAAGTCTGTGGAAGCCATACTACTGAAGGCAGAAGATAGACGGGTCAGGACGGACCTGTGTGGCAGTCCACAAGAAACTCCCAGAGCTCTGAGGTTCCCCTTCCCCAGCCCAGTGTGATGAGCTGCCACAGATTAATAGCGCAGTGAACAAATGCTTCCAGAGCCTTCTGTGGCTGGTTCTTCTGATTTCAAGATAGTGAACACACACAGGTCCTGGATCTAAGTCAACATAGGCCCCGCTTGACCACCCACACACCCCAAGCAAGCCTTCGCTCCTCGAAACCTCAGATTCCCTTCTGGGAAGGGGGGCTACCACCCTGAGCTTCGAGCGTGGTGGCTTGCAAGGTGACAGGAGACCCACAGAGCTTTGACTGGTGTGCCAGCTTCCTGGGACACCCACAAGGCCGACCACTTTGCTTATTGGACACCAGTACCCCAAGAGGGTAACTGTGGGGCTAGGCGTCCTGGGCTGGGGAGATCCAGGCTCTGGCTCACTGACGTCTCTCAAACACAATCAGTTACACATCCCTATTAGCATATTTTTCATTGTAACGCAGCCACAGAGAGGGCGTTCTTGGACTGTTTATTGCTGCTCTGAGCTAATATTTGTTAAAGTGATTAATATGTTTTTCAAACCTCTGTGACAAGCCGAGCAGGCTGTATTCATCTCCACCGCGGGGGCTGCAGGGGGAGGGGCAGGAGCCTCTGCAGTGGCCTCAGGGAACCTGCCCTGCCCAGCTCCTAGGACCCCCCCCCTTATCTCCTCCATGCCCTGTCTCCTTCACCCTCACATCCTTCCAGCAGAGCATCTCCATTGCTAGAGCAAGCGGAATCCTCCCAGGCCTCGTCTCCTCTGGGCCTCTCTCTTCCTAGCTCTCTTCATGGTTGCCAAAGCACCGGCTGTCCCTCCGCCCCTGCATCCCCCACCTGACCCTACTTTTTAAAAACCACGATGAAATACTGAAAGCACAGAACCGCAACACCCAAGACTGTTCTGCGGCCCTAGAAACATTCTAGGTCGATCTGCAACGCGAACCACCCACCGCATGTGGCTCTGAGCACAGGAATTGGGCCGTTCCTTAAGCAAGGAGAAACTCTAGCGTTGGCAACAGTGGGGGCGGAGGCGCCACGTTAAAGGAAAACAAAGTCCAGCCCAGACCGAAGCGTGCTGCAGCTCGCTAACACCAAACAAATAGCTGATCTCCAAGAGTTCTGGAGTGGAAATCGGCCCCCAAGCTTGGGGGACAGAGAGTGATGATGACCATTTGGGCAGGATGGTGATCATGGGAAGGGTGCTCACCATGGAGAGGAAGGGAGAGCATGCTGATCATTTCAGGGGTGATGGTAGTAGAGGAAGGGGTGGTGATTGTGTACAGAAGAGGAGGATGACCATTTGGGAGGATGGTGATCATGGGAGGGTGGTGCTCACCATGGGGGGAGTATACTAATTATTTCAGGGATAGTGATAGTGGGGTAAGGGTGGTGATCGTGTGGGCAGAAGGATGACCAAGTAGGGAGGATGGTGATCATGGGAGGAAGATAATGACCATGGGGGAGGAGGAGGATGACCAAGTGGGGAGGATGGTGATCAT
>NW_021604728.1:349560-356926 GCF_004785775.1 Grammomys surdaster
GGAGGATGACCAAGTGGGGAGGATGGTGATCATGGGAGGAAGATAATGACCATGGGGGAGGAGGAGGATGACCAAGTGGGGAGGATGGTGATCATGGGAGGAAGATAATCACCATGGGGGAGGAGGAGGAGGACCAAGTGGGGAGGATGGTGATCGTGGAGGGGAGGATGTTGATATGTGGATACAAGAGCTCGGATAACAGCCACACACCATGGTGTTCTGTATCAATCACGCTTTGTGGCTGCTGGTTTTTCTATGCCTTCCTTATCTTTGGCTGGTCTTTTAGGCAAGAAACAGTTTATACATTGTACCCCCTGGAGGTCCTGAGAGGTCTCCCTTGTGGATCAGAGAGACTCCTCTATCCTGCTTTCAGAGCACAGATGGGCACCATGGCAGCACTCAATGCCAGTACAGGGGGCCCTACTTCCTCACAGGCCCCCTGATGCTGGGAGCCTCAAGGCTTCCAATTTCTGTCACGTGGATGGGTGGCACTTTGTGATTGTTTCTGTTTGTATTTCCCATTTACAGGCAAGGCTGAAACGCTGTCCTGCTGCCCTACTGTGTTCATGATCATTTTTCTTATTGATTTACAAGAGCTCTTTACATATTCTGGACCCAGCCAACTCTCCATTATGCACATATACATATCTCCCCCTATACTTTAATAAAATTATTCATGATGACTTTGGTTAGAAAGAAGTTTTAAAATTCAAGGCAGCCATATTCACCCTGCATCTATGATTTTAAGCTACAATTAAAATGTCTTCCCTCTGGGGTTATAAAGACACCTTACAGTGCCATATAGAACAGTTTGATTTTTTTTTTTTTTTTTGGCTTGCATTTCGATTCTTGATACATCTTGATTTCCTTTACCTGAGTCACCCTAGCTGTGTAACAAATGGTCATTTAAACAGCACACGTGTGCTCTCACGGCGTCTGTGGTCAGGAATCTGGGCCTAGCTTAGTCAGAGCTTGTGCTCAGGGTGTCCCCGTGGTGCCAGCAGGGCAGTTTCCTGCCAGAAGTTTGAGTGAGTGAGGAGTTCCTGGGATGTCAGCAGGGTCATCCTGCTGACAGCTGTAAGACCATTAACAGACACCTCTCCAAAGAGGCGAGCATTCCACGCCACTGCCACGTGTGCTGACTAAATCCGGTTGTGGGTCCTACCCACTCAGGGAGCAGCTCACACGGCACACAAACCCACCCGAGTCAAGTCCAGGCGCGCATGCGCACTGGTCCCCATTTCCCTAGCCTCCTCCGCTGGCCATGAGGCCTTGCACCAGGTGTGGTGTCTCTAGAGTCCCTGTGCTTGTCCTATAGGCCCTGTCTTCTCAACCCCAGTTCCCTCAGAACACCCCTGGGTGTCTTCCAGGAATACACCTGGATCTTCTGACTCCATTTCGGGACTCTCAGAGGTGGGGACGCTGACTCATTGCCCCACCTATGAGGTAGGTCTCCATGCCTCCTCATTTCAACAGGGGTCCTGAACCCTCACGTGGAAGTCACTACCTGGTGACCCTGTCATCCCCGCTCACATCTTTGACTCGAAGTTGCTCGAGTTTCACCTACTAATGGGCCCCCAAGACTCTTATGAGGCCGCCATCTCTGTGGCAAAGTATCGAACAGATGCACCCTGAGGGAAGAAGGGCTTGTCTGTCTCAGTTTCAGAGGTCTCAATGCCTGTGGCCCGCACTGAGGGCTGGAAATAGAATAGTCACCTCACAGGGGACAAGGGGGAACAGAAGGTCACAGGGAAGGGTGAGCAAGAACAGCTCTAAAGACAAGCTCCTCTTCCTGGGACCACCCCTGCCTTGTCCTGCCCCGCCCAGGCAAGCCCGGCTCAGCCCCACAGCTTCTGGAGTCATTTGGAGTGATTCCCAGACTCCCTGACAGCAGCCTCTGAGGACATTTCCTTTCCAACCAGAGCAGGCTGCACAGAGACTGGCAACTGGTGAGGCTCCCCTCAAGAGACTCGGTTCACCTTGACTCTGCCTTCCCACAGATGGTCGCCACCTCCCAGGCCCGCCCCAGGAAGCCCGGTATTCCCTCCTTCTTCTGAAATCTACATAATTGACAGCTGCTTCCTTCCATCTTCTGTCACTACCACCAATCTCCTGTCCTGACTCTTTCTGGTACCTTAACTCTGCCCTCCACTGTGGTCTGTTTCCAACATGGCGGTCAGAGCTGTATTTTTAAAGGCAGAAGCCGTTCCTCAGTGTCTACGACTTCCCACTGCTTTGGGAATAAAATCCAGATTCCTCAAATGTCCCTCGTGACAGCCACCACTGGCCCTCGGTCTCTGTCCGTCATCACCTGAACCTCCCTAGGCTGCCCCACTGAGCCCGATTGTTTCTCTAGGCAGGAAGCTCTGGGGTGGTCCTCCAGGCAGTACTGGATCACCAGCCCTGAGCAGGATGTCAGAAGCAGCCCCGCTGACCCAGCCCATCCCTGGTGTTGTCTGGGCAGGAGGCCTTAGGGAGAAACCCCTCATTCCAGCCAGGTTGTTCCTGGTCTTCATGGTGGGAGCTGCTTTAACATCTGCACTGGCCTTTGGACCTTTTTGTGTGTACCCTGGCTCCCTTAGGTAAGGACAGGCACCCTACCTACCACTCTGTACAGCCACCACCATTGCTCTAGATGTCTCTCAAAAGCAGAAATGACCTAAGACATCAGGCCCAGGCAAGTCAGGAGCCAAATGTTACCTGAGGAAAAAGGTTGAGTCCAAGGTGAGACCTGTCTCCTAGGCAGGTTACTTGGCTGTGTTTGCACCAGGAAGATAGAATCCTGGGGATGTAGCTGAGGGTAAGTGTGAAACCAGGCAAGATTCTCCTGGGCCTCAGTTTCCCCAATTGTGTTACAGCATCTGTGTCCAAAAGTCAAGGTAAGGTCCCAAAGGACCCTGTCCTGGCATGAGCCAAGCATTTCTACAGTGAAAGAGTTGGATGGATATTCAGCAAAAGTGGTGACAGCTGGGTGGGCAAAGGAAACATGTACTAGCAGTGGCCACTGAGGTGCTCTGTGGGGACAGCGGCAAACGCTGACGACAACCATTCTGCAGGGACAGTTGGCCTCAAGCCAGGTGCCTTGCAGACAGCTCCACGTCCCTACCCTTCCTTCCCATGGCCCCAGCTCATTCACATTGTGGCGATAGTAACCTGAGGCACATGTCCACGGTCACACGGGTGGGATGGGGCAGCTTACCCTCATTTAGCCTCCTGACCAGCTCTCCTCCACGGAAAGCTCCCTATGTGCAACCCCAAGTGAAGTCATGGGGACTGGCAAAGACCTGAACTGAATGTCAGCATCACAAGTGGGATTGTGAATACCACACAGGGGCTGCTCACAAACACATGACCCGCAGCCCTTCGGGTCCTAGGCGACTGGCCAGCCCGGCTGTGTTGCTCAGTCAGCATCCAGGAGCAGAGCTGGCAGAGTCCAATTGCCAAGACTGAGGAGACTGGACCAAACACAGCTGACAGGCACCGTGCCACTGCAGGGAAGCCATGACACGTGTGGGAAGAGCACTGGTCCAGGGGAGTATGGGCTGGGGAGGGGTTCTGGAGTCTGTACCCTGCTCTAGATCTCCTGGGTCTTGGTAAGCTCTGGGGTCCTCCTTCTCTGGTGGATCCCACACCCGTGCTGAGATGTCAGTGTCTGGCCACCATGGCCTGCAGGCTGTTCGTTCATAGCCACTGAGGCCTCAAGTCTGCAATCAAGCTGATGCTGTGTGTCTTCCTGAAGCTGGTACGTGGCTCCTGCCTAGCTCTGCCCCTCCTGGTGGCCCAGAGCACTCGGAGGCACTCCATGGCTAATGACCATGTTCCTCTAGCCTTCCTGTCTGCCATCACACAGGCTCTTCCATGTTTCATGCCTGACTCTTGTCAGGACACTTGTCTTTAGGCTTATGGGCCTCTGCATCTCCTGGGATGACGGTCCCTTAAGGTGCTTTGACATCTGGGCATTGGTAAGTACTCCTTCCCCAGAGAAACACAGTTTACACTTTGGTGTGGGGCCTCTGCAGTGGTCTTGCTGAAGACTGAGAGGTCTCGAGAGGTCTTGCTCCACCCACTGGACCTCCTTCACCCTCACTGAGCTACGTCACAGGTGTCCCATGATGCACTCTGTTTCTGCCCCGGTCTACTCCTGTCACCAATCCTTCTTCAGCTGGTGTCCCCTGAGGATGCCTCCTCGGGGATCCACAGACATGTTTTCATTTATTGGAAAACCAAAGAAAACTTAAGCTTTGTCCAGCCAGGATAACAGCTTAGCCACAGGAGACCACACACACTCACGCACACAAAACACACATGCACACACAAGCACAGGCACACGTGTGCACATACATATGAGCACACACATGCACACGTTCATACATGCACATACACACATGCACACACATGAGCACACCCACCCACATACACACATGTATATGCACACACATGCATACACACAGGCACATGCACACATGAGCACACACATGCACATGTTCACATATGCACACACATGCACACACAGGCACACACAGGCATGCACACACACGTGCACATACACACACATATACTCACACGCACAGTACAGCACAGCACAGCACATGAACAAGAACATCAGCAGAGAATGTTAATTTAAAGCCTCCAGGCAAACACCACAGCCCAGTGCCTCCCGAAGCAACCATACAGAAGCCTCATGTGATGAGTCTGGGCTGCCTGAGGATACAGGCTTAAATTCAAATCCTACTCTTCACCTCCTCCTCTGCCCTCTCTCCACCTGCGCCCTTGCCTGTCTCCACTGAAGAGAAACCGTGACTCGGCCTGGTGTGGAAACACACCTGAGAGCCGGGGCCTCTGTGAGTATGAACCAGGCACTGACTATGTGCCAGATGAGGGGCAAACTGTCCTGTGGATCCTGGGGCCGACCTCTATGCTTATGCTTCGCATTGTCTTCCAAGGAGCAGCTGAAGCCCCCAAGAGGACCCGTGAGCCCAAACAGCTACACAGTGTCACCCAGACATGATCTGGGACTCACAGCAGTGGAGCTGGGCAGGCAGAAGTGAACCCTGAGCCTCTCTGGTACAGATGGGCAAGCACTGATGGCCTGGCCCAGGGTGTGTCCCCTATAAGCCACAAGCACCCAGGCTGTAGTGGGTCAGAAGGATAAGGAAGTGACCTCTGTCGGCTAAACACCACTCCCCTGCCTTTATTTTTTTCACTGGGTAGCCCAGGCTGGCCTGGAATGCACCATCCTCCTGTTTTAGCCTTCGGAGTGCAGGGACTCCCTCACCAGGCTCCAACACCACCCTGGGGTCAACAGACTGGGACACAATTAGAACTTGGCGCTGCTGGACGTGGATAAGGGCACTTGGCCCTTACCAAGGGATCTGGAAGGCACCGGTTGTCTCTTCCTCTTCATGGAAGTCAGAGTTCTTTACCACCTGTTACCTAGGCTTGAGGACAAGCCTTGGATGCTAGCCTATGACGGAGATTTACATCTTAGGAAGGGCTCAGAAGGGTAGCATAGGAGTTTATAAAAACTCATGTCAGGAGCAATAAAGAAAAAAGAGGACTATGGGAGTGAGACCGTGAAGGAGCGGGAGACAGGGCAGCCTCCGGCAGACCAGGGACAACAGCCAGAATGATCCAGCAGAGGAAACAGCTCTACAGAGGCCCCCAGCCAGGGAACAGCTGTGTGTCTGCAAAGAACAGAAACAATGTGACCGGTGGACAGGGCAGGCGCTGTGGGTTCTAAGCAGGAACTTGGTGCAGAAAAGTGAGAGGAACTGTGAGGTCTGCTTTGGAAACCCGGAAGCAGAAGAGAAGTTGGGCGGCGGCTCAGGGACCACAGCACTGGCTGCTTAGCCAAGGCGGATAGGCCTGCGGGCAGGATGGAGGCCCTAGGCCAGATGTGCAGTGGTTGGTGTTACATTTTGGATCTGAGTCGAGCAGACTCAGATATTGAAGGCTGGGTGACTCCTTCACTGAGATGCGAGCAAACACTGAGGAAAGCAACCTCATCAGTGCTGATTGGCGGATGAAGCCATGGTGGGAGGAGCTGAGGAGTTGGGTGTTGTCCTGGCTCCTCCCACAGACCCTGTATCTATTTCCTGCCCACTTGGAGAGACTTCTTGTTTTCCTTTCCTTCCTACTCTCCCTCTCCTACATAAGCCCCGTAGCGTTTTTTTTTTCTCCATTTTCGGGACAAGGAGGTCTCATGTAGCTCAGGATAGCCTCAGAATAACTGTACAGCTGAGAATGACCTTGAGTTTCAGATCTTCCTGCCTCCTGCTCCTGAACGTTGGGATTGGAGGGACATACCACCACCGTGGTGGGTCCGTGCAGGGCAGAAGATCAAGCCTGGGGCTTCACGAGCTGTCCGGCAAGCACTCTACCAAATGAGCCACATCCCCAGCCTGGGATTAACACTTTTGATCCGCTATGTATGTGCCGCACCCACTCCCCTCACCAAGACATTCAGCCTCACCACAGGCCCAAGGACACAGAGCCAGCCAGCAGGGTCAGATCATCTGAAAGTGTGGGCCAAGTTAATTCTGTCACAGCGACAAAGAACTGGCAGACGTTAAAGGGCTTCGCACAGTGTGTAGGGATTAGAATGAGAATGAATGGTCCCCAAGCTGACATATTTGACTGCTTGGTCCCCAGATGGTGGACCTGCTTGGGAAGGATCAAGAGGTGTGGCCTTGTTAGAGAAGGTGTGGCCTTGTTGGAGGTGTGACCTTGGAGTGGGTGTGGCCTTGTTGGAGTGGACATGGCCTTGTTGGAGTGGGCATGGCCTTGTTGGAGGAGGTGACTGTGTTGGAGGAGGTGTGGCCTTGGAGGAATTGCGGCCCTGTCAGAGGAGGTGTGGCCATGTTGGAGTGGATGTGACCCTGTCAGAGGAGGTTTGACCTTGTTGGAGTAGGTGTGACCTTGTTGGAGGAGGTGTGGTCCTGTTGGAGGAGGTGTGGCCCTGTTAGAGGAGGTGTGGCCCTGTTAGAGGAGGTGTGGCCCTGTTGGAGGAGGTGTGGCCCTGTTGGAGGTGTGGTCCTGTTGGAGGAGGTGTGGCCCTGTTGGAGGAGGTGTGGCCTTGTTGGAGGTGTGGCCCTGTTGGAGGAGGTGTGGCCCTGTTGGAGGAGGTGTGGCCCTGTTGGAGGAGGTGTGGCCTTGTTGGAGGTGTGGCCCTGTTGGAGGAGGTGTGGCCTTGTTAGAGGAGGTGTGGCCCTGTTGGAGGAGGTGTGGCCCTGTTGGAGGTGTGACCCTGTTGGAGGCGGTGTGGCCCTGTTAGAGGAGGTGTGGCCCTGTTGGAGGAAGTGTGGCCCTGTTGGAGGAGGTGTGGTCCTGTTGGGAGAGGTGTGGCCTTGTTGGGAGAGGTGTGGCC
>NW_021604728.1:356936-372145 GCF_004785775.1 Grammomys surdaster
GTTATGGCCTTTTTGGGGAAGGTGTGTCCCTGCAGGTTGGCTTTGAGGTCTCAAAAGTCCAAGCCATTCCCAGTTAGTTCTCAGCGACTGCTCCAGCACCATGCCTGCCTGCCACCGTGCTCCCTGCCATGATGGTGATGGCCTCTAGCCCTCTGGAACCGTGAGGCTCCATATTAAATGCTTTCTAATATAAGTTGCCTTGGTCATAAAGCCGTATCACAACAATAGAAAAGTACCTACGACAAACATCCTATAGAAACTGTACTCTGAACTATTGGTGGCTCTGCCCCGTGGTTCCAGACTGGGTGCCTTGACAAGGACGCTTCTCATCCCCAGTGAGGAAACTGAGGTCTGGGAAAGGTTTGCTGTTTGCTGTTGGTCTGGGCTTTTATTTCAGATTTATTTTTTATTTTATGTATAGGAGTGTTTTGCCTGCATGCATTGTGACTCCATGGTTTACCTGCAGTGGCCAGAAGATGGCATCAGTTTCCCGGGGGCTGGAGTTACTGATGGTTGTGAGCCACCACGTGGGTGCTGGGAACCAACCTGGGGTCTTCTATAACAGCAGCCGGTGCTCTCAACAGCAGAAGCATCTCTCCAGCCCTGTAAGTGAGGACTTACTATGTAACTCATGCTTAGGATCCTCCTGCCTCAGCTTCCCAAATGCTGGGTGACAGGTGTGGACTGCCACACAGTGTGGATAAATAATGTTTCTTATGCCTTCTCAGGCACTGCCCAGACAAACAGGTCCTGTGTGCAGTGACCCCAAGAGTCGTCTGCATGGAGTTACTGTTAAGTGTACTTTACAGAGGAGGGAGCTGGGGCTCAGAGAGGGAATGTGACCAACCTGAGGTCACACAGCAGTTTTTCATAGGAAATAGAAATGGAACCAGACTGCCTGGTCCCAAAGTTTTCGGCCATGTTTTTTTGCTCCTCCTACTGCAACCCCAAGGGCTTTTGCCCCAGAATCTGTGCTAGGGGTAGATGGAGCATGCCAAGCACCGCCCCTGCCCTGATTATCAGACAAAGCAGCAGCGTTCCTGGGTTTTCAGATTGCCTGGGCCGGTGCCAATCATCCCAACTCCCTTGGGGAAAGTGAGGACAGCTTGAAGAACCCCTTGTGTGCGCAGCGGAGAGAGGGTTAAAGTGGGCGCGCTCAGGCTCCTCTCCCTTCTCCCACCCAACCTCCCGCAGGACCTGGCTCAGCCCTGCCTGAGCCCTCAGAGACCTGTGTCATACTGCTGGGTGGTCTCTGGCCAGAGCCCCATCCTCCCCAAGGCCGGGCCCCTCTTCCTCTCCCAGCACGAAACTCCAGCCCATCCACGGCGGACAACAGAGGGGTCCTTCAAACACTAGAGGCCTGGAGGACTTGAAAAACACAAGTAGCTCCTAAACAGAGGCCTTTCAACCGCAGACGGAGCGCGGCTTGCATTTGTTTCCAAAAGCAAGAGGTCCAGGGCGAGAGAAAGGAGCCTCCTCGCGGCTCCCGGGGAGGAGCCGGTGGGGTCAGAGGGCACATTCCAATCGCTAAGATGCATTGACAAGCTCCGCCTCCCTCAGCCCTGTCGGAGACCTGGGGACCAGAGGGGGGTGCCGCTGCTGGAGGAGGGGTGTGGGGGGCTCCAAAAGGCTGGCCACAAAGTGAAGGCAGGAGCCGGCCTCCCGCAGACAGGCCAGAAAAGAATTCCCAGGTCGTACTGAAGGAGCAGGGAGCTGGAGGCAGGGCCCTGGAGGTGGGCAGTTGCTGTAGTGTGTGGAGAAGCTGGAAGCTGTGGGGGGAGCCCTGAGTGACAAGGTGGGGGCTGGCTGGCCATTTGTAAGTCAGCAGCAAGCAGGATCACCCGGTTGGGGGCCGGACTTCCCTCCCAGCCATGGCTGGGCCACCTTGGATAGCTCTCTCGCTATCTCTGAGCCTCAGGTTGTGTGTGGCCCCACACTCTTCCTGGGCTTGAGAATCCATGAAGATAACAGAAACCTCGAGGCCTGGGATGAGGCTGGTGCGTAGGATGGATGCCTCACCTGGAGGAGAGGTGTGGCAGGCCCGGAATGGGCCTGCTGGGCTGCCACTCCCAGCATCCCACGGGAGTTTTCTCTTGCTGGTTGAATATGAAATAACCCTCTCAAAGACGTCATTTCCCTTCAGAGAAAGTGGGGGAGAGGGCTGTAAAGGTTCAGAAATAAAACATATGGGGTGTCCGGGGTAGAGAGTGAATGTGTAGTGTGTTCAGTATGTGTGTGCTGTGTACTGTGTGCATTGGGGTGAGTGTGTAGTGTGTACACTGGGGTGAGTGTGTAGTGTGTGCATGTGGAGTGTGTAGAGTGTGGATGTGGGGTGTGTAGAGTGTGGATGTGGGGTGAGTGTGTAGAGTACACTGGGGTGAGTGTGTAGCGTGTGCATTGGGGTGTTTAGTGCGTACACTGGGGTGAGTGTATAGTGTGTGCATTGGGGTGTGTAGTGTGTACATTGGGGTGAGTGTGTAGAGTACACTGGGGTGAGTGTGTAGAGTACACTGGGGTGAGTGTGTAGTGTGCGCTATGTGAACAGCTGCCTCACTGACCGGAAGCCACGGCTTCTGTCATGACAGATAGCACACACACCCTGTTCTGAGAGCCACAACGGCCCCTCTGTCCCTCTCGAAGCTCTGCTCAGGCATTGGTCACAGCGGAGGAATAACTGGGATGCCCACACCAGACAGTGTGTACCGGAAGGTGGGACCGTGAAGGCGGGGCCTCACGGGCGGTCTGTAGGTCGTGGGCGGAGCTTGACTGAGAGATCTGGGCGGAGCTTAACGCAGAGATCTGCTGTCTTTTCCCTGCGGTGTCTCCTCCTCTATCTTTTGCTCTCTGGCCCTGACACGGGTGACACTGCCAGCCACGTGTACCCCTGCGTGTGGGCGCATGGAGCTAGCCCGACTGGAACCCCCACCTCTGTGAACCAGGTCACCTTCCCTCCACGTCCACGAGGACTTCCTGGGTGCTCATGACAGCTACGTCTGTGCCGTTTCTCTCACCGTGGGAGTGACATGACCATGCTCCTCACACTGCTCACACTGCCCACACTGCTCACGCTGCTCACACTGCCCACACTGCCCATGCCGCCCACACTGTTCACACTGCCCACACTGCTCATACTGCCCACACTGTTCACACTGCCCACACTGCTCATACTGCCCACTGTTCACACTGCCCATGCTGCTCACACTGTTCACACTGCTCACACTGCCCATGCCGCCCACACTGTTCACACTGCCTACACTGCTCATACTGCCCACTGTTCACACTGCCCATGCTGCCCACACTGTTCACACTGCTCACACTGCCCACGCTGCTCACACTACTCACGCTGCCCACACTGCTTACACTGCCCACTGCCCACACTGCCCAGACTGCCCATGCTGCTCACTCTGCTCACCAATATGCCCTCAGCCTCCCTGTCATGGTCCAACCCATCCCCAAAGCTCCTCTTGTGAGAAAGCTATGAACCTAAAACACCCAGGCAGCTCATCCATGAGGGTTCCAGGGTCTTCACTGGGGATATGATACTTATGCCTCTAACTAGATTCTACTCCTTAAGCGTGTCTGAGGGTAAGCCCCAAGAAAACCCAAGCAGCCAGATCACCTGGAACAGTGAAGAGACAGCACCTCCACATCGTCTCAGCTATACAGGCAAACGGGAGGCAAAAGGCGCTGTAGGCTGGAACACAGCACCCTCACTCTGTCCTCCTCTCCTCGGGCCCTCGTGGCTTACAATCTGCTCTCCGAGCCCCGCAGAGGCCACAGGGAAGTTCACCTTGTTATCTTGCCCCCAGTTTCTTCAGCAACAGGACATTGTCACTCTGATGGCCTCTCATGTCTTTCCGTGTGTCCCAAACTCCTGCTTCCAACCTGAACGCACAGCCAGAATCAGAAGGCACCCTGGACACTGAATGAACCACCTCGTCTCTCCCTCCCTTCCCCATCAGCTGGAGAAGGAGACTGGACAGATGATATCCCAGAGATACATCCCAGTCTTTCTGCTTTGACCTCAGAAGACCCAGGTGTTCCATGGAGATCTATGACAACCAAGTCACTGGGTCTCAGTTGCTCTTCTAGGGCAGCAAAGGCCCCACATCGGAGCAGGATGTGAGAGGGAAAGACCAGGGCTGTTGAGTGAAGAGACCCTCTGTACTGTGCTCTGACCGGGGTCCCCCGCCAGCATCCCTGTTTGCGTTGGCAACAGGACCAGACGTGGCAGGACTGGCCCTTGGCCGTCCTTGGAAAAATTGGCTCAGCCTGCAGCTGGACTGGGCCAGCCTTGATGGGGTCTCCATTCTGCTACCAGGCACCCCATTACCTCAGCTTCATACAGGACATGACAGCACAGCCCAGGTGAGGAACAGAGTGTGGCCCAGACAGGGCAGCCATTCACAGTGCCTGTGCAGCCGGCCCTGACCTGCTCTTGGTGCCAGGCCTGGGGCATGAACACTTAGGCAACTGAGAGGACCATGCAAAGGTTACCGGGCAGATGGGCTGTAATGGGGACCTAGGGACTGTGCCCTCCTACCCCAGAGGACACTCAAGAGCGAGTGGGAGCTAGTCTGGGTTAAAGCAGGTCCACGGTGCTCGACACAACCATAAGGTTGTGAGGAAAAGGACACTGACTGCTGAAACTCGGAGCTGGTTATGAGCTACAGAAAAAGAAGGGAGCCAGCAAAGGAAAACCATGGTGACCTGGGCCCTCCAGAGCTAGTAAAGCCTGCCTGACACTGGGTGGAGAGCCAGGGACCCACTTTGCCTGGAATGTGACCAGGTCTTGATTCAGCTGCCCCAAGGTTTCCTGCAGCCTGCACGCCTGAGCCCAGCTTTGATTTCCCCGGGAAAGAGGGTGTTTACTGTGAGTTCCTGAGGGAGACAACTTAAGGGGGTGGAGGGCTCCAGGAAGAACCCCCCACCACCTGCCTCCCCCCTTCACCGTCTCTACACAAAGATTTCTTAAAAGAAACTCGGGGTTGTCCCCTTTCTCTCTTCTTCTTTTGTCCTGCCCAGGGTGAGGCTGTCACCGGAGCCATCTCCTCTCCACAGGCCCACAGACTCATCCCTGCAGCTGTCCCCAAGGCTCCCCACTATCCTGCTACACAGGTCACCTCCAACCTCCAGTTCTGTGCAAAGAACTGAGGGCCAGGCCAGGGAAGGAAAGTGGGGAAAGAGAGCTGAGGGTGGGACAAGAGGGATTGGTGGTGACCCTAGCCAAGCAATAGCAGGGACTCACAGAACACAGATACTCCAGGTCGGTTATGGTCCGCAAGAAGGCAGGCAGACCCAAAGCCCACTCTTTCTTTTTATGACATGAGCTAGAAAGGAGACTATTGACAAGAAGCTAGCACACTGCCTGATTTGGTTGGGACCCTTCTCCGGCCCTGGTCTGTCCTTCTGCCAGAGCGCCACAAAAGAGTCCCAGATAAAAGACTCCCTTGGTCTCTACTGCTGGGTATCTGGGCTTTCCTAACCCCTAGTGGGAGGCCCAGAGGGCATTAGCATATTAAAGGCTCTGAAAAGGTCTGTGGAGAAAAGACCGATTAGCTTTGTGGAGCCCAGGAGGGCATCAGAGTTCCCCAGGAGCTGTCTTGAGACACAGGCCCTCCTGTGAATGTGACCTCTGTAACTCCCTCAAAATTTCAAAGGTCCTCCAACTCCTCAAGACCCTCAAAGCCTTGAGTTAGGGTCCTTGTTTCATCCGCTCCCGGGACTGGCATGTATGAGGCACAGGCACAGAAGACTTTGCAGGTGTGTGTCCCTCGGTGCCTTATGCGGTCTGTCCTCACGCTCTCTCTTGTCTGGGTCAGCTCTGCCTGTTAATCCCAGTGCTCATAACAGCCTTGTTAGTCTCTTGTTAGCCATGAGGTCCTGTCTGTCTGTCCTTGCTGACTGTCACTAACATGCCAGGAGTCAGCATGGAGTCAGTATGAATCCGGGTGCCTACAGAGTCAGGCACTCAGCAGTAACGATTGCAGAGAAAGGTTTGAAAATGAGATTCCAGGAGGACCCGAGTCGTGCTTGTCATTCGGTGGCAGCTAACTGATACTCTGAATGTGAGCGCTATCACTACCCTACAGGATAGTGATTACTCCCTAAGGGGGGGGAGGTACTCTGCCCGAAGTCAGCTTGGCTGAAGCATTGTATCAGGAGTAATTGTTTTCCTGGGTCTCACAGTTCCAAGGATGGAGGGCTAGCCTAGGCTCACCCTTCTGTCCATGACAGAAACACCAGTGAGATCAGAAACTTCTGGAAAGGAGACAGCTTGGACTAGCATGTCAACCCCAGATGGGAAAAAGTAGATGAACTCTATTTTGGACCTAGAATCATCTCAAAGCTGGCTGAAGAGCCGGGCATAAGGAATGAGCAGGGGGTGGGGGGGGGGTGGGGAAGACAGTCTGGGGTGCCTGCCTAAGGGATTGAGGTAGGACAGAACAGTAACCCCACCTGCTCCCACTTCTAGCCTGTACCATGTAGGGGTAGATGGGTGTGCTCCCAAGCTAGCCCTGGCTCTCTGCATGCCACAGCTCACGGCTGCCAGCCAGTGCCACCCCAGTCCCACAACACCAGAATTCTATCATTGGGACATTGAATTATAGAGGCCTAGGACCTGTCCCTTTCAACCTGAGGACTAAAACTACCTTTATATCAAGGACAGGGTGTGTGGCCCTGGATGAGACAGATCAGAACTGCCTGGCAGACATACTGCAATCTCCCAGCGTGATGGAGAGAGGGAACAAGAACTTAGAGGGGACCTGTCACCTCCACCCGGCCTTGGCTTGGATGACTAAGAGTGGCCTCTGCTTCAGAGCCTTCTATTCAACGCTTTTGGGGATTTTCCAGGAAGCCTGGGGACACTGAGTTTGTACCGCCCCAGTGACAGCCACTGGTGGAGGATCTCGTGGGTGGCACGGAGGGGAGGGAAAACTCCGGGACCTGGAAAAAAACTGCAATGTTTGCTGAAGCCACCGGCCCAGCAGTCCTGGGCCAGTAGCCTTGGTGTCACTCCTGGGAAACTTATTACAAACTCAACTTCTTGGCCCTTCCCAGACCAAATGGGTGGTGACTCGTGGCTGAGGGTGGCCCAGCAATCGCAGCGTGGGGCTCCCAGAGCGGGGGAGGGGGGTGCCTCAGTGTGTGTCTGAGTTTGAGGACACACCACTGTCCACTTTCTTGCGCCATTTGCTGCTGATCCTTTGAGGCCTGGAGAAAGGAGCCAGGTGGGCTAGAAAGGCAGGGTGACTATGCCTGACTCTCACGCTCCCAGGCTGTGTCATCTTCCTAAGCCTCTCTCTTTTCTGTCGTCGCACCAAAGAATGGAGACCATCCCTGGGGACTGCACCTCAACCTAGGAAATGCTGCATCCAGGTGGCCCTAGCAGGGCATCTCTGCTCTGGGGTGTGGCCACCCCCTTATGAGAACACAGAGATGCTGGAGAATTCCAGGACCTGAGGTAGCAGTTGTCCTGCTCCAAGACAGGTCTGTGCCATGACACCCAGGAGGTTCCCAGGCAAGGGCCTCCTCCTCTGTTCTCTAGCCTCATTCTAAGCTGCAAGAAGGAAGGAGGAAGTGGAATGTCTAGGCAGGAAACAGGAAGATCCTGGAGGCAGGAAACAAGTTTTTCTCAGGAACCAATAGGCAATCATTCTGGAGTATAGGGTATGGGGGTGCTAGAGACCTAGGCCTGCCTGCTCCCCCTCTTTGCCCAAAGCTGGAAAAGGACAGAGTACCTCTTGGGGGAACAAAGGTCACAGAGCAGACAGTGTGAGGGAGGAGAAGGCTGGGCAGGGCCTCATATCCCCTGTCCACAGGGCAGGGATAGCGGTCAGATGGGACCAGAGAGCTTTGTGACTCACCAGATGGGCATGGATCACTGTTGAAAGGGTGTCACTGAGCAGCCTTCAGTGATAAGAGTGTGCTTCTGTGACTCTGTTTCCCCAATTACACAACCAGAGGCCTGAGCAATATGGCCCTATAGTATGCCTCCAGGCCAGGACTCTGTACCCATAAACCCCCACGTGCAGTGAGCACCCTACATGCATTGTACATTCAGGCATGCATAAAGTGTCTACTAAGAAGAGAAGTACTCAGGAAGTGACTATCCTGACACACAGTAGGGCAGGATCAGAATCCAGGTCCCCCTTACAGCTGTCCTTCCATGGAGGCCGCATCTAACCATGGTGGCTCCAGTTCCCAGCCCCAAGGATATCTTTCCATTTAACAACCAGTGGTTCGGCAAACGGACAAAGAACAGTCCCGGGAGCCAAACCCAGGAAACTACCTGCTGTCCTAAGAGAACCTAGGAAGTTACCTGCTGTTCTAGAAAGCCTAGTCAGTACAAGGTTAAGAAAGGACATTCACAGGTCTCAGGCCCCGGGAACTTAAAGAACATTTGGCATTTCCTGGGAGCCGGTTACGACAGTAGGATGGTCTAGGGCAATAAGGATGTGACAGTGGGATGGTCTAGGGCAATAAGGATGTGACAGTGGGATGGTCTAGGGTAATAAGCATTCAATAGTGGGATAACACTAAGCAATGACCCTCACCCAAACTTCCCAGTTTGCTGTGTCTTTATAACCTGTACCTGAAATTAAAGTTTCAGAGCTTGATCAGAACCCCAGACTTGCTCTCATCCTTTGTGTCTCTTGTCCCTTCATTCTTTCTCCCCTTCCCTAAGGTCTTGTCAAATCCCTACGGGCTGGGGCAGAACAGACCCTGGTTGCCTACATGACAGTGAATGCAAGGCACCGACCTTCCATCAAATGCAGATCTTAAGATCTGGGCGTGTTCCTTCTCAAGTGTGGGAAAGTTGCCTAAAGGGCGCGGAATCCCTACTGGTGGCAACCACCACTGTTGCTATGGTGATCAATGCCCCATATTAGAAATGGCCAGGCCCAGATGGACATGGACACCTGACTGAGGGTCGTCGGTGACACGATACTTAAGCACATGGAAACTTTTAGCTGGTTTCTTCAGGAAGAGAGGGAGGAGGAGGTGGAGGGAAGAGAGAGAGAAGAGAGATAGCTGGGGAAGTGGGGGCAGGAACAGGACACACAAGAGGCCCCTCTCGAAGAACTTAGTTCCAACTGGCCTTGACCAGAGAGTCAAGAAGGAAAAGATAGGGCAAGGAGAGTGGGTAGCCTTCTGGCTTTTGTGTGGATGGGACATGGGACAAGACATGTTCTTAACAGGTACGGAACTGTGCTAAAGAATGCCAAGTGTCAGTAAGTCATACCTCTGAGAAACCTAGAACTCAGTCATGAGGGGGCATGCCAAGATGTCACCAGACACTTGGGAGAGGCCGAGGCAGAAGGATTATGTGTTCCAAACCAGCCCAAAGAACTCTACCACGACCCTACTCCCCAACCTAATATCCTCAATGAACAGGTCACCTGTTCTGTACAGGATACAGAATCAACTGCTACCTAGCAAGGCTTGATCCTGTAGCTCAGTGTCTGTCAGGTCTAAGCAACTGTCTCTTCCCTCCCTCTGTGCAGCCTGCTCCTCTTGGGTGCCCTGTGTTGGGGTCCGAATTTGAAATGTCCCTCATGGGCTATCCTTTTCCAAGTGGCTTCGTTCCCAGACGACAACCCTATTTTTGGAGTTTGTGGAGACTTCGGGAGGCAGGGCCTCTAAGGGATACACACCATAGTGGGTAGACCTCCGGAGGTTGTTTCCATGCCTGTTCCTATCTCTCTTGCTCTCTGCCCCCTGAGGTTGTGAGTGGCAGTGTTCACCTTACCCTTCACTTTCCCCTCCACCATGCCGGGCTGAGCCACAGAAACTGGGTTGAACCCACTCTTCCTGCCCTTGGGTGGCACTCTCAGGTATTTGAGTCACGGTAACAGTCACTCCGTTGTCATTGGCTTTCTCGTAGCTGTGACAAACGCAGCTTTGGGAAGAAAAGGTCTGGTTTGGCTCACAGTCTGTCAGGGAGGCCACAGCCCAAGAACATAAGGCTCAGGGCACCTCCCTGCCACTGGGATGCTGACACCCACATCCAGAGTGGGTCTTTCTACCTCAACATGCCCCTTCCCGGCCATCCACACCTCATCTTGGGACAGGGAATCTGACAGGCCCCTGAGGGAAAGAGGCTTAGCAACCATAAGAAAACATTCTTTGTACTTCGTTTCAGTGGTACTCAGGGAAACTGAGTCACAAATCCCTGGAAGATCCTGACACAGCAGGCTGGACTGAGTTATGTGAAGGCTCTGGGTTTTCCCCTGACATCTTCTGTATCCTCATCTGCCCATGTTCCACCAAGGCACCTTCCTGTGTGGCCCAATGGTGTAGCCAGTGACACCTGCATTTCAGGGTTACAGTCTGTTAGTCTCATGTGCTTCTCTCTGCTCTTCTCCACCCTTGATGAGGGCTTCTGGGCAGGAAGCCTTGGATCAGGGCGGGGAATGAGGTGTGAAAGAGGACAATCACCTCAGACCACAGCCAGATGAAGACGCCAAGCAAGAGGCAGGAGTGAGACCCGGGCAGCCCAGGGTTCAGCTTTACCGAAGTGGCTTCAAAAGAGCCCAAATTCTCAATACTTCCCGTCTCCCATTCCCCAGGGCAGATCTCCTCAGACAAGAATTTGGTGCTCACTGCTGAGATGGGGCCAGCAGGCCAGAACAGGGTGACACGGGAGAGCTGCTAAGTGCTGTGGCTGCCCATCCTGCCTGTCACATCTTCCCTTCATGGAGAAGTGCCTTCCCCTCTGTTAGACATGGCTTCTTTTAGAGCCCTTCTTCAGGCGCCATGGAAAACCACTTCTTGTGTGGACACAGCAGGGCTCTGAACAGACTGAGCCAAGGCTGTCCTGACTCACTTGAGAGAGAGTGGCAGAGCGTTGGTCTTCAGCAGAGTGGGCTGCAGTAGCCCTTCCCCACCCCCATCGTACCCTCAGTGCCCAGCACATACTGAATATTCCATGCTTGTGACCGACAGGTAAATCCGATGACCTGAAATGCTTGGCTTCACACCAGACCTATCAGGATAAAGGCACTAGAGATGCTAATGTTGAACGGGTTCAATGAGAGTCCTCCCGGGAGCACCACAGTGCTCCCCAGAACCCTGTCTTATCTAACACCACAGACAACAGCCTGTATTCCTGGAAAAGTTCCCAGGACAGCAGCTATCTAAAATGAGACCTGCACTGGCCGGTACTTGTAGTCACACGATGGCATCACAAGAGGCCGGCAAGCGTCATGTAAAACGTTCACAGATTAAAAATAAGTCAGTGGCATACAGGGCTGAAAATTAGACAGGCACCCTGAGCTCAGAGTGTCCCAGTAGGGGGCAGCATCTTTAGTCAAGGGCAGATAAGAATGTTCAAACCCCTTGATCTGTGAACCAGGGAGGAAGAGGGAATTCACAAGGGCCAAGTCAGGCTAGGTCTGTCTAGAATTGAACTGTGTCCACACAGTGTTGGGAAGGTAGCACTGTCCTTCCCTGGAGGGCTTCCTGGATAGAGAGGCATCTATGCTGACTCCCTCGTTCTTGAGAGAGTATAAAAAGGGGTGTGAGCCACAGGAATGAGGAATGAGCACCCGGGATTCTGTTTGTTGATTGACCGACCGAGCGCACGGCCCACAGGTGCACACCCACAGCCACACAGACCAGGTTGACATGCAGCACACATAATCGTAAGAAGATGGGGGCTCTTCGGGGCCTAGAGGCAACGTCTTTGGGAACGGGATTGATTCCTGAGAAAACAAACAAATCCACACACCCTAGCCCCCCTCAGCAGCCCCGTGCTTTTTTTTTTTCTTCCCAAGCATTATGGAAATGATATTGGAGGGGAGCCGCATCATAGCTCAGCTATTTCCTGACGTCTGTCCTTGGGGCCCAGAGCCTGGGCCGCACACCACACTCATCTCTTCCTTGGCTGGAAGGGATAAGTTCCGAGCCAAGAGCCCCAAGATACGGGGAGGAGGCACGAAAGGCCTTTCAAGCAGACCAGCCAGGCTGTCTGGCCACGGAGCTAAGCTGAGCAGTCCAAGCCCGCCCATCCCTGGCTGCAGCCGCTGGAGGAGAGAAGGAAGGACCTGATCCTAACTGAAGAGATCCACAGGGCATTAGAAGGCTAGCCAGGATGTGCCCACACTCCCTCTCCCTCCTCCTCTCCTTCTTCCTCCTCCCCTCCCTCTTCTCCTTCCTTCTTGCCCTTCCTCTCTCCTCTCCTCCCTCTTCTTCTCCCTCCTCCCCCTTACTCTCTTCCTCTCCTTCCTTCCCTCCTTTTCCCTGCTCCTCTCCCTCCTCCCCTTTCCTTTTACTCTCTCCCTCCTCCCCTCCTTCTCCCTCCTCCTTCTCCCTCCTCCCCTCCTCTCTTCCTCATCCTCCTTCCCCCCTTTTCCCTGCTCCTCTCCCTCCTCCCCTCCATTCTGCTCTCCTTTCCCCTCCTCCTCCTCCCTCTCCCCACTTTGTGAGTCTCTCCACCTCTGAAGCCCTCAGAATTCTCTTCATTGCGCATTCCCCATCCTTCCTCGTCCCTGAGTCTCAGCCCTGTTCCATCATCTCGCTCCAGCGTGTCTCTGTCTGACATCTTTTTTTTCTCTCTCGCAAGCAAATAGATGAAGTTGGGGTTGTCTGAGAATTCCAACCCTATAAACAAAAATCCCATGATGAAACAGACTCTAATAAGGCCCTGTGCTGTGTCCACCAAATGACACAAGCAAACAGCTCAACCACCAGGCCTGTCACTAGGAGGGGCAGGACAATGGGTTCTCTTGAACCGGCTGAGGTGCCAGATCCGCCTTGCTCACTGGGCATTGTCTACAAAGCCTACTGGCCTGTGGACCATGGTGACCCGCTGGGAACAGGGTGCAGGGCCATGGGACGCATGGGTCCCCCCCCCCCCAACACACACACTTCTAAAACAGTGCAAGTCAGTCAGACACGCTGTAAGAATCATGTCCAGGGTGCTGGCTGCAGCAGCCCCGATCCTGTGGAACCCTGTGGGTGGAGTGAGCTGGGTCTGTAGGTCAGGCCAGAAAAATACACACCATAAGCTCTCTGTCTCTCTTACGATTCACCTGACAGCCAAGAGCCCTGAGCTTGGGATCGTGAGTGTAAACCACGCTAACAACTGCATCTGGGACACCCAGGGTGTCCTGCAGAGATATTTAACTTGTTATAGCCAAGTTGGGTATGGATTTACTCGCTCCAGTGTGGCTGCCCTTCACATGAGGAATCCCTGCCAGCACAGTGCTGGGTGGCGCATGGGAAGAAAGATGGTGGCTCTAAGGACATTCATGTTCTTTTCTGTTGAAGTCACCTGCTGCTGGGCTACAAGGAGACATGGAAACGGGGAAGGAACTGGAGGCTGAGCCGGTGAGCCTGTGTGGCCCCAGGAAGAATCCTAACCATGCGGGCATGTATGTGAGCATGGAAAAGGTCCAGAAAAAAATCCATCATGCCAGTGGGAGAGATGCCCCTTAGCAGTGAAATGGCTTGGCGTCCCCACTTGACTCCACTGCACCCGTAGGCACTGAATTGTGTGTATAAGCAGGTGAGCTTGTTAAGCAAAAACGGTAAAGGTGGTAAGACACTGTCCCTTCTGGAAGCCCAGTCAGACGCCTGCAAGCTCTGTGAGTCAGGAGGCCATCTTCCCGTCCTATCTACTCCAACGGCAAAGTAAGTCAGGGGCTCTGGGAGGGACTCAGCATTGGGGTCCAGGGGAGGAGAAGCATTTAAGAGACCCCCTAATGTCAAAGGGCAAAGGGCACTGGGCCTGCTTCTTCATGAGCAACTCATAACCCAAGGAGGACAGACTCACCTCATGTAGAAAGTTTGTCCTAAGCAGGCTTGAACCGTGGGCTTCCAGGGAAAGAGGATTCTCGTCTTACAGGAAATGCCAAATCCAAAATGCTGGGGCCCCCTCCCCCAGGCACCTAGTGTTAAGTGAGGGGCCAGGATGAGCCCTTGCCCCGTGCCAGAGAACCAGTTTCTTCCAGATATCACTCCTTATTACCAACAAACTTTGGAGGCAGGATATCTCTGCGAGGCCATGTCTGTGAGAGCAGGGGAGGGGGAGGAGACTGAGAAATCAATCTCAGGTATATTTCTCCAGACACCTTCGGAATCACCTAATATGGCCACGGGATGATTTCGGGGAGGGAACGACAAACACTCAGGTGCATGATGGCTAACCACAGATCGAGTGTCAGCCTTCTTGGTTTAGCTGTGTGACTTCAGGCAGGTCTCTTCACCTGACACTTTCCCTGTGTTCTACAGAAGTGAAGCCAGCCTGAGTGGGGAAAATCGCATGGCCGGAAGTGACGCCAGACTAAGTCGGGGGGGGGGGCGGAATTTGGCATGGCCGGAAGTGCCACAAGCCTGAGTGGGATCGGCATGGCTGGAAGTGATGCCAGACTAAGTGGGGGGAATTGGCATGGCCGGAAGTGACGCCCGCCTGAGTGGATCCGCATGGCTGGAGGAGAGAGATCAGCATGGAACTCCAGGAGCAGAGACTGTCTCCATGAGACAAGGGGCAGTGGGTCACTTAAGTGTTCATGGACATGTCAGCCTCACCCTCGCTCTCCCCTCAGAGCACAGGGCAGGAGGGGCCCATGATCTTGGATATGTCACCTCATGGTGCCCTTCCACTGGCCCGGCCATATGACTCTCTGTGACCAGTGTATATACTGACTGTTTGGGGGATGTTTATTACACAGCTTTCTTACGGCTGTGGTAACTGATACACCCTCACATGTCTCTGATGACTCCACCTTTCTAGATCTAGACAAGCCTCTGGGCCTGCCCTGAGGGATTATCTTAATTATACTAACTGGGGTGGGAAATACCAAGCCCACTGCGGAGGGTACCATTCCCTGGGTTAAACAAGGACTCAATGGAAAGGAGAAGCCAGCTGGGCATCAGCCTTCTCTTTCTTCTTCCTGACTGCAAGTGTCGGGTTGACCAGATGCTTCAAGCTCCTGTTGCCTTCAAGTCCCAGCGATGGAGTGTAAGCCAAAGTAAACCATAAGCTGCTTTTGACAGTGTAGGTGCCACAGCAGCAGCAGCAGAGAGAGAGAGAGAGAAGGTGAGAGAGAGGGAGAGAGAGAGGGAGAGAAAGGGAGAGGGAGGAGAGGAAGAGGGAGAAAGAGGAAGAGAAGAAAAGAGGAGAGGGGAGAGGAGGAGAGAAGAAGGGAGAGGAGAGGAGAGGGAGAGGGAGAGGGAGAGGGAGAGGGAGAGGGAGAGGGAGA
>NW_021604728.1:372155-394406 GCF_004785775.1 Grammomys surdaster
GAGAGGGAGAGGGAGAGGGAGAGGGAGAGGGAGAGGGAGAGGGAGAGAGAGAGAGAGAGAGAGAGAGAGAGAGAGAGAGACGGGGGAGGGGGAGGGGGAGGGGGAGGGAAGGCGCTGAGACAGCAGTGGGCACCCAGAGTGCGGCCACGCAGTGATGGTCCTGACCTCCCTGGACCTATGGGACTGGTATGTGGTATGGGCAATTGTGGGTTAGAGAACCTTAAGAATGGCTCAGGTGAGATGGCTCAGTGGTCAAAGATACCTGTCACAGATGCCCGGTGGCTGAGTGCAATCCTGGAACCAACATGAAGGTGTGAGGACAAAACCAATTCCACAAAGCTGTCCTCTGATCTCCACATGTCACTTCACACACACACACACACATCACATACACACATTACACACACCATACACACACATCACACACATATCATACACACATCATACATCACATACACACATTACACACCACACACACACACACACACACCGCATACAAGAAGTTCATGTTGGCCTGTAGTTCCACAGTTCCTTCCAAGTCACCCCCTGCCTTGTTCTTCCCTCACTTCACCCTCCGTGCATGTCTGTCCCTGGGAATCCAGGTGACATGTCTGGGTTTCCAGCGTATGGAACAGAAATGCTCCAGGAAGAATTGAGACATTGAGCGGAGGCGCTAAGCAGGCACCAAGCACACCTGGCAGTCCACCGTCTTCCTGTCACCAACGCAACTGCCCGAGGCCTTGACAGAACAGTTTCAGAGCCAGGGAGATGGCTCAGTGGGCAAAGTCTTTTCTGTGCAAGCATGAGAACCTGAATTCAGATCCCAATACAGCACAAAAACCCTAGTGTGGAGGTGTGAGCATTATCCCAGCTCCGGGAGGTGGAAGCAGGCAGATCTCTGTGTCTGATGCCTGCCTAATCTGCTTAACTGCTGAGCTCCAAGTCCAGTGAGAGACTCTGAATCAACAATGTTCTAGGCCTGTCTCCCCCACTGAAACACAGTCCAATGGGGAGGCAACATCCAAACGTCTGCGGAGCTGAAAGGATCTCTGAAATTCCGTCTCTTAGTTGTAGAGTCAGAGAAACAGGCCTGGAGGTGGAGAGCAAAATGTCCAGACTCACACTGTGGCCAGGAGCCTGAGGGGAGTAAGGACATCAGAGCACATGACGATGTCCCCATGGGGCTGGTGGCTTGTGTGTCTCAGTCTCCGGAACACAGTTAGACTCCAAATTGTCATTGTCAAATGAATGAACAAAGGTCCTGCTTCCCGCTTTGGCCACGGCTATCCCTCCGCCTCATCCGCAGACATCTGCTTCACAGGAACAAGGCCCAGGTGGGAACAATTCTACCACAGAGGATGGAAAGAGCTATGGGTCACCCTTCCTCGTGTTCCTTCTCCCTGCAAACCTTGGGTCCACACTTGCTCTGTGTACAGTTGTGCAGGAACCCGACACCAGGAAGGACCCAGGGTGGTGGCATTGTTGCAGGGGTGCCATCTTGGCCTGGACAAATGGCACTGTCTCTGCTACTTCCCTATGCATCTATGAAACGGGTTTGTCAGGGTGAATGGTGGGCACCGGTGAGCACTGGTGGGCATCGTGAGCACGGGTGAGCACTCCCTCTTCTGGTCAGCTTCTCTAGTTTCCTAACAGTCTAACTAAGGGGGGGATGGGGTTTAAAGGGACCCCAGAAGGAATCATGTATTACTTCAGTGTATACCTCTTCATGGGGTCCATGTGTGGGGGTATCCTTCCACACTATAATTTTAAATTATTTTTGTTCAATCAGCTCTCACAGGGTGAGCATTGGCCAAGGGTCACAAAGGAGGTGATGGTAGTAGCTGGTCCCCAACAGGAGGATGAGACTTAGGTTTGTTCCCAGGCTGGAGGAGAGGCAGAGGTGAAACCAGCCCCTGATCCCCCAACAAAGGCATGGATCCAGAGCGAGATGACAGGTTTGCTTTCCAGCTTTGCCACCCGTCTTGTGATTACAGGGCAGCTGTGCCCTCTCTGAGCCTCAGTTGCCTATTCTGTGAGATGGGGGCATCCTGTAGATTGTCTGAGCGTTGGGGATGCACAGGGAAGGTTTGTGCCAGTGTGAACTGGGGCATGGCAGGTGAGGCTTACGCAAAAATATCTGAACATCAGGGTGAACTACCAGCTCAGCAGAAGATAGAGCCACCCCAGGCTGGCCACCATTCCCAGCTCCAGCTGCCTCACTCTCTACTAGCCTTCCAGCCCGGCAAGAAGGAGTTAACCAGAGGCCCCTCCAAAGCAAACAGCCTGCACTGAGCCCAGCCAGCCCTGAACTCAAAACACATGGGGAGAAGGAAGACCTCCCCCTTCCCCCCTCCATCTCCCCTCTCTCTCTCTCTCTCTCTCTCTCTCTCTCTCTCTCTCTCTGGCCTTCAAGTCTCTGGAAGTCCCTCTGCTGGGTTTCCATCTGCTCCAGTGGCTTGTGGACTTAGCACTGTGGGAGGCCTGCTCCCCACCCCAGGAGCCCACCTGCAGAGACTGCCCTTCCCTGGCTCCACAGCTGCTACTCCCTGAGCCTGGTGCATACCTGGGCACAGAGAAGCTATAAAACACACACACAAGCTATCTGAGTTCTGCCCCCCCCAATCTGATGGGCACACTGGGCATTTCTAGAGATGGGACCCAGCAGGTCTGACAGCAAAATCTAAGTGGGTTGAGATATGTAGCCTGGACCCTCCTTATCGGTCAAGCTGCAGCTGCCTGGTACCCTGTGGGCAGAAGAATGCCTCAGAAGAGCCTGGGGAGGGGACACACAGCTCAGACACCCCTGTCAGCCCCACTGGTCCCTCTGCATCCTCCTCTGATGATACCTCTGAGGACAAGAGTCTCCTGCTTTTTGACTCCTACCTTGGAGAAGAAGGCAGTCAAGATCACTGGATATCTTATTGCCCCATCCAAACCCCCACTGATTCTTTTCCCTGAGTTATTCCACTGACAACTCTGAAACACGAGCCCAACTCTCTCCACTTCACAGATGAAGAAACCAATGGTCAGAGTGGTTGAAGAAGCCTCAGTCTTCAGAGAGGAGACCCCAAAACCCCCAACACTGTCTCCATCAATGTTTTCATTCACCAGCCATCAAAAATAAACCATGACTCATTGTCAGGATCCAGAGGAGTTTCTATAGCCTGTAGTGGGGACTTACAGGTGGGTGACAACTCCCTGGTCCCTGCTTGAGTGCAGAACTACCTAGAGAACCCATAGTTACTTCCTCATACACAGTAGAGTGGCTTAAAGATCTTTCTTGCCCATTTTACAGACACCAGAGTTGAGGCCAAGCATAGGAAAGCAACTTACTTAGGGGTCCAAGCCAAGTATGGGGGACAAAAGAACCACGAAGACCAACCCCTCAGCTCTTGCCTCCTGGTGCCCCAGAGGTCATCAGGGCCTGCCTTGATCAATACCTCTGAGCCTTGGAATCCTGGGGGAAGGGAGTGTCCACTGGTCTACTTGAGTCTTGATTCTGAAGGAGCAGACAAGAAGTTCTCAACTTGTGGGTCACAGCCCCTTAGGGGGCCAAACAATCCTTCTACTGGGATCACCTAAGACCCTGTCAGATATTAATATTATAGTTCATAACAGTAGCAAAATTATAGTTATGAAATAGGGAAAATGAATTTATGGCTGGGGGTCTCCACAACATGTGGATCTGTATTGGGGGAGGGGAGATTCACAGCACTAGGAAGGTTGAGAACCACCAGTATAGACGGATCCAGGAATTATGCCTCCAAGTTGCCAGTTCCACTGCTGGCCAGGACCCTGCTACAAGCATGAGCAACTACATTGAGGCCTGGGATGTGTTTTTGAGGCATTCAAAGGAGAAACCTGGGATGGGCTGGCAGTATGACCCCAGTCAGTTCCCGTTGTGGCCAGCCATGCTGTCCTGTCCTGTGACTGGAAAAATCAAGTTCTCAAGAAAGAATGGGACAGACCCCAAAATATATTGTCACAGCCATGAGCCCTGGGCAGGCTTGTGTAGACCCTGCTAGATAGAGGAGAACATGGGTGTAGTCAGTCTATATCACAGCTGTCTTGAGGGCTTCAGGACATGGACCCTGAGCATCTACAGAGCGCCACGTTCCTGAAGCCAGCCCTGCCCTATTGCTGGTCAGTGGACAGTCTGAGGCCATCACAGGGTCACAGGGGTGACTCTGTAGCCCTTTGGCTGTATCTGCCTTCACAAGGGCAGCCAGTCATGTGTTCTCAGGTGAGAGGACCGTCGGGCCACCTGCTCTGGATTTGGGTTTGTTTTCTTTAGGCAGAGAGACAGGGAAGCTGATATCTGTAGAAACCTAACCCCTGAAGAATGTGGCCTGCCCTGGCCCACAAGACCCCCGCCCCAGCACGCACCGTGTCTGCAAGCATCTCAGGAAGTTCTGAAAAGGGAACAGGCCAGCTGACAAAAGGAGAGAGGATTATTTTAAAAGCCAAGGGGCCAAGGAGCAGGGGCTCTCAGGGTCAAGGAAAAATAGCAATGAGAGCTAGGGATACATAAACCACGTCACACCAACTGGCGCTATTTGCAGCTCTGTGGAGAAGGGAGAGAATAAGAAGAGTCTCTCAAGAGGAGACTACCGCTGCCTTCCTAGATGTACTGTTCCAGACCCCCAGCCACCAACAGACAGGACGGATGACCACGGTGGGGTGAGGATCCCCAAGTAAAACCACTCATGGGCATGGTCTTCAGCCATCTTGGACTATGTTCCTGCCTCTCCGGTGACTTCTCAGAAGGGAAAAAAAATCCAACTGCAGGCAAGACATCTGGAGGACCATTCTTGTCACGATTTGATCCAGGTACCAAGCAGGTCTGTCACTGACATCCGTACAGGAAGACGAGAGGGAGGGAGTGTGGGTGTATATTTTTCACAGCCTATTTCAATAAGCATTCAATCTCCCCTCCAGCCCACCACCCACCAGAGGTAGTGGAAAAGAAAGGTTATTAGGATATGGGAGAAGTGGACCTGTTTAGAAATTGTTCTTTGGGGGTGATTTCAGTCTTTGTTGTTCTCAGTCTGGTCCCCTAGCAAACACCAAACACAAACCAGCAGCTGCAGTTCAGTCCACTTGCAGACACCACACACGAATCAGCAAGGGCTGTTCCATCTGGAAGACACCTCGAGGCTCACAACTCAGCTGTGGGAACCTCACGAGAAGTTCTCTGGTGGGTTTCCATCTATGAAGTCACCACAAGCAAAGCTTAGCAACACAACATAAGGCAAACCAATAGGTGTGTGTTGTCAGGGAAGAGTACTGATGTGGAACAAGGCAAGCCAATGCTCAAACTCCCACTGTCTGTGAGGTCATATTTATATTTTTTTCTAAATATCACACATCCTTTCATGTGTCTGCTATAGCAAAACATCCTTTCACTTCTGTCTGCTTCAGCAAAATGTTCTTTCTTTCACATGTCTTCTTTAGCCAAATATTCTTTCACCTGTCTGCCCCAGCAAAACATCATTATAACCTAACTGAGTCTCCAAAGAAACCAGAAGTTTCCACTTTAGAGAGGAACCTTTGTTTTTGATTGAGACCCTTCTTGTCATTTGGGCCTTTCTAACAATATATGCATTTTGGATGTTTACACTAATTTTTTAAAAATATTGAACATTGACTGCTGAGTAAATAAGAGGAATGTGGTATGTCTATACAAAGGAATACTATTCAGCCATTAAAAGGAAAGAAGCGATTTATAAAAAAATGAGACCAAGCTTGAAAACATGATGCTCAATAAAAACGGTAGCACACACTTAACTGCCTTGGAGGATCAGGAGTTCAAGGCCAGCTTCTGCTATTGAGACCAGCCTGGGATACAGGTGATCCTGTCTTTAAAAAATAATAAATAAAAATATGATGGTAAGTGATTCCAATGTATGAATATTCAGAGTAGGCAAATACAAAGATGGAGAGAGATGGTGAGACAAGAAGAGAGAAACAAAAACAAGAAGAAAGAGAGAATATGATAGAGATACACAAAGACAAACAGAGAGATAGTGAAACAGAGACACAGAGATGACAATGAGACACAAAGGCACAGAGATAGACAGGGAGACAGAGAAATACAGAGGCAGAGCTATAACAGTGAGACAGAGAGACACAGAGATGTCAGTGAGAGAGACACAGAGACAGACAGAGATGGAGACAGAAACACAGAGACAGGGAGACAGAGATATAACAGAGACAAAGAGACAGAAACAGAGGTTGGAGGTGGCTGGAGCTGGAGATGACAGCCCTAGCTAAAAGCAAGATTTTATTTTCAGAGTAATAAATAGAGCCTCTCAGAAAGGCACATACATTGTGCTCCCCATGGCATTTCCAGCTACGCTGGTTCCAACCTTGGGAATGACTATAACCCCTTGTCCAGCAGGCAGGGCACAATAAGGGGTGTCCTCACAGGAAAGAAGTCTTGGGTCACACAGTGGAACACAGAGAGATGGGGACAGACACCAGAGTCTGCTGGCCAAGTGTGGGCTGTGACTTGGATATGGCCTGGGTGTGAACCTTAGTCCTCAGAACGGCTAAAGGTGGTGACTCCTTTAAGAGGTGGGGCTTGGTTCTGGAGCCCCGCCCCCATGCGTGATTAATGGACTAGAGAGACCCAAGGAAGGAAAGCTCTGGACAATACCCCATTGACCAATAGGGGTCTGGAGCAAGTTTCTCACTCCATTGCCTCAGGGGTTGGCTACCTCAGGTAAGCTGTTCAGAACATCTTGAGGGGAGGTCTCTACCCCAGAGACTCTGCAGGTCCCACCCCTCACACACAGGCCCCTCAGGCCATAGAGGCACTGCCAAAGCAAGTAAACTTAGTACAGGTCTTCACCAGGGAGCAAGGAAGTGGGAAGATTCACCGGGAAGGAGGGATGCTAAGGAGGAGGCATTAGGGAAGAAGGATGTCTTAGGGTTTTACTGCTGTGAACAGACACCATGACCAAGGCAAGTCTTAGAAAGGACAGCATGTATTTGGGGCTGGCTTACAGGTTCAGAGGTTGAGTCCATTATCATCATAGCAGCATCCAGGCAGGCATGGTGCAGGAGCTGCTGAGAGTTCTACATCTTCATCTGAAGGCTGTTAGAAGATTGACTTCCAGGCACCTAGGAGGAGAGTCTTAAAGCCCACACCTACAGTGACACACTTCCTCTAACAAGGCCACACCTCCTCTAGCAAGGCCACACCTCCTCTAACAATACCACACCTCCTCCAACAAGGCCACACCCACTCCAACAAGGCCACACCCACTCCAACAAGGCCACACCCACTCCAACAAGGCCACACCCACTCCAACAAGGCCACGCCTCCAAATACTGCCTCTCCCTGGGCCAAGCATATACAAACCATCACAAGGGACAAAGATTCTAAACAGGAGGACACTGCAGAGGTAGAAAACACCGGAATGCTGAAGAAAGGCCATGAATTAGGAAGGAGGGATGCTGGGAAGGGGCCAGGCAGGAGAAACAAAATGTCTTGCTCAAAGATACTTTGTTCTCACTGCAGAGCCTGTTGAAAACTTGGTCTCCACACTCCAGGCTCAGCAGGGGTCAAGCGGTCAAGAGGCCCGGCAGACAGAGGCCTTGTCCCAAGAGGGTGGCCGTGTGGTTCCTTCCTGCACCTTCCCTGGAGTGCATGCAACCAAGGCCCACTGGCATGAGGGGTGCGGGTAAGGTGCTTCATTTTGAAGCCATCTTTATAACTTTGTATCCACACCTCACCATCAGCTTTCTGCCACAGACTTCATCCCTCCGAATGCCAGCTTTCTTATCTATAAAATGGACACGCCGATAGCCCCTTCTAGGTAGCGTTAATGGGATGGCAGTTACCACTCCCCCCTCCCAGCGAGGACAGATTGCTATGAAGATCTCAGGGCCCAGAGAGCACCCACCTACTAGGAGGGGATGCAGAGTAGAAATTCCAAGTCGATTGCTTAAAACACAGTAAGGGAACAGAGCCTCGTGGTTCGGACATAGTGTGTGTGACCCAATAGGCTGTCTCAAACATAGCAGGAGGACCTGTTTCACTTCTCTAGACCGACCAAAATACTCAGCAGATATGGAAGATTTGTTACTATTCAGATCACAGTTTCTGAGAGTTTAGATCCATCGTGGTGGGAAGACAGGTGATTCAAGGCTGCCGATCAGTGGTCAAATCTGTTCACATCATGGTGGACCAGGAAGCAGACAGCTCAGCTGGAACCAGAATCTAACCTGCAAGTCTGCCCTTGGTGGCTTGCTGCAGCAGGGCCCCGCCTCCTAACAGTGCCACCTGTTAGGAGATAAAATATGAGCCTATGGGGGAGACAGTCACAGGACAAGGCTGCTCAGAAAAGACCTCTCCAGCCCACTAGGTATGAGAAGTTTGTTTTGTATTAATTTTCCACGTGCCTTGCTGCAACCAGGAACTCAGAGAGCAAATTAGGGAGCCTGTTTGTGCAGTTGGGTCTCTGAGGCTCCACACAGGGACAACAGAGAAGAGTGAGTTCCATGTAGCCTGGTGGGTTTCACTCAAGGATGCAAGTCAACATGAGGTGTATCCAGGATGTGCAAGCTAATAGCACATCAGTACTGACGCTTCTGTGAGTTCAGCCTATCCCTGAGCCTCATGCCAGGGCAAGGCGTGGCTCTAAGACCCCAGGTGCCCAGGAGGTCTCAGGTTATGCCCGCTGACTTAGGGCTTTGACCTAGGCAGCACACCATGGTAGGAGTGTGAGTACCTTACAGAAGCAAAAGTGATCAAGGGGCCCTAGGCCTTTCAGCCTACACCTCAGTTGCCTGGAGACTCCCCCTAACAGGTTCCCCAATAGCTCTGCCCTGAGGACTAAGCCCTTAATGCACTGGCCTTTGGGGAAACATTTCAGATCCAAATGATCACAGGTGTGGAAGACAGTACCAGCTTCCTAGTTTAATAGCTCAAGCTGTGCTGACATGTACCCAGGTGCCCAGCACACCATGAGAACTAAGCAAATGTTCAGCCATTGCAGCCTTCGAAATGAACCACACATACCCACGAACGTGGGCGGGTCACCTTGTCCTGCTTCTTTATGGTTGCATCTCCAGGGACGGGTGGCATTGACACAGGTGGGGGGTGTTATAAAATCAATACAGTTTGAAGATCAGCGATCAGCAAACAAAGGGTGTGAGTGACCACAGCCACCTGGAAAACTGGCTGGCAATGTGGTATCAGTGATAGAGGTGCCCCCACCCACCCAACCTGCCAGCATTATCCTCCTGAAAGTAACCCAGAGAAGAATCTGGCCACTACACCCAACAAGCACATAGAGACACACACAGCACTGTGCTCATGACTCTGGCAAGAAGCAACTGAGTGTCCCCAATAGCAGGCCAGGGAAATCAATTCACATTTATATATATATATGCCATGAACATTCACACTGACACACAATTCTACAAATGCATACACATACACACATGCACATATACATGCCAGACTATGCACACATACACATACCTCTGGCCTGAGGCTGGAGGACTGAGTCACACAGAGTGAATTTGAAGCTAACCTGGGCTATACATATAAAGCCTCTGGCTAAACAAACCACAAACTAGAAAAACAAACAATGAGGAGACAAAGGCGCACCCTGTCCGTTTATGTTGATTCAGAACAAACGGATGAGGAAGAAAGTGCCAGCCAGACCGTGAGCTAGCCCCTGAGCAGCACAGGCTATTGCTGCAGAGACTACAGGCTTCCCACAGGTAGCTTGCCTTCTGATGATTTACCCCAAAAGCTGCCTCATGTATCTTCTTCTCTTTTCATAAGTAACTCGGGAAGAGATAACACTTTTATGAAGTAGTTTGGTATTTGGAGACAGAAGAGTGTCGTGAGTGCTGCTGGCTTTTTCTTTAGAACCCCAGAGCTCTGGCCAAGTCACCAGCCGGGCACCGCATGGGGCAGCTTCCGAGGGCAGCACACCCAGGGAACTCCCAGCATAACAGAGCTTCAAGCTGCAATTGCTCTGGGGACTCCTGGCAAAGCCTGTGGTGGCCTCTTTGTCCAGTGTCATGGGCAGTGGAGGGAACCTACCTGTTCCTCCATTGAGGTGTGCAGAGTTCTATGTAGGTGACAGGCAGTTTGTCCACAGCGTGTCCAGAACTGGTATGTGAGAAGGAACTGAATCGTCCAAAGATGCTTAGATGTGAGGCAGAATCAGCTAGGAGGGGACGTGTGTGTGTGTGGGGGGGGCTCTCCTCCCCACAGAGTGTGTCAGCCTTGGTCATTCTCAGAATCACCCCTTCAGGTGCACGCCTGCTGGCTTCTCTCTCCTCCTCCGCACATCTTCAATGCTCATCCACAGCAATGCCAGATTCACCTTCATCTCCATCTTTCTCTCCTCCAGCTAACACCGGGTAAGACAACCAGACCTCTGGTCACTGCTGCAACTGTCACCACCATCCAGAGCAAGCCTTAATTTATTTCAAACTCATACTTCCAGCTCTAAACACGGTACACATACACACATGTAAACACTCGCACACACAGACATGTGCACATACACATGCCAGACTATACACACATATACATGTATACACATACACATGTACATACATACACATGTACACATGTGCACATATACACATGTATACACATGTGCATATATGCATGCCAGCCTATACACATGTACACATATACACATGTACACATGTAAACATGTGCACATATGAATGCCAGAGTATATACACATACACATGTACACATATGCACATGTATAAAACATGTGCACATATGCATGCCAGACTATACACACAAACACATGTGCACACATACACATGTACATACATATACATGTACACATGTGCACATATGCACATGTATACACATGTGCATGTATCCATGCCAGCCTATACACATGTACACATGTACACATATGCATATGTATACACACATGCACATATGCATGCCAGACTATACATACATACACATACCACACATATTCATATGTACATACATGCCATGCACATCCACAACTACATACACACACCACACTCTTTCACACATATATACTTGTATACACAAGCACACATATATATGTACACACATGCTACACACATTCACATGTATACACATACATACAAATGCATATACATGTACCAGAATATACACATGTAAACCACACACATTCACATGTGATACACACCACATACATTCACACATATACACATTTATACACATGTACACACATACACATGCACTTATACAAGCCAGTCTATACACACACACACACACACACACACACACACACACTAACATGTGACTACCTGTTTACATTGAGGATCTGGAATTCTTTCTAGCGGGGAATGTCAGGGATCATTGGTGAACTCGTGCTGTGCCTCATTAGGCAGTGTGCTTGGGGTGGGCATCACTGCTCCCTAGACTGTACATCCTGAAATTCCATCAACTCCTATGCCCCGCCCTCCCCAGCCCAGGTGAGCCCCTTCCCTCTTTCACTGGTGGATCTCCAGGGTCATGGAACTGAGAGAAGTACCTTCCTCTTTTATGCACTCTGGGAGCTGTGGGAGGGGCCTAGCTGGTGAAGGGCTGGGCAGAGTGTCTGGAAGGGGTAGCCCATGCTGATGGAAAGGAACAGTTCGCACTCATCTCCAGCCACACACGCGTCTTGATGCAGAAAACTCCTGTGGATGATGCAAAAATGGTGGTGTCAGTAAGTGAGGCCGACGGGCCACGGCAGTCTGCTTAAGAGCTCGAGTCTCCGGTGCAGCTAGAGTGGTGGCTTCTGCTGTCCCTGGCATTTAATACACACTGGAGAGAATCCAGTCCTCTCTCATGTTAGACCGGAGATTCTCTCCAGTTACTGCTGAGGAAGTAGTCTGGGTCACTCCTGTGGGCCTGCGTTCTGGGCCGTCCACTGAACTTCCCTCAGCTCCCGTGGTTAATCTTTTGTGGAGACAATGGAATGGCAAATCTCTCTGAATTCATTCACAAGATGGCTTCCCGTGAGCCGGAACCCTTGCCAGGTGACTTGAGCCCCCAAATGGCCTCCTGGCCCCCCAGTTTCCTATAAAATCCCAAAATTTGCAGCCAAGGCCCATCTGACAGAGGCCCTGTTACAAAAGCCGTTGCCTGCCAAAGTCCCAGCATGTGGGCTACCTCATCTTTGTAATATTAGAAATATTGAAAATAGCTCACAGACACCATCCCATACCACGTCAGCCACCGCCGCTGGCCCAGCGCCCCAGGCCCGGCTCCGTGGGCCCCACATGGCCACCTTGCTGCCTTCAGGTCTGGGCTAGTGAGGGCATCCACAGGCCCGGAACCTTCTGGTATGCTTGAGGTTTAACCCCTCTCGCCAGAGCCAGCCAGTCCTGAGGGGGTGGGATGGGGAGGAGGCCCACTCAACCAGGGCCATGGATCCCCCTTCAGCTGGCGGGACATCAAACCTTCCCAAAGTGCTTCCATGTGGTGCCAGGCCTGCGCCCGAGCCCTTCACGTTGGATTAGTCCCGGGGCCGTCGGACAGCCGCGTCCTCACAGCTCTGCTTTCATGCTTGCCCACAATTTGAATGTCATCACACAAAATCAAGGCTAATTGTGAACAGGCCTGCCCCCCCTCCCCTGTCCCTTCCCCCCTCTGCCTTCCCAACCACATCTGGATTCCACAACCTCTCCCGGGGCCTGGAGACCTGCTCAGGCTGCGAACTCTCGGTCTCTAACTTGATTTCCTTTCCCGTCTCCCAGCCTCCTAAATATACATCATGGAATGTTCTTTTTCTTTCCTCTGCCTTTGGCCTTGGGGTTACCGTTGTCAAGACCGCCCTGCCTGTGAACCCTGCCTTTCTGGGCTTGCTCCCAGCGAGGCTGAGCCTCCTACAAAGCCCAAGGCCTTGCTCTGTGCTAAGGTGGGTATAATCTACTCTCTCCCTAACAGCCACCACCATCTACCCTTCAGACAAACTGTCCCACCAGGCTTTGCCCCCTAATATGACAGACACCTCAGTGTGACCACATCACCCCTAGCCCCTCACTCAGCCGTCAATGGTATCTGAACCCCAGCAAAGGGGAAACAATCCTGCCTGTCAAGGCTTCTAGACTGAGGAGATATATTTGGGGCAGAGGAAATGGAGGTACTTTGTCAACCGTGATGAATCCCAAAGGAGACAACTGAGGAGTCTGCCTGGGACCTGTTCCAGTAGGTTAAGGAGAGAGACTCTGGAGGCTCTCCATGGGCTGAAGGTATCCTTAGGACCCAGGGCTCTTTGGAATGGATGGAGTTTGTGAAGCAGGGTTTGGGGGTGAGCAGCGGTTGGTGCCAAGTATGAAGTCAAAACTCCCCCCCCCCGGGGGGGGGCCTTGTATTAGAGTGACATTAGTTTTATCTAAGGAAACATTTATGTAGGCTCAAAGGCTGTGGGTGGCCATTTGACAGCCCATCATGTGGCAGAGAAGCTGTGGCCAAGAAAAAGATAATTCACCCAGGGCTGAGCTAAAGGGGGTCCTGTCCTTGGGGTACTTATAATGCTTGCTGGGGGACCCCAGTGAAGACGGCCCATTCTGAGGAAGATCAAGAGGGACAGGGAGACTCTGCATCCGGGTTCCCACTTGGCAAACAGCTCAGGGGCAGCTGCCCAGGGTGGGGTTTCCAGCCCAGACCACAAGGATGTTGGAGTCAGAGGTGTAGAAGAAGGCAATGGGAAGGAAGGACTGGAGCCAGCTCTCCACAAGGCCTAGGTCCCTCACACACTTCCTGTGACCTGAGCAGGGACCTTGCCCTGTAGATGATGTTACTCACACACGTCCCCTCTTGAGGCACCAGCTCATGCTGAGCCTGTTTGCCTGAAAACAAGGGGTTCATCCTGATCTGGCCTGGACACTTACCATTCTTGTTTTCAGGGGTAGAAACATAGGCTAGGATGCCCCTAAGTGCCCAAGGAAATCCACAGCGAAGAGAGGAAGATGTGAAAGACATTTGATCCGCCCAGAAATGAGAAGGTGAGGGGAAGGAATGAAAAACAAATAAATGAATGAAGGGAGTTGAATGAACAAATGAATGAGTGAATGAACAAAGAAACTAATGAATAAATTAATGAATGAATAAACGAATGAATGAACAAAGAAGCAACTGAATGAATGAATGAATGAATGAATGAACTAATGAATGGATTAACGAACGAATGAATGAATGAATGAATGAATGAATGAATGGATGGATTAACAAATGAATGAACAAACAAACGAATGAATGAGCAAAGAAAGACATGTAAACTTGCCTCCTCCCTTGAGCTCTGGGCTCTGGGAGGCGAGCATAGCACCCATCCACCTTTCTAAGGCTGTGACAGGAATTTCAATGCAGGCTCCTTCCCAGGCATCTGCTGAGAGCGAGGCTCTGACAAACAGTCCTGACAAAGCATCAACTCTGTCCCTTAGTGAGGCGCACACACGCTGGATTCCAGGAGAGCTGGGGAATGACAGCTGTCCCTTCCCACAGCAGGTCTGGCTTTGCCTCTGACCCACCCTGCTGCTTCATTGATTCTTCACTGAGCTGTAACAGGTTTTCCTGGGCCCTTTGTCTGGTTAACTAACTGCTAGAACCTAGCATGAGGTCCCAGATTTACCAACAGCCTGCATGACCCTCTGAGCAGGGACACTGCGGGAAGAACCACACCTACCAACCTTTGTCCAAGGGTTCAAGGAGCAGATGATAGCACCTGGAGGCCCACTTTATAGATTCAGAAACTGAGGCACAGCAAGAGCAAATACACATTTATTGTCATCCAGAAAACTGATGTTGGGACCCAAACTTCTGTCTTCCTTCCCAGAGTCACATGTAGTCATTGGCCGGTGGCTCTGATGATGCAAATACAGTTGGACAATTGCCATGGCAACTTCAGGGCTACCTCTCCCATCCCTGCTAGGAGGTGTAGGGCTACAGAGGTCTTGGAGCTGGGGACAGACCCTGTACGGCTCCCAGACTGTGTCTCTGGAGGATGCTGCTCATATCTTGCAGCTCAGAGGACAATGGTCTTGCCTTATTGCACAGTAAGGCTCCGAGGGTCAGCTGAGTTCAAGGGTAGACACCCCTGCAGTGTGACTCCCCACTGAGGCCTGATCTAAGATCTCTTCACCCGAACTCTAAGTCTTCCTAAACTGCTGAAACCAAAGTATCCCCCACCTAACTCCAACCCTCACACATGTGGCCAGTATCACATGGCCAATATCAAAAGCTTCAGCCTTGCAATTTCCACCATCTGTGACCATGCTTACAATGGCAATAAAAGCTAGCAAGTGCTGGTGATTAAACAAATCAGCCCTGATCCAGCCTTGGGTACCTGCTATCCTTGACACTGCTTCTCTGAGCCTACAGTCATCAAGGTCAGCAGCCCTGCACACAGCTCTGATCGCCTCACATGAGGAACCAGTAACAAAATGGACTGTCCCTTGAACTCTGGGCCAGACAGACTGCACTACACCCCATCTTCAGCATGCACACTGATCTGAGGCTGCTCTGGCTCTCTCTGGATCTGCCTTTTGGGCATCCAGCCAGAAAGACTAGGGTTAGTGTAGGGGCCTCACAGGGCAGACGAGTGGCTGTCTAGAAATTCCTGGTCAGGTGACATGGCCAAATCACTGAGCAACTTGGTGACTGTCCAAGGTTGGCATTTATGAAACCTGTTTGGGAGACTCACCACGTATCCCAGTATGACCTCAGACACACCCCATAGGCCAGTGTAGGTTTCTGTTTCTGTGTCTGGTGTGTGTCAGAGTTAGAGCAGGATGACCCACTCACAGTAGTGTTGGAGCAGGCTGCCCAGGCCACTACAGGACAGGAAGTGAAGGCCTCCATTCTCCCTCCATATGGAACCCAAAATGGCACTAGGCTGTCAGCACTAGCTATACCAGTTGGAACCTAGGAGAGAGAGTGACATCTCTAACCCCTCCCCAGCTACGGCTTGCTCCTTGGTCTTCTGTATGTCACCATGCTGTTCCCTCAGCACAGGACCGGGTCCTCTGCATTTCAACCTGCAAAATGTTCCCTCAGAGGTTGACTCAAATGTCCCGTTCCCAGGAGACGCCTTCTGAGCACAAGCTGCCTCTCCCTGCATGCCACCGCCTCTGAGTCTGACTCCCTGAAGTTGTCCAAGGAGAGCTGGCACTGGTCTTGTGGCCCACCCTTGGCTGGGAGTAAGGTCTCTGTGCCAGGAGGCACCTGGGTACCAGGAGATGATGGGGATTCAGGTACTGCCTACAGGGACCCCCACATCACAGTTGAAGTCGATGGGACCACAGTTGACAGTTCATGTGGCCAAAGAACCATCCTGGCCTGTGGGTGTGTGTGGGTGGAGGAGCAGTGCTGGGTTCTGATGGCTGAGTGTGCTCCCTCTGTCTTCTCCCTCCCCCTCCCTCTTCCTCCCCTCCCTCTCCCTCCCTTCTCTCTCTCCCCTTCCTCTCCCTCCCTCTCTCCCTCTCCCTCCCTCCCTCCCCCTCCCTCTCTCTTCCTCTTCCTCCCCCTCCCTCTTCCTCCCTTTTCCTTCCCCTCCTCCTCTCTCTACTCTCTCCCTCCCTCCCCCTCCTTCTTCCTTCACCTCCCTCTCTCTCCCCTCCCTCTCTCCCCCTCCCTCTCCCTTTTTCTCCCCCTCCCTCTCCCTCTTCCTCCCCCTCCTCCTCTCTCCCCTCTCTCCCTCCCTCCCCTTCCTCTCCCTCTCCCTCCCTCTCTCCACTCTCTCCCTCTCTCACCCTCCTTATTCCTTCACCTCCCTCTCCCCTCCCTCCCTCTCTCTCCCCCTCCCTCTCCCTTTTTCTTCCCCTCCCTCTCCCTCTTCCTCCCTCTTCCTCCCCCTCCTCCTCTCTCCCCTCTCTCCCTCCCTTCCCCTCATCCACTCCTCCCTCTGTGGCAGGTCTGAGCCAGTCACTTATCACACATCCATTCCTTTGTCCAATATTGATCTTCAGTGAAAGGAATCCAGGCACAGAGCTAGGTTGCTGGTTTTGATTTATTGTTGGTGCTGTTTGTTTCCTTATCCTAAGGCTTTTAGCTGGAGAGAAGGAGCCCACCTGGCTCTGCTCCCTGTCCTGGGCCCTGGACAATGGCCTGAGACACACCCCCTCACTGTCAGCTACTCTTACAGACCTGTGGGTGGTGTACGCTCTTGCTCCAACTTCACCTGTACTAAAGACCACACGTGTGTCCTTTTTTGTAAGTACAATCTAACTCACACGGCCACCTGTTGATACCCACTCCCAGGCTTTCTGGTCTTGTGATCCTAGGCTGTTTCTTAACCACTCTGAACAGCAGTCTCCCGTGCTGTAAAGTAGACACAAGGATGCCTGTGTGGTTCACCTGCTACTTGTGGGTCTTTATTACGAACAAGGAAACTGAGGCTCATCAAGACCAGCGAACTAGATGGCTGGCTAAGCTTGGAGCTGTTGGTCCATGGATCTAAACCACACTCTGTGCAGCCTGCGTCGCCCTGAGTCTGTATGCTTCCCTGTCAGTACCCTGTGTGTGGGGAAGGGGGCTCTAGCTCACTGATTTAGAACAAAGGGCAGCCATGGCATCCACCTGGCCACACCATAAGCTTTGCCCGTATTCCCCAGGTAGCCAGCAACCCCCGAAGTACCAGGTTCACCATGAGCTGTGCTGGTGGTGCCCTGCTGCTGGCCTGTGGGGACCAGGCCTCCCTGTGCAGCTTCTAACATTTTCTATTTAAATGCAAATTCTGACTTTTCCTTGGCAGCAGGCTAAAGTTTTTTGCGCTCAAATGAGGGTCAGGATTATAATTTATCCACAGGCCTTTTCTAACAATTATTATTTATTCAAGGGGGAGGACAGGGCCTCTGGAGCCACAGAGAAGGGGCTCCAACCTGAGCCCCTGGGAACAGCTTGCAGAGGCTCCTTCCTCGGGAGGAAACTGGGATCAAGAGGAGGGGGGTCTCCCTGAAGGTAATGCAAGGGTTGTGAGTGATGTGAACCCAGAGGCAGCTCAGGCTGCCGACTCGATGACATTTGTAGTCAGGAGCGGGTGACATGAGACTGACCCAATTTCACGATGATAGTGTGAGCTGCCATAGGTCAGTGGATAAGCGGGGGCACTGAAGAGGCTCCTGGTCCAGCGTGAGATCCCAGGAAGACTTCCTGGAGTGGGTGACAGCTTCTCATAGACTCCCAATGTGCTGAATTATCAGCCAGGCTATTCCTATGCTGGTGTCATCTATGGGGTTCAAGTTAAGTAAAATACATCCATGGGATAGACGGGTGTTTCTAGAGAAGAAATTCAAACCGCCCGCTGATAGAGACACAAGGATAGTCAGTGATGTGTTTTAAATCGCAGCAAAATACAAGTAACAGTCTAGATACCCAGTAAGGGAGCGGGGCTAGATGAATGAATGACACCAAGTCACATGATAGGGCACCAGATGGACACGTAGAAAGACAAGCACGTTCTATGTCATACAGATGATCCTCAAGTCATGGAAGACACAGCCTGAGCAAGCATGGTGTGACAGGGGTGTGAGGGACGTCCTGGCTTCCACTGTTTGTGCTCTGTACACTGTGAGTGTAGACAGACCCCCAAACTGAGCTTAGAGAATAGATTTGCAAGCTGCCCAGCTGAGTGACTGAATGAGAAGTCAGGGGGACAGTGGACTGACTCCCCAACCCATCCTGGCTTTAAGGAATGCCAGCGTCATGGCCCCAGGGCTTTGCTTGAAGATCAACGGATCTAGCCCAGGCGTGATCCACAACATGCCTTGATGGGCTAGGACAGGCCTGGACAGTAGTGTCCACTCATACACCGAGAGCCCAGTAAGTCGGGTGTTCCACTGGGTGCAGCCACTGTTCTCAAGGGCCTCCAATCTCAAGAGAGAAGAATGAGATGCTGAGTGAGTACTGGTGCAGGCTGGGAGTGGCTGGGGGAGGGTCTCCAGGAAAGAGCCTTAACACAGAGTGCAGAAAGGAACATGGTACAGGGAAGGGACAAGGGGGCGTGGCTAGCATCTTCAAGGAAAAGTGGTAGAGCAGAGACCACAGGATAGAAGGGTCCTGGAGCAGCACAGTGTACCTCTGCTCTGTGAATCAGAGAAAACCTTGGTGAGAGTTGGGGCTCACTGTAGGTGCCCTGTCAAAAGGAGGAGGATGGGCAGGAGGGTAGCAAGCAGGGGGGAGGCTGGGAGATAGTGGTCTCTGGGTATGCCAGAGGTTAGGCTAACCAGACTTACTAGCACTGAGAAAGGGGAGAGAAAGAGGCCTCCTGGGGGCTGAGTGCCAGAGGTTAAGAGAGAACAGCCTGGGTGGAGTAACCAGTGCAGAGCTAGCAGCAACCCATAGAGATGGTTGTGGGGGAGTTCTGCTTTGAGGAAACCTAGCAAAATGATTTGCGATCCACAGTCTCCCAAGAGTCAGCGGGTCTAGGCTGGCCTCCCTGACTCCTGAACTAACCAGGATCTACCTTAGAGTTCAAAGGTTGGTATACATGCCAGCACCTAGCACCCAGCATCCAGCACCCAGCATCCAGCACCCAGCACCCAGCACCCAGCATGGCTTTCTGATACACAGTAGTAGATGCTTAGTAAAAATACAGCTGGACGCGTGGATCACAGGACACACAAAACATGGCCTGCCCCTTCCTCCCCGAGAAAGAGGATGCTGTCAAATCTCTCTCCTCTATACATAATTTAAAACCCAACACATCCATGGCGGTGTCCACAGCCTGGCTGGGCTGAGGCAGGATGGGAGACAGCGCTGGGAGCCGCAGATAAGGGGCCGATGCAGACAGCCTGTCGCTCAGCCTATTAGACACCGCTTCAGCCCTCCCTCCCCTGCTCATTAATACACAGGGTGAATAGAACACTGAATAAAAATCAGCCCGGCCACAGACGGGGGATTGAAAGGTAACTGCCAACAGGAGGGTTTGTTCCACAAAAGGACCAGCCTCATGCTCAGCAAGTGACGCTGGCCAGTGTCTCCACAGCTGCGGTTTCCAGAGATTGTGGGTGGGTGGTGGTTTTATTTTCCCTTTATTTCTTTCTTTTATCCTTTCTGGGTTTTGGTTTGTTTTTTTTTATTTATTTATTATCACACATTCGGAAGGTTTGTGTTCTCTCTGCTGCACGCCCACTCCTGAATGTATGTGCGTGGGCATAAGCATGTAAATGCGCCCGTGTGTTCTCTCTGCTGTGTGCTCACTCTTGTGAGTGTGCACGTGTGTGTATTCTCTATGTTGTGTTCTCACTCCTGTGACATGCAGTCACAGACACTGCATTTTTCTGTTCCTGGTCTGACGGGTACATCTCTCAGAAAATAAAATATAAAATGAGCCACAGCACAAGTGGATTCTGGGAAAGGGTGTGTCATAAGAGGGGGGTGGCAAAGAGGAACCAGGATGGGGAAGAGGGGGCACACAGTGGGATCTCACACGGGCCTCTCTGTCAAGGACTAGTTGGTGTGAAGTATATCCCCTCCAGTTGGCCCACACCCTCCCACTCAGAAGTTTATGAGATCACTGAGTGTACAATGAGGGATGAGCATACACAGTGGCCAGTACTTACCCAGAACTCTGCTGTGAGAACTTGTCCTTGAGAAGTCAGCTATCCAGATTGCCAAGAACACAGCCCAATGAGCCAGGCCTCTGGAAGAACACATGTGTGAGGTAAAATATCAGAAGAATAGGTCCATGCCTTCAAGTAAGTCAGTGTGACTTGAAAGTAACCCTCAGAAAGACTAGGAGCCAGGGGAAGCCTGGGGGATGCTCATGACAACTGATCAAGTCGGTTTCCACTCTCTGCCCTCAGTTTCGCTCATCTGTGAAATGGGCAGCTAGGATCTCATATTGTTTTAAAAACATCACTCTCAACCACAAAGCAAGGGCTCACTGCAGAGGGACACAGTCTGAAGCCAGGGAAACTTCCTGCAGCCAAATCAGGAAGTCAAGATTCCGCCAAACACTAGAGAGAGCTGGGGAAGAGTAGGGTCTAAGGAAGTAGGGCCTACGAAGAATCGGGGATAGGAGGTTGGGACTACAGGAAGCTTGGACTAGGGAGAAAGGGTTACTTGTAAGTTGACAGCAGAAATATCAGGCAGGGAAGCAGGCTGCTAAACAGTTCTGCCGTTACACGCCTGGGCATGCATCCCAAAGAAACAAAGACTTATGTTCTCGTAAAAACCTGTACAGAAGTGTTTATAGCAGTTTGATTCACGGAAGCCCAAACCGGGAGCCAACCCTCGTGCTTCTCAGCAGGTAAACAGAGAGACAAATGGAGGCACAGTCATGCCGGGGAATACTACTCTGCCAGGACAAAGACAACAGAACAGCCTGGGGCTCCAGAGACTCCCACTGGGTCCAAACAGCTCAAACACCACTTCTGCCCACGTGGGCACTTCTGCCACTTCGCTGAAGTGGGAATGACCAGAGGCAGAGCAACCTGAGGCTGCGGGAGCTCGGGTGGGGAAGTGGGTGCACACAAGAGAACACAGGGACCATGTGCCAAAGGGGGTGCATTGTCCTCTGAAAGTGCTGGTTCTCCCCCACCAGGGTTAGGGTGTTATCTCCAGTGCCTGCCAGGTGCCACTACTGGAAATTGAGTAGGAGCTGCAGAAGAACTTTGTGTCCTTTCTAGCACCCGCATGTCCCCTGGTGCCAGATGGAAGGTTGTTTACAAAGGGTGGCTTCCTGTGTTCACAGATGAGTCCAGAGCCCCTCTTTCCCACAATAGGGCCACGCCAAGCCTGGCAGAGAGTTCTTGAAGTTCCCAGGACTGGGGCTACCCAGGCCTCGGGTTACTATGGAAGCTGGACAGACCTCCAAGGGTTCCTCTTAAGTGGAAGACTATTGTGATAGTTAAGAAATGAGTCAGGGACATGTAGGTTGCTGGTCAAAAATTATTTAAACCCCAAGCTTATCTACAAGGAAGCTTTGGAAGAGACACGGAGGGAGGCAGACCAATCTCCCCAGCATAAATGGCTTCAACAACCTACCAAGGCCTGGAGAGAGAAGGTTTCTTGCTCACTGAGATATGAGCCAGAAGCTGCCAGGACACCACCCCCACAGAATGAGTCCTTCGTCCCACAGAGTCCTTGTTGATTAGCGTTTTACCACAGCATTGAGAAGAGTGACTGATGAACAGATAGACGATAGACAGACAGATAGACAATAGATAGATAGATAATTGATAGACAGACAGATAGATAGATAGGTAAATTGATAGATTGATAGATGATAGATAGATAGATAGATAGATAGATAGATAGATAGATAGATAGAT
>NW_021604728.1:394416-395678 GCF_004785775.1 Grammomys surdaster
GATAGATAGATAGATAGATAGATAGATAGATAGATAGATAGATAGATAGACAGAGTCCCACTTAGGGTCACTATTGCTGTGATGAAACACCATGACCAAAACAACTTTGAAGGGAAAAGGTTTATTCAGCTTATGTTTCCGCATCACTGTTCCATCACCAAATGAAGTCAGGACAGGGACTCAAACAGAGCAGGAACCTGGAGGCAGGAGCTGATGCAGAGGCCATGGAGGGGTGCTGCTTACTGGCTTGCTCCCCCTGGCTTGCTCAGCCTGCTTTCTTATAGAACCCAGGACCACCAGCCTAGGGATGGCTCCACCCACAGTGGGCAGGGCCCTCCCCGTCAATCACTAATTATGAAAACGCCCTACAAGTTTACCTATAACCTGCTCTTATAGAGGCATTTTCTTAACTGAGGCTCCCTCCTCTCTGATGGCTCTAGCTTGTCAAATTGACATAAAACTACCCAGTACAGATGGACAGTCAGGCAGATAATTTTGTCAATGAGACAGAATTTAGAATCACTGCGACAACAAGTCTCTAGTTTGTCTGTGAGGGCGTTTCTAGATTAGGTTGCTGACGTTGAGAGATCCACCCAAAATGTGAGCAGCACCATCCCTATGGGCTGAGATCCTGAACAAATCCTGCCGAGCTCCAGCATGCATCTTCCTCTGCTTCCTGAATATAAAGCAATGTGACCCATTGCCCCACACCCCTGCCTACCCGCCTTCCCACTATAATGGACTGCACTTTGGACTGACCCAGAATAAACCAGCCTTCCTTCCTTCCCCTCCCTCACACTCTCTCTTCCTTCCTCCTTCCTTCTTTCCTTCCTCCCTCTCTTCCTCCTTCCTTATTTCTCCCTTCCTCCTTCTTCCCTCTCTTATTTCCTCCCTTCCTTCTTCTTTCCTCCCTCCTACCTCCCTCCTCTTCCTTCCTCCTTCCTTCTTCCTTCTTCCTCCCTCCCTCCCTTCCTCCTTCCTTCCTCCCTCCTCCCTCTTCCTTCCTTCTTTCCTCCCTCTTTTCTTTCCTTCCTTCCTCCTCTTCCTGCTCCCTCCCTCCCTTCCTTTTCCCCTTCCTCCTTTCTCTCTCCTTCCTCCCTATCTCTCTCCTCTCCTTCCTCCCTCTCTTCTTTCCTTCCTTCTTCCCTTCCTTCCTTCCTTCCTCCTTCCTCCCTCCCTCCCTTCCACCCTTACTTCCTCCTTACTTCTTCCTTCCTCTCTCCTACCTCCCTCCTCTTCCTTCCTTCTTCCTTTCTCCCTCC
>NW_021604728.1:395778-413830 GCF_004785775.1 Grammomys surdaster
GGGCTCCCCCTGATGCCAGCCTCTATGGGCACACCGGTCCTCATGAGCATTGGTGCACAACAGAACTCACACACATCCTTTAGATTTCCGCCAGAGAGTCCGCTGTGAGGCAGTGTGAGGCCTGTGGGAACCATCTGTACCAGATCAGTAAAGATATGGGGCGGGGGGCAGTCCATGGTTGGATAACTCTAAAGACACAGACCTTGTGCACACAGAGGGCCTGCTCTGCGTGTTCTATATTCACTGATCTTATAACTCCAAGGAAGCCTGACTCAGAGCAACCTTCCCCATCCAGGACTGTGTGCTTCACAGCCAGGACCCAGGAAGTTCACAAACCTGTGTCCCTCTCACCACACCCAGCTCCAGGCAAGTTTCTCACCTGCCAGAGGAAGATAGATCATGTGGTCCTCCAGGCTGCTGCGTCCTCTCAAGAAAGGCCCAAGGATCAAGGCTGCCAGTAAGAAGGTTTACTATGACTTGAAAGTTTTCTGTCCTCCACACATGTCCTTCACACAGTCACTTCATGATGGGACACACACAGAATCTTCATTTTACTACCCACAAGGCACAGCAAAGCTAGATCACCCACCCAAGGGCACACAGCACACAGATGCCTGGAAGTTGAACTCACTTCACCTTGAGTCGGTCTCCTAACCACCTTCCTAAGTGACTTTGTGATAATAAAACTCACACGTCACTACTGATTCCTGGAAGATGCTCTGGTGAGGACTTACAGGACCCTTGGTCACATGTATGGTATTAAATGTCTGATCCAGTTGGGGAGGCAGAAAATGTGTCCACTGTTTAGCAGGAGGTGAGCAAAGTGGACCAGCGAAGGGTGAGAGGATGCTTAGGTCCAGAGCAGAGGGCAGAGAAGGTAAGAAGAAGAGGAGGAGGAGGAGGAGAAGGAAGAAGAAGAAAATGAGTGAGAAGAGGAGGAGGGAAGGGAAGGGAAGGAGGAAGGGGAAAAGAAGGGGGGAGAGGGAGAAGAGGGAGGGGAAGGAGGAGGGAGAGGCAAGTGGAAGAAGGGGAGAGGAGAGGGAGGGGAGGGGTGAAGGGGGAGGAAAGAGGAAGATGATGGAGGGGAAGTAGGAAAAGGAGAAGAGAAGGGGGAGTGGGGAAAGAGAAGAGGGAGGGGGAGGGAGAGGGAGGGGAGAAGAAGAGGGAGGGGAGGGGGAAGGGGAGTGAAGGGGAAGAGGGGAAGGGAAGCGGAAGAGGAGGGGAAGGGAGAGGGGAGGGGGAGGGCAGGCACCTCACACTTCCTTCCTGAGAGCATCCCTCACTGTTGCTGCCTTTGCCCGTGTATCTTCTGAACTACTCAGCTCATTGCAGGATACTGTTTGCTTGGTTTTGATACAGTTTCTCATGTAATCTAGGCTGGCCTTGAATTCACTATGTAGCCCAAGAACATCCATGAACTTCTGGTACTCCTGACTCCACCTCCAGAGTCTGTGAAGAGTACAAGGGACACAGGTACATACCACTATCCCCAGTTAACGTAGTACTGGGGATCAAACCCAGGGCTTCATAAATTCTAGTCAAAGACTGCACCACCTTGACCACATTCCTAGATCCAGTGATTGTTTTTCTAGAAGCCTGGACACTCGGTGAGAGACATGTAGAGTGAGTCCTCATCCAGAAGGCTCTGGAATCATCTGGGTTTGCTGCCAGGCTCTGCCCATTCTTGCTTTGGAACCCTGTCCATATTGCTTCCCCGAGCCTCAGTTTCCCCACTCTCTAGCCAAGGTCACCTTGGGCTTTCTCTTGGACATAATCCTGTTCAAAGTGTTCTCTTATGTAGAGCCTCCAGTGCACAGGTTCCATGGGGCTGGTGATGCCGGCATGGTGGGTCTTGTTCATTCACCATTCACGGGTGCATCTGATGATGTGTTGGTCTGTGAGTGTGATACCCTCATCCTGAACTTAAGATGTCTCAGAAGTGTCCAAGAAGAATGTAGCCAGGAGGAAGGTGAGAATAGCAAAGCTACTTGTCTCATTCTAGATATGGTAGCCCTGGGGGAAATCCTGGGGTCCCCTCTCATTCCCAAGTATCACTTAACATGGCTAAGGGGGAACTCACCAAGCATGGGCTTAATTGACATTGGATGCATGGATGCATGGATGCATGGATGGATGGACGGACGGACGGATGGATGGATGGATGGATGGATGGATGAATGGAGAGATAATGGATGGATGGATGGATGGATGGATGGATGGATGGATAGATGGATGATTGGATGAGTGGATGGATGAGTGGATGGATGGATGGATGGATGGATGGATGGATGGATGGATTGGAGGATGGATAGATGGATGGATGGGTAGATGGGTGGATGGATGTGAGACAGTCAATTAATTTGATTGTCAAATTAATTGGATTAATAATTTTTAGGGCATTAGGGGAGCATATCCACAGTATATCTGTAATAATATTTCCAGAGAAGATTACCATGAGGATTAACACTGAGGAAGACACATGCCCTGCGTATGCTGTGATATCCCATTGGTGTGGGTTCCACACTGAAAGATAAGGAAAAGAGGAGAGGATGAGCTGAACACCCCCCCCATGCTTCCTCACCCACTGAGATGTAGAGGCCTCTTGACTCCAAGCCTTTCTTGGCATGAGAAGCAGCACACTCAAGTCGTGAACTGAAATAAACTCTTCCTCTCTTAACAATGCGTCTAGTCAGGGCATTTTATCACAGCAACGGGGAAGACAAACTGACAATGGCCTGGGGAATAATGGGTCTGATGTCAGAAGCTTCCAGAGCTTCGACTTTGAAGACTCCAGGTCTCCTGGCTCCTCTTGGTCTCCAGAATCCCTTTCCCTGTGAAATCCACCCTTCTTGGGGGTAAAGGACGTAGATGGGGACATGCACCTGCTCGTGGAGGGCTGCGGTAGACCTCACATCAACCCTTGACCCCTTCAAGAACCCACAGCACAAATGACCACCAATGGGACCAATCAAAGAATCTGTACAATCCAGCCCCCAACACTGAGGAAAGCAGGAGTGTGGAAGCAGTACTTGGAGCCGTATATCTGCTTCTTCGACCACTATACCCACCAGGAGGGGGACAGCTTAGAGTTCCAGGAAGTTTCCACAATTTCATGTCTCAGAAAAGTGTTGGCATAGGAGTGAGCCTTCAATGGTATCCTTGACCGAGGAGAGTGAAAAGACCACCCCAAAGACCATTCATCACGTGGTGAATTCAATCCTCTCTCCATCAAGTCACGTGATCACCTGAGAGAACTGTTCTCCAAGTACCAGGGAGATCTGTCACATTCAAAGCAGTTCTATCCCAAACTCCTCAGAGTACCCATGGACAATCCCAGCCCCTCCCACCCAACCCTTTCAGAATAAACTCTCAAAAATCCTCTTCTCTAGTGTCCTCCAGCAGGGGCCCCAGGATACAGCTCTCAGGATAACGGGATAATCCCTGAGTGTTAACTGCAGAAGGGAGAGTGGGTGAAGAGTCCAGAGTAGAATTTCTTGCTGTCAACTGGTGGTCTATTTCCCAGATACCATTTGCTTGTATACAGATAAGAAGTTATCTTAAATGACCATGTCTTTCTCAATTTGTCCTTAACAGTCAATCCCATTTTCCTTCTATGATACTATCTAGGCAGGATGAGAAATGCATTCAGTAATCCCCTGGGATCTTCATATATCAATATCAAATGGTCTGAAATTGACCTGGTATAAAATCAAGTCCTTCAGCCAAGCAAGAGGCAAAATCAGAACAAGGCAAATTTTAGCAACCACAGTGTTTGGCGGGGGGGTGGGGTGTTGGGGGGCTCTCAGCACCAAAGCTCACATTTTCTGGGCCCTTGGTGAGAACAATGCCTCAGGCACCCTCTGAAGAGGAGTCCTTCTGGATCCAGCTGATGGCGGCATTCACAGGGGCCTGGGAACCACAGAGGAAGCGCTGAGAACCTGCACTTTCTTTGCACCTGGTCCAAGGGCAGAGGTTGGACTTGGAGACATCCCTCCTATGACATCCCTGTTATCAAACCTATATTCTTCCAGACTTTCCTACCAGCCTGTCCGGTAGTGACTTAGAGAGAGGGCCCTACCTGCCAGCAACTCCGGAGCTCGGCAGGGTGGCAGTTTCCTCTGGCTTCCGTTCTGAAGTCTCTGGGATTTATTCATCTATCAGTCATGACAGAGCAGCGACCAATGACTATTTTATTTCATCCCCAGAAGGACCTTCATTCAAGACGATGAAATTAAAGCCTGGAGCACTGGAGGAACTTCCCAAAGCCGTGTACGTCAGAGCTGGAGGTCAAGCTCCAACCCAGAGAGTCTGCTCTCGGCCACTGCAGTCTAACCAGCAAACACTTACATCTGATGGGTCAGGCAGTATGTGGGAGAAAGGAGAAAGGCAGAGATGGAGGAGGAAAGAAAGGAGGGGAGGAGGGAGGAGAGAAAGGGTGAGATCCTGAAGAAGGCCCAGGTATACTGAGTACTTGGGGGACAGAGACAGGAAGGTGAGGTCCCATGATGGAGCAGTCAGGTTTCCTGGGGGTGAGCTAGCCAGACTGAGAAGCAGGAGCTGTGGGCTTGGTTCTGCTGGGCTCCTCACTGCTGCCCCTTCTTACCAGGCAGGATCATGCAGGAGGAGCTAAGGTGGGAGGAGTAAGGAGAGGAAGAGGAGGAGTTGGGAGAGGAAGAGAAAAAAGGAAGAGGAGGAGCTAGAGAGGGCAGAGATGTAGGAGGATGGAGAACCACACAGGTATGGAGAGCACTTGTGGGGAACAAGTTATAAACTTATAATTAGGTTAGCTAATTGGGATACAACTCTCTTTGTATGGGTATCTTGTTATTAATCATTATCAAACATATAAAGCCTTTGATTAATCTATAAGAATTAGAGTCTCATTCTCTTACTGGGCCCGCGTGGATGGCGGAATGGTTTGGGCAATGCCCTGCCTTGTGGAGACAGCGTTGGAAGATTGGCAGAGCCATCTCTCACGCCGGCATCTAGTGGGTGGCAGGGCTGGTGTTTCTGCCAGGCCGGTTCTAGCTGCAGCACGCATGTGACCTCAGGCCGAGAAACATGGCGGCTGGGCTAGGCAGAGCCGCTGCAGCTTAGATAGTAGGATTAACAAGTGGCCGATTTAAAATAATTATCACAACAGGATCACTCAGATGGGGAGGATGTAGGACCTGCTCTTGAGAAGAGGTAGGTCAGGAGTCCGTAATGAAACCTCCCCAAACGAAGGAAGGAAGCCACCTCTGTCTCCAAGACAAGGCCCGGAAACATGACATGCTGGGGACAAACCCCACTAGCATCCTTGAGAATATATGCCTTTCCCCATTCCTTTCATGTAGGGATCTGGAAAACCGGGAACAAGAGTGACTTTGGGTAGTTAGGAGCTCAATGAACCATGGGTCCCCACATCAGTCAGCAGCTCACAGAGCACACCCTACCCTCATTCTGGAAGATGCTCACAGGTCAGAGGTGGCAGGTGGTTACCAGTGCTTGGGGCATAATTGTCTCATGGATAGATGGATGGACAGAAAGACCAGGTGAACATATCTCATCCATGGCTGAAGACTGCCCTTCAGGACAACATGCCTCATCTCTTCCCAGGGGAACCAGCCTCTTCCGGTCTCAACCAGGCTCTCAGCCTGAAGCTGCCCAGCTCTGTGTCTACCAACTCATACAGACCTCCAGTGTGGGGGGAGCTAAGACCAGAAGTCTAACAACAGAGAAGCTGAGAGACTAAGGACTAAAGTCAGTCCCAACCTGAACTGCTGGTGGGGGCAGAATGAGTCATAGATTCCAAGGACGGCGAGGGCAAGCCAAGCCAGGGGTGGGGGCTCTTTATGAGGCAAACACTGTTAGAACCAAGGAGAACATTCACTGAGCATTGGCTCTGGTGTAAGAGACCTGTCAGCATCTACCAGGGCACAGCAATGGTCTTCCTGACCAGAGACTTCTCCACAGGAGAAGCCAAGGCATGAGAGTTAAGGAGTCTTTCAAACTGCTGAAGGCAGATCTGGGATCTGAAGCCCAAACCTAGGCTCTACTCCTTTACCCACTACGCCGCACACATGGAGTTGCACTAGGCGAGGACGTGGGTTCAAGCAGAGCCTCCCCTTCTTAAGGGTCATCATCCAGAAAAGCAGCCTCTGGGTACGATTCTGTGAAGAGATTAGATTAGTGTATTCCCAGATGCACATGGGAAGGGGTCTGAGGCTGGAGATGAGTGCAAGGCTTTCTGGAGAAGTCACCATGTAAGGCCCAAAGCCAACAGTTGTAATGGTAGTATTTACCAGAAGGTTCTGAGGAAATGGGTGGGCTGACCCCAAAACAATGTTTTCTTGCATCTTCAAATTCTGGCCAAACAACTCACATTGCTCTGCCTCTCAACAGCTGGACTCCAGACACTTGGACATTCCTCCCACAGCGTGAATACTCTTAGATCTAGCTGCCCCAGGACCTTTACACATGCTCCTCCCCCAGAACAGCATTTACCACCATTCGTAGAATCAGCTTCCTCTGATCTTTGGATTTTAAACCAAAAGTCTTCTCAGAGATACCTGCCCTGCTCATCTCTCAGGTACAAAATTAATCACCTTCCAGTTCTTCAAGTTTGCTTCCCAGGAGAAAAATTACATCTGTGCATACAGCTGTGTCTTGCTTTGTTTGACCCATCTTCCCACTTAACACTGTGGGTGCCTTAGGGGAAAGGATGAGAACACCTGCTCCAGGGACTGCTTTGCCTTAGCACCCAACATGCAGAAGACACACAATATGGATGGATGTGTGGATGGATGGATGGATGGATGGATGTGTGGATGGATGGATGGTTGGATGGATGGATGGATGGATGGATGGATGGATGGATGGATGTGTAGATGGGTGGGTGGGTGGATGGATGGATGGACGGACAGACGGATGGACGGACAGATGGATGGATGGATGGATGGACAAATGAGTGGATGGATGGATGGATGGATGGATGGATGGATGGATGGATGGATGATGAATAGATGGATGAATGAGTGGGTAGGTGGATGGATGGATGGATGGACAGATGGATGGATAGATGGATGGATGGATGGATGGGTGGGTGGATGGATGGACAGATGGATGGATGGATGGATGGATGGATGGATGGATGGATGGATGGAAGAACAGATAGATGAATGGATGGAGCAATGAGTGGACAGATGCATGCATGCATGAATAGGTGAGTAGATGGGTGAATGCATGTATGGGTGGATGAGTGAGTAGATGGATGAATTTATGGATGGGTAGGTGAATGGATAGATTGCTACTGCATTAGAAAGACCACCTTTAGGCAGAGGACTTGGATACCTAACTTTCTTTGTGTGGCTGTGAGAAATCGAGTCTGGGAACACGAGGTAGGAGGTGCAGGGCCATGATTATCATCACCTGTTCTATGATAGAGGAAACTGGGGATGGCTTCCCAGAGATGAATTTCTTCTGAATCATAATGTTACTAGGAGCCAACAGAGCTGAGGGAACAGCACTCTCAGGGTGAGCTCTTCCATGTGGGGTGTGTTAACCAGAGCGGCCCTTACAGCACTGTCTGTGATGAGAAGGTAGATGCTTAAGATGAAGGTAGCAGGAGCTGGAGACATCTTGATGGCTAAAAGCACTGGCTACTCTTCCAAAGGACTGAGATTTAATTTCTAGCACCCATATAGCAGCTTACAACAGTCTAACCCCAGTCCTGGAGTCTCTGATGCCCCCTACTGGCCTCCAGGGGTACCAGGCATGCTTATAGTGAATAGACAAGCACGGGCAAAATGCCCATACATGTCAACCAAAAATAAATAAATCTTTAAAACAATGTTGTATCCTTAGGCCCCAACCTAATGAGCTGGAACCTTTAAGGCCCTGCAGAACATATAGCTGCATTCTCGAGTGCTATCCCAGCAGTCTCTGAGCCCCAAACCCTGCCTCTTTTGGTTAGTCAGGAACCAGCAATCCAGCTGAGGCACGGGGCAAGCCACCAAGATGCTGTTCATACCTCAGCCCTCAAACCAAGCTTGTTCTTGGTCCTTGAGGTTGGAATAAGCTCAGCCCTTCCTCCAAGACCCAAAATTAGTCTCTCTCTCTCTCTCTCTCTCTCTCTCTCTCTCTCTATCTCTATCTCTATCTCTATCTCTATCTCTATCTCTATCTATCTCTCTCTGTCAGCAGTTCCAAAGAACCTGAGCTGACCCCATCCTTCAAGTCCTGCTAAGTCATGGTGACCCTGTTCCTCATGGGTTGCTGAGTCAAGGCCAGAAACCTACATCATTCAAGGGAGATGCAAGAACATTAGTTGGGTATTTTTTTAAGGAGAGGGAGGGACAGGGAGAGAGAGAGAGAGAGAGAGAGAGAGAGAGAGAGAGAGAGAGAGAGAGAGAGAGAGAGAGAGACCTGATGACTGACTTTGACTTTGTTTCTGCCTCTGGCAGCCATTCTTTGCCACGCAATGAAGACAGTCATCCAACTGTCAACAAAAACACATCCTCAGCTTCACGGCTACGCTTCTTCATCTTCACTGCATGTGCTAGAATTCCCATGGAGAGGCCGGGAGCTCCCTAGCTCTGAGCACCCACCATGCAGGGGCAGATAGTTCTCCAGTGTCCCAGACAGAGAATCTGGAAGCTGAATGACTGGCCCCATGAGCAGTTGAGGCACAAGGAAGAATCTGGAACCTTGTGGGAAGCCAGTGGGACAAGTCACTGTTCTATCCAGTACCTCCATTTTCCCTCTGTAGAATGGGTGTCCACTCTGATCCTGTCTTACAGAATAGGATGCCCCACACCCATCTCCAGTAACCCTTCCTCTGTGCCACTGCAACTCCCTGGAGATCCTATGAAGAACCAGACTTCTGCCTGTTGAACACAGAGTAAGGCAGACAGGCACCAGATACAGTTGACTTATGAGGCCAGATATCAGGAGAACTATCCCAGCTTCTGCCTCCCTCTTCCCGGTAGCTGCAGCCACCTCAAGACCCACCAGAGACAGAGGCAGAGGCCTCCACTCACAGAAACTGCACGAGCTAATACCCAGTTATCGCTGCTTTGAGGTAACGAGTCTCGAGTCTCGGGGCTGTTTGTTTCACAGTTACAGACAGCTGACACGCAGAGAGAAATGAATAGAAACACAGCAAAATACGATAATCAATCCTTGGTATTTACTGTTCCTGGGTGCCAGCCAAACTCTGCTCATGATTTCTGCTCATTCCCTGGGTACACAACAACACAGAGTTGCTTAACAGATGAGCAAAGTGAGCCCAGAAACAGGGAGCTACTTGCCCAAGGGCACACAGCCTGAAAGGGAGGTTAGCAGGTCTGTCAAGATCTGAATTGCTGCACACCCTGCATTCCAGGCATAGATATGGATTCCCCCCCCCCCCCCCCCCCGTCATTAATGTTACCTTCTAATAGTGTGTTTTTCCCCCGTGGGGAAGACATAAATGTCCGGGTGTCGGCAGTCCTCAGGGGCAAGTCAGCAGAGACCTCAGCATCCGGGACTTCTTGGATGGTAAGCAGAGAGACACGTGCTGGAGAAAAGCCCAGACCCTGAAGGAACCTCAGGATCCTAGCAAGGATGGCTGGGCTGCTGTCTGCCGGAGCCTCAGGGGTTAAAGAGAAAGGCTGGTTTGAAGAAATTCTCTAAGCTGGTGTTAGAGCAAGAGGAGAAGGCAAAATGCTTGTAAATTCCACCCGGGGAATTGGGCCCCGAATCGGCTCACCTTTCGTGGACACCCCCGCCGCCCCCGCCCCGCCTGAGAGGACAGCTGACCTTTGGAGGGAAATAATGAAAAGAAGAAATTCCTTGGAGAAAATAATGTGTCCGGGCCTCAGTAATGAGATCGGCTCCTTTCATGTTGCCATGGCGACGGCAGTCATCTTATAATACAAACCCATGAATGGTCGGGGCGGGCAGCCTCACAGCCGAGGGGCCAGGGAGGGGGTTAGCCTCTTGCAGGCTGGGGTCAGGGGCCACCGGGCCTCATTTCCCTGAGATGCAGCCTGGCTCTGGGGTCTCCAGGGCTGGGGGCTTGGGCCTAGCTGACAGTTGCACCACAGCCCTGGGTTCACAGGAACTTTGCAGCCTGGTGTTGGCAGCACCTTCGTGGCTAAGCAGCCGCAACCCACATGCGGGGTTACTCTGCAGCCGCTCCATAGGGGAGGGAGGGGAGCTATACTGTCAGATCAGGAAACTGAGGCACAGCACCTCCCTGGGCAACAGGAAAGCTGGAGGGAAGCTGTTAGAGACTGAAAAGACGCTCCTCTCAGACTGAGGACCACCTGTGTGTGCAAACACGCTGGGCTGGGCTAGCCTGCTGGCAGAGCACCGTGTGACACTCATAAGACCCTGGGTTCCATTGCCTAGAATTTTGGTGTGATTGACATCTGACAAGTTACAGCTGCCATTTGTCAGTGGAATGGGGTTGGAGAGCTCAGTGGTCACAGAGATTTTTCTTGAAAGCATGAGAAGCCAGATTGGATCCTTAGAACCCACGCAGGGTTTAACAAAATAGAGCAAGGGTTTGCCAGTTCAGGAACCCTGCCCAGTGATGGGAGGCAGAGACAAGAGGGTTCCTGGAAGTTCTACAGCCAGCTAGCCTAGAGTATATATAAGGTTTAAGGTGAGGATCTAGACCTGAGGTAGTCCACTGACCTCCACACATATGCCACGGCATACTTACACACGTGAGCACACACATCACACACATATACATGCATAATACATACATGCACACACATGTTTAAAGTGTGTGCATGTATGTAACAGCAGGAAGGACAGTGCACAGGGAAAGTCTCCGTTAGAACTAAACCAAAGTACAATGTAAGCCTCAGCACCACGGTGCCCATACCCCTGTGCTGCCCTGGACTTTGAGTGGGGGTGTTCTTCCTTCAGGGTTGAGGGTGTTCTGCTTGGATCGGTTGTTACAGCTTAAGGACACTGCGGGAGACTGGACTTCCTTGAATGGGCTTTGACAGAGAACATGATGGTGAAAGCCAGGCTCACGGACACGCAGGTGAGGCAGGAGGTCTTCAGGAGGGAGGCCTAGAGGAGAGTGGGAACAGAAGAGTGGATGCACCAAGGAAGTGAAGGGGAGAGTCATAGAGGAAAGAGGAGGAGGGGGAGGAGGGGGAGGAGGAGGGGAAGGAGAGGAGAGAAGGGGGGATGGGATTGAGAGGGGAGAAGGAGGAGGTGAAGGGAGGAGGGGGAAGGAAGGAGAGAAGGAGGGGGAGAAAGAGGGGAGGAGGGGGAGGGGAGGAGCTTAATGAGAGGGGAGCCAGCAGGTGGTCTGAAGTTTCAGAGCTGGGCAAGGAAGAACTGCCAGCTATCGTGTGACCTTGGGGAAAAATGCAGTCCCACATGGCTTCCTTGTCCACAAAGACTCTCCCAAGAGGTCCTGGGAGCAAAAGACGAGAGGGAGAGACAGGGCTGGGGTGGGGAGGCCCCTCTCATAGTGAAAATGCAGCCCCCACCTCTGCACAGCCTTATGGTCCTCTGTCTCCTCTTTACCCTTAGAAGCCACGGGCCGTGGGAATCAGGGCTGCTCCAGCAGAGACCCCCAGGCAGAAACATAGTGATGGCATCCCTTAAAATAACACTGTGGATAAGCTTTTTATAGGTCTCTGTCTGACAGGACAAGTTAGAGGGATTTCTGACTGCAGAAAAATCCGGAGATGTCAGCAGGCATGTGGTGCTTCTTGAGGGGCGTGGTGCGTTTTGAGGGGCGTGGTTGACTGCTCACCTCAGCTGCATCCCTTTCCTCTTGCCTCATGGGAAAGGGACTCTGTGACTCAGTGCTGCCTGGACCAGTCCGGCACCATCCCATGCGGCTTCTCATGAAAGCCCCACAGGTCATCTCCACATCACAAGTGAGGAAACAGAGACTCAGATCAGACGTGGAGTTCAAGGTTCAGCTTGTGAGAAACCTGACTGGGAACAGAACAGCCACCTGCCTCCTTAGGAGCCTGGGCTCCTAACGCTAGGTGCTAGTCGTGAGGCCCTAGTGTCTGTCCCCCTGACCTGTAGCTTTAGAAATCTTACGTAAGACAGTAGTGCCCGGGGCTCTGGAAGAGCAAATGCTACATGGTGGACACTGGAGTCGGAATCAGCTGGAGCCCTGTGAGGAGTCCCACCCCAACCTACAGAAAATACTCCAAGTAGAAAAAAATGTCACTCCAGAGCAGCTAACAAGCTGACAGATGTCCCTCTATCCCCCTGTGTGTCTGTGCTGCTTGCTGCAGGTGTACAGAGCCAATGCAGTTCTAGCCTAGGTGCCCACCGTGACCTTGGAACTCTGTGCTCCGTGGTCACATGAGGGACAACCATTCAGTTTCACCAGTTGCACAGACAAGGAAACCCAGGGACTAAAAGGCAGAACCCAGAAGCCTCAAGCTGCCAGTCCTTGCTTGAAGTACGTAGCTTGCCCACAGGCTGCTGCAAGAACGGCCTGGTGACCCAGTGACCTCATTGGTGATAGTCCTCTCAGCCTGGGGCTGGATGGTGTCACATAGACACCTGAGGGTTGTCTCAGGCTCCTCAGCTGTTCAGTTCCTGAGAAGCCTGTGGTGCTGAGCACATCTGGCCAGTTGGCCAGAGCTGTAGCCAACATCTGGGAAGAGGTAGGGGAGAGGCGAGGAGGGAGGAAGGGAGGGAGAGATCCCAGCATCTGATGGACAAGACCTTGGACCTGTTCCAGATGGTCCAGGTGAGAGCTATAACTTCAAGTCCTAAAAGTATGTGTTTGTCCATGCAGGTATGCAGTGTGTATGTGTGTGTGTGTGTGTGTGTGTGTGTGTGTGTCCATGTCTGTTGCATTGTTGGGGAAAGGGTATGCACACATGTAGTGTGTGTATAGGTGCTCCTGTCTGCATGGGTGCCTGCCTTTGTCTAGCTGTGTAGACCTGAATAAATGGTGGTGAAGCTGCTTCCCGACTGTGACCCTGCACCAGGTCACTCAACTCTCTGTTTCTTGCTGTGGCTCTGCTGAGACAGTCTGGGGGATTACCAGCTGGCCAAAACTGAACAGCCGGCCCTCCTGCCCAGACATCTCTGGTGCTGCATAGGCTGGTGGTCGAGGTCCATCTGCACCCCCGCCCACCCTGGGACAGCCTGCTGCAGGAATGTGGGATTCTATCTTCTCCCAGACAGCGTCAGCCATTCGGGGCCCTTTCTCTCTGGCTTGCAGCCAGGTTTAAGAGTTTTACAAAAATTCCCAAGACCTTTAGCCGCCTGGCGTTGAGAAGACAGGGCTGTGGGCTGTAGAGAAGTGTATGGCTTGGAGCTGAAGGCAGGAAGCAAACTCCTGTCCCAGCCCAGGGCAGTGCAGCTGAGGAGGGGAGGGGGAGACACACAGGGGCCAGGACATTTCCCTTGGAGTTAAAATGGCTTCATTTCAGCACGGGGCCCTACAGTCACTTCTGTCCCAGAAACCAGAAGAAACAGCATGGACAGCTGGTACTGGGTGGGGGAAGGAGGCAAAGCTGTCAATGGGACTGTGTCCTCTGCACAGGTCCAGAAAGCTGTGCCTCTCCTATCATGTCCACTGTTTAGTTAGGTTCAGACTCCAGTCCTGTCCCTTCCACACCTAATGTCCTCCAGGGCATCTTGGCTTTAACCTCTCTGAGCCTCAGCCTCTCAACTTCAACAGGGAATTAGCGTCACTGAAGAGCTACCTCTTGGGGACGCATGGGACTGACTGACAATGGGATGGTGCCTGTGAACTTATCCTGGACTCCTTCCACAACCAGGCAGGGCCAAGTTTGTTGAAGGGATGAGGACACCCCCAGACCCCAGAGTGAAGCTCCCAGACAGCTCAGCCTTCTCAGAGGTGCTCTGCCTTGGCCCAGGGCAGGAGTTGTATCTCCTGTATGGCTTCAGCTAAACTACCAAGTATCTCTGGGCCCCATGTTGGCATTAAGATGACTCAAATGGGCCTTTCGCCACTGGGCCAAAATACCTAACGTGAACAAGGTAAGAGACTCTTTTGGCTCAGGTTTCAGTTCAAAGCTCAAATCCTGCAGCTATGAAAGGGGGCGGGGAGAGACACACAGACACACACAGAGGGGAAAGGGGGAGAGTAAGGATGAAGGAGAGGGGGAGGGGAGAAGAGGGGAGGGGGAGGGGAAGGGAGAGTGAGAGAATTCTGTAATATGGCAGCTTTTCTCCTGTTTATTCTGGTTTAGGTCAGTAGCCTATGGCAGGTGCTAACCACATTGGGCCTGTCTGGACATACCCTCACAGAGGATACTTAACTAAGTGCCAGGAAACAGACTTTGCAGCCCCATCGGGCTGATAATCAAGGTTGCCCGTCATAAGTATCTCTGTCTCGATCTGTTTTCTGTTGCTACAACAAAATACCCCGAAGCGGGTTGTTTAGAAAGAATAGCGGTTTGTATGGCTTATGACAGTGTGCTTGGGAGTGTGTGTGCCTGTGTCTGTGGAGGTTTTATAGCGTGTCCTGCATAGCAGTGGCTGACCCTTTCCATGTCAGGCAAGGCAAGGGAGAACCTTGGGCCTCTTTCTCTTCCTCATCTCATATGTCTCTAACCATCATGTGTCCCCACTCTCAGCACCCCCTTGACACCACTCCAACTCCCAAAGACCCCACTGCAGGTGCCATCAGCATATGAATCAGAGGTTAGGACTCTAACCTGTGAACTTTGGGGGGACAACATCTGTTTACAGCAAGAACTTTGAACCCTGGATTCTGGGAAGCTTGGAAACACAGCACACAACAGCACAGCGGAAACTGTCCTGAAAATTCTCAAGGGTGAGTGAGTTTCCCCTTACAAACATCTGCTGCTTCTAAGCTGGGTGTCAGGATCCTGCCTCTGAGACTGGGTACTGGGTACTGTGGAGTCAGGTCCTGCCTTTGAAGTTGGGCTGAGTATTGGGTACTGAGGTGTCAGAATCCTGCCTCTGAGGCTAGGGCTGGGTACTGGGGTGTCAGGATCTTGCCTCTAAAGCTGGGTACTGGGTACTGGGTACTGGGGTGTCAGGTCCTGCCTCTGAGGCTGGGGCTGGGCACTGGGGTGTCAGGATCTTGCCTGTGAGACTGAGTACTGGGTACTGGGTACTGGGTACTAGGATGTCAGGATCCTGCTACTGGGGCTGGGGGTCTTTCATTTTGTTACTGAGCTTGTACCTACCATTTTATATTTTGAAAATGGCACCTGGCCAACCATGGACAGGGCTTTCCCTGGCCCTGAGGGTCAACCTTAGGAGCAAGTTGAGGAACCCCCATGCCTGAGCTCCCCTTCCCCCATGTTCAGAAGAAATGGACATGATGAAGCCCCTCACCTGCCATGGGGAGGACCCATGGTGTGAGGTGCCCCCAGACAAGCAATTGCATGCAGAGAGACCCAGAGAACTGGAGGTTCTCCAGTGTTAAGGTCCAGGAATGGCAATAGCTATCACTGTGTGTGCAGGACTGTTGGTATGGACACATCTGTGCCAACTATCCGAGCCACAAGTATGTACACACCAGAGAAGTACCTCAGTATTATACTTGGAATAAAGTCCAGGAAGGGCCGTGGGCAGGTTTCCAGCTTGCCTGTTTGCAGACTTCGGGGTGTGGAGAAGGAGGATACCACCCCACTGAGTGGCTAATGCCTGTGGGACCTCCACAGGCTCTCTCTACCTGTAACTCATCACTTGCCCAGATGAGAATCCAGCACTGGAGAAATGGAGCTCACAATGAGACCCCCAGTCCTTGGACTTCATCCCTGTGACTCCGCTGTCTGGGGACACCAGAAAGGGAAGAAATCAGATGGTGCTGGCCCCGCAGCACTCGGCGGCACCTCCCCCATGCCTGACAACTGTGTGAATATGGGGACTGCGGAGATGGCAGCAACAGCTGGGCCCTGCCCCCGTCCAGATGTGGGAAAGACAGCTTCTCCCAAAATACCCTGGCTGTGAAGTCAGAACCCCCTCCTGGTGTAAACAAAGAGGCTGCTCCTGTCTCTGCCTGGCTGTTGCTGAGCTCCTGGAGCCTCAACCCTTCCTCTGTTCCCCCAACCTCTCCTAGGCTCCCCTCAGGAAGAAAGAGCCTGGGAAACACAAGCCTGTGCTTCTCCACAAGGTCCTGCTGCTCTGGGCGGGGCCCATGACTCCTGAGATCAACACTCCCTTTCCCTGCCTTCCCCTAACTCTGCCCCTACTCCAGACAGACTGTGAGGTGCTCAGCTAGGCCTGGGTGTCTGTTCCTGTGGTCACTGTTCCACCTATGAGTTCACTCCAAGAAATCATAAGAAACCAAGAACAGGAATTGTCTAGAACTAAAGGTTTGGCCTAACCCCAGCTTTGGTTGGGAAACATGCTTGGTACACGTGACCTTCCTAAAGTTCGAGGTAGGTCAGTAGGTGTGCACACCACTGGCTTAAGCCGGTGATTACCTCCGGCCCACTGGGGAATAAAAAGGAACTGGGTTCTGTGCAACCCATGAGGAGGCAAAGGTCCCCTAGGACCCTAGTTATATGACCCTTGTGTCAGGCACAAGAATGAAGAGAGGCTTGGGAGATGCAACTGGCCGGGATGAGAGCTATCATGAGGCAGGATTCGAACTCAACCCAGACAGAGCCTAGGTTTTAATAATTTCTTCACTGCCAGCTGGAGCCTGAGGCGAGGATCAGGAATCCACTGAGCCTGGTGAAACTGGGAACACCTTGATGAGTTTCCCACACATGAGAGCCACCCCAGAGGGAGAGGCTCGGTGGCTGCCAAAACAAAGTCCCATCTTACTTAAAGGTGGGAAATGCATGGACTCAGTATGGGGTGTGGCCCAGCATCACCCTGGCAACCCAGGGCAACAACTTCATAAACAGCAGTTGGCCCCACAGGGAGGTGGGGAGGACTCCTCTTCTTGCCGCTGGGATGGGGGTGCCTGGCAAAACCCAACAGGTTTGAGAAGTCAGAATCCAGAGTGACATGCTCTGGGAGTGAGGATGCCGGCTTGGAGCCATTGAGCTCTGGGCCAGGAGGTACTGAGGGGCGGGGCCTGGCCAGCTCCCAGCCCACAGTCTTAGCACAGGCCCTGGGGGAGGAGTCTCTTCTTACACCAGGAGCACTGTTAGGAGCTGTCTAGAATCTGTTTACATGCCTGCGATGACAGCAAACCCACTCCTTATTTTTTAAGGGCTGTGTGAGCCCTCTTTAGAGAAGGGCGTCTATCACCTAGATCCCAAGGTGAAGGATCAGGTGCCAGCACTAAATCCCCTTGCTTTGGCTTTGGAAAAAAGAAAAGGATACATTTCCGGAGAGTCCATGTGTGCTCTCCTGCCCGGCCCTCTTCCCTGGTTCCCAGCCTCCAGTCTGCATTCTATAAATGTCTGCTGAGTGGAAGCTTAGTTGAGGTATGGTATCTCAAAGGTCCCTGAAGACCGGACCACATTAGGATAAGGCAGAAAATGTGGTGGGTTTCACAAAGCCAAGCACGCAGCCCTGCAGGTGAGCAAGCAGATCTTAGAGATCAAGAGCAGATAGATGCCCAGGCTGCCACAGAGACCACAACCAGGAGGTAGCATTCAGGTCCCTTCTTACCCTTACTCCATGAAGGCCTTTAAGGCAGGCTTAGAAGACTCTGAGCTTGGGAGAAGAGCCCTTGAGGCAGCTGAGGCCTAATCCGGGTGTGAGGAGTGCTCCCAGAGGAGTGCTCCCTCTTGCTGGACTGGCAGATTGAATAGGCACAGCAGTGGTTAAGGTTCAGTAATAGTCTTATTGCCTTGCTGTGCTCCCTCAGAGAGTGAATGGCCCTCTCTCTGCTCCTTCTTTCCTATCTGCAAAATGCCCATTGCAAGAGCAACAGCCCATGAGGCTAGGGTAGGATTCAACAGCCCTAGGGTGGGGCAGACCCTCAAAGTCATAACAACCCTAGGGTGAGCAGACCCTCAAAGTCACAACAGCCCTACGGCGGAGCAGACCCTCAAAGTCAGAGCTGCTGGAAGCAGTATGTGTGTGTGTGTGTGTGTGTGCATGTGTGTGTCTTTGTCTGTGTGTTTGTATCTGTGTATGTGTGTCTCTGTGTATGTCTGTGTCGATGTCTATGTGT
>NW_021604728.1:413840-430164 GCF_004785775.1 Grammomys surdaster
GCCCACAAAGTGTCATAGTCTCCTAACCAAACCCAGGAACCCGCCCACCTCTCGGCCTTCGCACATGCCATTCTCTCTGCTGGCGTGTGGGGCTGTGTGTCTGTAGCCCAGTGGCCTCTTTTCCTAGAATAACTATAGGAAGTCCTGCAGCCTCAGGGCCGGGCACAGGTGAGCCTCAAGAGCCAAACTCACTCCCCTGAGTGGGGACCAGAACCTTCTCCACTCAGCACCAGGCTGTCTGTGCCAAGGCCACGCCCCGCACACCCCCAACCTGCCTTGCTCCTGAAATTCCCTCTGCATTCCAAACTACAGGGAAAGAAATGGAGGCTCTGGAGGAAGAGGTGACAGTGCTGCGAGGGGGTTTGAACCCAGGCAGCTCGGCCTGGCCTCCTCGCCGCTCAGCACATGAAGAAGTTGACCCCCCAGGCTCAGCCCTTCTTCCATGGACAACTGAAGCCACAGACAGCCACGGGGCACCAGGCAGTCAGGCATCCCAGCTGGGGACACGCCCCTGGCCAGGCTCCCGGCCTCAGCCATCCCGCTGTGAGCACCACACATTTACTCACTTCATTAAACACCTTCTTCACGATGCCCTCCCGGCCTCCCTGCCGAGCAAGAACAAACATCGCAGCCCTCGGGGCAGGGGCATAAATCACCAAGGTTGGCAGAAGCACCAGGAGCCTGGCTCACCTCTGCCGGCAGTGGCCCGGCCCCATCAGGTTTCCTCAGACACTCTTGAAGTAGGCTGGCCTGTGTGCGTGCGTGCGTGCCTTACGTCCCCCACCCCACCCCCACCCCTGGGGCTTAGAGCACAGAGCTTGCTTGCCTCATGGGGGGGGGGGGGGTTTCTCGGTCAGAGCCTCGGTAGGATAGCATCCTGGCCCCGGAGTCAAACAGGAATTTAATCAAAGCTCAGTGTCCCACAGTCATATGGGAGGCGTCACCTCGGTTCAGTCTCAAAGGGTGTGATTTGTGGTAAGACACTTGTCCAACAGGCATAAAGTCTCAAAGAAACTCACCACCACCACCCTCATCACCATCAACTCCAATCACCATCATCCATACCGTCAACACCACCATCACCCTCCACACCACTATTATCACCACCACCCCACCCCACCCAGAGGCTAGGCTGACCCTGACGCAATGTCAAGTCCTTCACAACATCCCCTGGGAAGGGCGACACGCCGTGGTCCTCCGTCTCTTTTCAAGGTCTCTGTCCCTCCACGTAAGCCCGACTTCTACAATCCGTTCGTCTTCTCCTCATCTCAGCCTCTCGTGGAGCAGAACCATCCCTGAAGTCACCACGGCAGTGCTTGAACACCGGAGATGGGAACTCTGAGAAAACCTTCCCTCAACATAGTGTCCACCATCAAACCCTACTCGGCGGTTTCGAGTGGTGGAAATGAACGGGCTGCTTGCATCAGGCCCGTCTTGGGCCGTGGTATGTTCTCCTGGGTCTGTGTGAGAGCTGCCTGCAGGTGCACATGCGTGGCTGAGCACTCTGTGTCTGGGAAACACAACGTGTGTGTGCGCGCTTGTATGGGGGCCTACTGTATGTACTTACACAGGTTAGGCCAGACGAGCTGTGCACTGAGGGTTGAGGAAGTTGCTCCTCCAAGCTGTTAGTGTAAATCTGAGTGTGCACATACTGTGCACACTCACTGCCAGAAGATACAGGCATTTGTCCCCCTGCCTGGAGCAGCTCTAGTCAGTAGGCCCTAGTCACAAACCACTAGGTTTCCCTCTCACACTCAACTCTCTTCTTATAGAACCCAGGGATGCCAGACCAGGAGTGGCTCCGCCCACCATGTGCCGGCCCCATCTGCATCAAGCAAATGCACTACAGACTTATCCACAGGCCAGTCTTAGGGAGGCATTTTCCCTCTTCCCGTATGACTCTAGCTGTGTCGAGTTGACATGGAACTAGCTAATATAACTGACCCCTCGAGCCAGGCAGTGGTGGCACACACCTTTAATCCCAGTACTTGGGAGACAGAGGCTGGCAGATTTCTGAGTTAGAGGCCAGGCTGGTCTACAGAGTGAGTTCCAGGGCCAGGGCTACACAGAGAAACCCTGTCTTGAAAAAACAACAGCAACAACAAAAACCCACCAGTATAACTGACCCCTCGTCGACTGGACACACAAACACATTGCTGTCAAACTATAACCTTTCCTTTCTTGTTCATCCCCCAAAGAGCTCATACTAACATTATAATGTAAAGCATAAATAAGATTAAAAGCCCTACGGTTCTTAACATTTCAAATACTCCAAAACTTCCGTATCTTTAAAATACTCAAAAGTCTCTCTCAAACCCCTAAGTCTCTCTAAAATCTCAAAATCACTTTAGAAGTTCAAAAACCTCTCTACCATGGCTCCTCAAAATCAAAAGCAAGTTGTGTGCTCCAGTGAAGAGTCTCCTACCCTGAGCACCAGTTTGATGTCTTCATAACTTTAAGGAAGGCCCTGCCTGTGATCCCCGAGCTCCCTTACATCCTGAGTCCAGGAGGGAACACTTCAGCTCTGAGGACCTAGCCACTCCGCAGCCGGGTACTCAGCACACACCCAGCCTGCATTCCTTCAAGCTGTAGCACGATTCCCCCTGTCCCCCAAGAGCCAGGTTTCCTGCCTTGTGGCCTCCCTAGCATCTGGGTGGCCCTGTAGTCATGGTGAGAGTGAATGTAAAGTCCCCAAAGGCCATGTATTGAAGGCTGAGAGGCAGGGGTGGGGCTGATGCAGGCAGTGAAACCGTTAAGAGGTGGGACATATGGGAAAGAGGTCATTGTAGGTATGTTCTGAAGGGGACATCATGCCCCAAGTCTCTGCCACACTTTGGCACCTTTTTCCTGATCACCTTCATCCCTGAACACCCTCCATCCTCTTTAGAGAACAGTCTTAGGGTGCTTGTTCATGCTCCATAGCCTCTGGAAGAAAATAGCTGCTTCCTCTTCCTCCTCCTCCTCCTCCTCTTCCTCCTCCTCCTCCTCTTCTTTATTTTCTTCCTCTTCATCCTCCTCCTCTTCTTCTTCCTTCTCCCACTCTTCCTCTTCTTCCTCTCCTCTCTCCTCCTTCTTTTCCTCTTCTTCCTCTTCTTCCTCTCACCATCTCATCATCTTCCTCTTCCTCACTCCTGTCATGCTTTGTGGGCTACAGCCTTTCCTCCTCCTCCTCCTCCTCCTTCTCCCTCCTCCTCTTCCTCCTCTTTCCAGCTGACGTCTTAGGCAGGTGACCCCACCTCTGTGGGCCTCCTTCTTTGTCAACTGAAGTCTCCACCTCTCGGGCTTCGGGGGTTGGGGGGGACTGTATGTGGATGCGCCTGTGACACAGCCAGCCTGTGCCTGTTCATAGTAGGTGTGCAGTTCACACCGGTGTGCTCCCCAGTCATGACCACTGCTCCCATCCACCCTTGGTCAGGAGAGACAAGGAAGGGCAGGACTCACACAGCAGAGCCCCAAGTGCTCATGGACTCGGGGAGCAGGGAACCACAGCTCAGAACTTGTGAGACATCTCTGTCCGTCCTATTTTTTTTTGATTCCGAGTCCTCGCACGGTGGGAAAAGCTTGCTTTCCCCTGGGAAGTAGAGTGACAGCTGTAGACCAAATCCGATTACATGCAGCTATCCTGGGGAAGTCCTTTCCTGTCCTCTTGATTTCTACCCTGTAGCCTCTGCCCGGGTGCCTCCTCAACTTGGAGCTCAGATTCCAGAGCTGAGAATGGTGGATAGCCAACTCTGGAATGCAGGCTCTGGGGGCTGAGAGTCCATTCTCCCCGGCAGAGAACCAGACATTTTCAGCATAGCCACTCAGTGAAGAGTCCATCTACTGGAACTGTTCAGGCAAACAGTCCTCCGTGAGGCCTGTACTCTCCTGCTCAAAGATGCAAGTTCAAGGCTGCCCAGAACTATGTCCTCTGTAGCTCAGCTCTTGGTACCTTGGAAGCTCTTCCCTGTGGGGCTCTCTGTTGGCTCACCTCATCCTCCCAGGGCACCAGTGTCTCTGCGCACTGTTCCCTCTGTCTAGAATCTCATCTGCTTGCTGTTTCTCTGTAAAACTCCTATGAATCCTTCAAGACCCACTTGGAATGGCCCTTCTGGATATGTCAGTGCCACATGGGCATGCACATGCCTTCTGTCATCTAAAGCACATAGTTGAAAGTTCCCTGGAGACCACCCAGTCTCAGGGCTGCATATGAATAAATTATTCATAATAGAGGTAAGTCTGTTCAGAGTTGGGTTCTGTGTCCAGAAGCGCAGCCGAGGACCGTAAGCTCTGTGAGGACACGACAGAGGGCCCTGTGGAGAGAGAGCAAGCCTGCCAGCCTGGGTCTCTCTTCCTCTTCTCAAAAAAGCCACAACTACCACCTCAGGGGCCTCGTACTAGTGACTTCGTGTAAGCCTAATAATGACCTCCGTCAGGCTGCCTCACGGAAGTTCATCATACGGACATTCATTGTCTTACATTGTGTCTGTGTAAGTGTGTGTGTGCATGTGAATGTGTAAGTGTGCACATGTACTTGGGCAGTGTTAAGTCTGTGATGTTCAAAGGGCCGGTGGTTGGTATCAGTGTCTTCCTACTCTCTACCTTATTTTTAATTAAATGATTTACAGGATTTATTTTATTTTATTTTATTTTATTTTATTTCATTTTATTGCACCTCTGTGCGGGTATCTAGATGGAGGTGAGGAAAGCTCACAGCACGCTGTGTGTGGATTTACGGGCAGCTCCAAGCTGCCTGATGTGGGTGCCAGGAAGTGAACTCTGGTCCTTTGGAAGAACAGCCAGTGCTCTTAGCTGCTGAGCTGTGACTTCAGCCTCTGTGTGTGTGTGTGTATGTATATGACTATATATGTATGTATATGTATGCATGTATGTATTATGCATGTGTGTATGTATGCATGTATATGTGTGTATGTGTATATGTATATATATGAGTATGTATGCATGTGTGTGTATGTATATGTATGTGTATATATGTATATGTACATATATGTTTATGTGTGTGTGTATATGCATGTGTACATGTGTATGTGTCTATGTATATGTGTGCATTATGTATATATATATGGTATGTATATATGTGTGTGTATGTACACATATATGTGTGCATGTGTATGTATGTGCATGTGTCATATATGTATGCATGTATTATATGTATGTACGTGTGTATGTATGTATATGTATGTGTATATGTATGCATGTGTATATATGTGCATATGTATGTGTGTATGAATGTATTGATATATGTGTGTATGTGTATACATGTATCTATGTGAATTATGTATATGTATATGTGTATTTATGTTTGCATGTGTATATGAATGTATTTGTATGTATGCATGTATGCATGTAAGTATGTATGTATATGCATGTGGAGGTCAGAGAACAACTTGCAGGAGTGAGTTCTCTCCCTCCATCATGTGGGTCTATGGTGATCACCCCAGGTGATCAGCCTTGAAAGCAAGTGACATTACCTTGGAGCCATCTCACCTACCCCATCTTATTTTGGAGTACAGGTCTCTCACTAAAGCTGGCCGGTAGTCCCAGGATCCTCCTATCTCTGCTTTCTCAGCACTGGGGTTATAGCTCATGCTGTTTCTCCCTACTTTTTCACCTGGGTACTGCGGATTGAACATGGGTCCTCAGTACACAGCAAGCACTCTATCTATGGAGCACTGCCCCAGCCCCACACAGGGAAACCTTCAGATCACACAGCATACTGCACAGCTACTCAACCTGAAGTCACTGCCAGAGCTGGCTTCAGACACCCAGGCCTCTGGAAGTGTGTTCCATGGCCCACTTTGCTTCTCTTGTTGAATGGTGCTTCCCAAGTCAGGGCCCAGATGCCTCCATGTCTTAGTGTCCACTCTCCTGCCTCCTGCCTGGCCATCACAAAGGAAATGGGATACCTCATTCTAGAAAGCTCTGGGCAAGATGCCAGGAGCCTGTTAATCAGCTCTGATTGGCCAGACCTGGGTCATGTGACTATACCTAACCAGTCTCTAGAGCCAGAGCCATCTACTGATTTCATTGGCCAATTCCATACTAGATGATTTGTTCTGGATCTGGGGGTTAACCTGACAAGGACTGAAGAGAGATGCTCAAGGTAAAATCAGGACACTGGCCTCCAAAAGAGAATCCAGACACACTTCCCCTGTCTTAGTCAGAGTTTGTATTCCTGCACAAAACATCATGACCAAGAAGCAAGTTGGGGAGGAAAGGGTGTATTCAGCATACACTTCCACATTGCTGTTCATCACTTAAGGAAGCAGGTCAGGAACCTGGAGGCAGGAGCTGATGCAGAGGCCATGGAGGGATGTTACTTACTGGCTTGCTTCCCCTGGTTTGCTCAGCTTGCTTTCTTATAGAACCCAGGACCACCAGCCCAGGGATGGCACCACTCACAATGGGCCCTCCCCCCCTTGATCACTAATTGAGAAGATGCCTTACAGCTGTATCTCATGGAGGTATTTTCTCAACTGAAGCTCCCTTCTCTGTGATAACTCCAGCTTGTGTCAAGTTGACACACAAAACCAGCCAGTACAGTGACCCCTTGTCAACTTGACACACAAACATATATCACTGTTAAGCCTCAACCCTTACTTCCTTATTCATCCCCAATATCTAAATAACTTTAGAAGTCCCACAGTCTTTGCAAATTCTTACATCCTAAAATTTCAATCCTTTTTAAATATCCAATCTCTTTTAAAATTCAAAGTCTTTTTACAATTCAAAGTCTCTTAACTGTGGGCTCCACGAAAATACTTTCTTCCTTCAAGAGGGAAAACTATCAGGGCATAGTCAACAACCAAAAGCCAAAAAAAACCCCAAAAACAAAAAACAAAACAACCAACCTCAATGTCTGGGGTCCACTCACAATCCTCTGGGCTCCTCCAAAGGGCTACTGTCACAGCTCTGCCCTCTGTAGCACTCTAAGCTAATTTTGACCCACTTCACTGCTGATGCTGTTCTTGGTGATCATCCCATGGTACTGGCACCTCCAATACACTGGGGTCTTCCACTGCAACTAGGCTTCACTAAGAGCCGCTTATAGGCTCTCTTCATGGTGCCAAGCCTCAGCTGCTCTTCATGACCCCTCATCCTTTCAAATCCAGTACCACCTGGATGACTCTCAGACATTACCAAGTCCAGCTGCAGCAGGAGGTACAATCTTGGCTATCTCGGGAACACAGCTTCTGTGTGCTGTCAGAAAACACTTCCCAGAAGATTTCACCTCAGTGATGCTGGTCTGAAATTAGTGGTTCTTAATCACCACTAATTTCTTAGCTCCAGCTAACCAGCATCAATTGTCCCAGTAACACAAAGGTTCCATTTTAGTAGTTCTGGTGTTTTGTTAATCACAGCTTATTCTTCAGCCCCAGCTAACCAAAACCACAGAATCTTTACAATAAAAAAAAAATCAACAGCCCTGAAAGGAGTCTTTAAGCATCTCCCTGAAATTTCACAAGCCAGGCCTCCATTGTTTGCACTGTTCTCAACATTATCTCCCAAGCTCCTATAGAACATTCCATAGAACTCTTAACACCCGATGGCTCTTCTAGCCCAAAGTTCCAAAGTCCTTCCACACTCCTCCCCAAAATATGGTCAAGTTGTCTCAGGAATACCTCACTATGCTGATACCAATTTGTCTTAGTCAGGGTTTGGATTTCTGCACAAAGTATCATGACAAAGAAGCAAGTTGAGGAGGAAAGTGTTTATTCAGCTTACACTTCCACTGTTCATCACCAAAGGAAGTCAGGACTGGAATTCACACAGGGCAGGAACCTGGAGGCAGGAGCTGATGGAGGGGTGCTGCTTACTGGCTTGCTTCCCCTGGCTTGTTCAGCTTGCTTTCTTATAGAACCCAGGACCACCAGCCCAAGGATGGCACCACTCACAATGGGCCCTCCCACTCTTGATCACTAATTGAGAAAATGCCTTACAGCTGGATCTCATGGAGGCATTTCCTCAAGGGAGGCTCCTTTCTCTGTGATAACTCCAGCTTGTGTCAAGTTGACACACAAAACCAGCCAGTAAACCCCCAAACTAACACTGCCATCCTCACAGAACCCCCACCTGCCCGCCTCCCCCTTCATCCCCACAAGACTCTTTGAAACCTAGGGCAAGACATGATCTGAGAAACACTCATCTGCTTCATTTGACAAATGAAGACCAGAGAGGGAAATTAATCTCTCTGAAGTCACACAGCTCACTTCACCATCCTGCTCCCAGCTCCGCGGTGGTCTGCATTTCCTGGACAGGCTATTTCCCCTGACTCATGGTGCCTCCATCACCAGGTTGTCTGTTGTAGGCTTCCTTGTCTAGCAGAATTAGCGTTTCACACCCTCCTCTAGTTTGCAAACTTTAAAAAGAAATTAATTCCATCATTCCAACAAGTGTAACAACTAAATTATCATCTTCACATGATTAAGGAGTCTGCCGTGTCTCCCCTGGCAAACACCACACGCACATAATTTCACTAAATGTAATAAACCAACCACAGAATTATTAATTTTGCCATGGTACTCATAACAATCAGAGCCGCTTGAACCTGGAAAGAGAAAGACTGAAACTAGGGCTGAAGTCACAGGAAATCCCCAGTCCCTCCCCACGAGCTGAAGGCTACATACTGAAAACTGGATGGCATCTACCTCTTACTGTGTTCGAAATGAGACAGACCAGGGTAGGAGCCCTTGGCAAGTCCAGCAAAGCTTACTCCAAAATCAAGATGTCTCTAAGGAGCAAAGGGCAAATGCCCTGCCTCTTCGGAACTTCAGTCATACTTAATGTCTGGTCCTAAAACAGCTAAGGTACCACTAACCCACTTCCCACACCCATAGCAGACATTATTAATCAATCAAAGAACTTCCTGCCAACATAGGTAATCTCCACAGCCCTCTTGGCAGACATTACCTATCTCAGTCACACCATACCATTCCTGACGTAATCCAATATTGGTAGTTTACAGAAAGAGGAAATAGACTGTAGACAGAGAATTGGCTTGCTTTCAGTCAAGGTGTAGACTAAAGGAGAGGTTGGGATGCTGTGGTTAGAGGCCTGAGCCCTGTTTGACTGGTGGTTTCTCTTGAAACCTCTGGGAGAAGACCTAAGAGTTGGCTGCAAGCCCCACACTTGTCCTCTTTCCCGCCGTCTCTGATTTCTGTATGTGGTGGGCACAGCGTCTCCAGAGAGCTTCTCTGTACAGTTTTTATCAGAAGCGTGAGGAGCAAATGACTCCTTGTTTAATTTCTAGAATGTTCGCCCGGGTATTATTTTACATGGAATGAAGTTGAAGAGGTGATCATTGAAAATGTTTCAAATCATTTATAAATGATTGCTCTCTCTCTCTCTCGCTCTCTCTCTCTCTCTCTCTTTCACACACACACACACACACACACACACGACTCCCTTACTCCCTTCCGTGTGTGGGAATGGCAGCTTTCAAATAGTACACGCAGGCTGTGAAGAATGAACAGCAACAGAAAAGCCAAAGCCAAGACTGGTATATAGTTGCCCAGACTGCGGACGGAACAGCTATAGTCACTTCCGCTATGACTTACGTGGTGCTGCCTGACGCTGACATCCCTCTTTGTAGCCTAAGAAGCATGGAAGAGCAGCAACCGGGGCTTAGCACGGCTTCCCGCAACAACCGTGGCCCCTTTACAAAAATCACGTGCGCGATAATCCCTCCGTGGCGTTCAGTACCATGTGCGCTATCCAGCCCGTCCTGGCTGACTGTGTGCTCCAGCTGTGCTGATGAGGTCTGCGCATGTGCATATGTGTGTCTGATAGTAAACTGACATTATGGGGGTTGGGGGGCAGGTGCAGGATTTCCTGTTAGAGTCCAAGCTGTCTTTGGGAGTCCAACCCACTGAGCAGATCCCCATTAGGACTGGGTCCTGCAAAACCGCAATGGATCACTCTACCATGGTGCCGGGAGCAGGTTCCAGGAAGGGCTCTCGGAGATGTTCTCTGAGGAACCTGTGCTGCTGAGCCTGGCTTTCTTTCAAAACAGAAAATTTGGGTGAGACACCAAGCCTCGTCAGCATCCCTTGACAAGTGCATAGGCCGAGACTATAAAGCCACTGGGCCCTCGGGCCCTTTGAGTTGAGTGCTTTGGGACTTGGAAATCTGCAGCCCATAGCTGCACCTCAGTCTCCCCTGGTGTGTGTGTGTGTGTGTGTGTGTGTGTGTGTGTGTGTGTGTGTGTAGGGGGAAACATCTCAAAGAAGCCAACCACTGATGCGTCTTTCTTGGTAGCCATGTTTCTTTCTAGTCCAGGAATACCCCAGTCCAAAAAAAACCAAAAAAACAAAACAAAACAACAAAAAAAAACCCACAAACAACCCTAGGTCACAGACTTGCTCAGTTTTTTTCACCCGTAGATACAGGGTTAGGTGCGGTGCGGCTTGTTTCCTTCTGGCTCCATATCTGACTCTATGGGACTGTACCCACTGCATTATGAGACAAAACTCAGGGTCCACCTTGGGCCCTGACCCCTGCCCTAAAGTAATCAAATTTCCAAACCCTAACACCTTATAGCTCACAATGAATATGATTCTCATCGTTCAAATGTCCCAATTCCAAGAAGGCAGTCCAGAGAACCTGCGTCAGACAACTCTGACTGAAGTTTCCTGGTTTAGGGCGTGGCCTCCTGTCAAAGTGGCATGAACACATGCCCAGCCTCCAGGTACACTGAAATCTGTGGTGGATGCTGGGAAGCTGACAAGAGAGAGGGGCGAGGTCAGTGAATGGGGAGGCGGGGTCAGCGAGACAGACGGGGATCAAGAGCAAGAAGGTTCCAACAATCTGTAAATTGAAGGTAAAATTGAGTCTTGAAGGTGGGGTGAGAGTGGGCTAGCCACGGGCCAGATGGGCAGTAATTGAGAATGAATTATAGTTGCGGGAGGGGCGGGGCCAGCCATGAGATAGACAGAGGGTTGGAGAGGTTGGTGGAGCAGGGTAGTGGGTAGGGCCGTGACTCTTTCAGTGTGTGGGGAAAGTGGGCTGCGTGTGTGGCCCCTGAGGCCACAAGGGTAGAGCGGACAGTAGCCTCCGTAGGGAGGAGGCAGACAGGATCAAGATTAGGTTGGAGAGTCTAGAGGCGTCTCATGAAGGGTTGGGGGAGGAGCCTAGGGGATGCAGGAAAGCAGGAAGGCTTAGGTAGGCCAGCTGCACAGGAGTCACGTGAGGGGAGGCGGGGATGCATGGCGTCTACTTTGACAAGAGAACCTGAGACTCCTCCCTCAGCTCTACACGCAGAAGATCTAACAAATCAGAGGTGCAGAATCTGCCCCTCCGTTTGTCGGTAGGCGAGGGCCTGCCTTAGAGGTCAGGTGGCTCTAAAGGCAGAGCCTTAACTGCCTGTTGGCCTCGAAGCCCTGCACGTGGGACAGGCATGCGGGAAGAGCCAACTGCGGTCCAGAAGACCTGGTGGGCAGGACAGCCACTGCTTATAGAGTTACCCTCAAGGTCCTTTTTAGCTCCCTGAGCCCCGAGAGCTTGAGGGAGGGGTCAGAAGTAAAACTGTGTAACAGATGGACAGAGGGGCAGGCCAACTTTCTCAAAGGAAAATAGAAAGGGCTGGATAGTTGTTCATCATCCCCTCCCACAGGGCAGAGCCATCCTGCTGGTGGGGAGCCCCGTCCCATTCAGACATAGGATCGATGTGGGGGTCTCCCCTGTGGAGGACCAGGGAGGGTGGCTAGAACAGCCAAACAGGTGCAGTGTGGCCTAGCAACCACCTCACTTCCCCGGGTACCCAGCACTGTGATCTCCAAAAGTGAGTCCTCATCTTGCCCAGTAAGTCAGTTTGACTCAACATTTCTCCTCCTTAGAAGAATGTCCCCTGCATTTCTCTCTCTCATTCTCCCTCGTGGCTCCTGTGACGCTGGGGAAATTGCTGCTCAGGGCGTCAGCCTGTCCCCCCACTGTCACAACAGCAGGGTAGGCTCCTGCTGGCCGCGGCCATAACTGCTAGCTGGACCCTGCTGGATAAAGCCTTCACTGGCGTTGATCTTGAGCTCCAGTCTGAGGCTGCAAACTTTGAAGCGTGTAGCACAGGTTGTTCCTAGGCCTCCGGGTTTCTTGGCCTCTGATTGGCTGAATGTCAGCTGACCTCTGCCAGGCCCCAACCAGGCTGCCCCCGCTACATCATCCGCTTCTAATCTCTGCACTGTTGTACGGAGACCCCCTCCCCTTCCTCTACTTTTGTGTCTTTGATTCTATCTGTACCTCTTTCCAGCAAACCATTTTAATTCTCAGCAAGCATTTATTAACTACCTAATGTTTGCTGGGCACTAGTCCAGAAGTTGGAGGTGTGTCGCGAGTGAGACAGACAGTCAACAAACAGGTGGGCTTCTGTTGTTGACTCCTGTGCTCCTCTCCATCATGAGGACCGATCTGAGCCTTTGTCCTCACCTCTGAACCTGAGCGGGTCCTTATGACATCCTAACTAATCAGGAGCAGCAAAAGGCTCACCCTTCAGGAAGCCCCGTGTTTCTGCCTTACCTCTGGGAAAACTCACACTTGCACTTACAACCTGGTCTCCTGCAGAGAAAAAAGCTGCACTCCAGCCCAAGGCCGCTTAAGCCCCAGCCATTGCCTAACTAGGGGGAACTGCACCCTTGAGCCCTGTTCAAACAGTGAGTTAGTTCTTGGGGGCTGCTGTTTTAAGCCAAGTTCTGGGAGTTTGTAGTACAGGTAACAGTGACAGTAAACTATACCCAAGAAAGAAAAGCAGAGCCAGGACGAGGCAGGAGGGGAAACCACAGTGGTGGTCAGGGAGGGCCCAGGTGGCCCCCAGTCCTGCCTACCCTATTGCTGGAGATATGGTCATTAAGTCTACAGATATGCATTTTATAGACAGCCCACTCTCAGAGTGGACTTTTCCAATACCTGCCTCCCCGCCCCAGCCCCAGCTTTGGGATTGAATACTTTCTTCCTGTTGGGGGATTGAATTAGATTCATCAGGCTGTGTGAACAGGTGCCAGGCTCTGAGAAGGAGAGAGAAGTGCCCCACCACCCTGCCCCAACCACCTCGAGTGTCTCCTCTGTTGTGATGATCCTCAGAGAAAGGGACCAGTCAGAGGAAGACAGAGCTAAGGTGTGTCTCCATGTGGGAGCAGAGGGGACCGTGGTGGTGACCCCAGAATGCATCCCAGAGGAGCCTTCTGAGCCCATCACTGAAACCGAAGGTAAATGGTGCCTGCCCACGCAGAAGCTCTGAGGATGGACTTCAGAAAGAAGACCCTGACTTCTACCCAAGTCTGTGTGACCTTGGGTAAGTCATTGCACCTCTCTGGGTGGTATCAATGCTCTGCAACAGCTTTTCTAGGGATCACGGCTTTGTGTGCTAGCTTGATTTCTCCCCCACCCATACCTATGAGTGTTCACCCCCAAATTAACATCCTTATTTTAGGAACAAGGCACTGGGGAGGTGGAGACAGGGGGCTGGTTCCCTATGGCTCACTGCTAGCCAGTCTGGCTGAATTCAGGAACTCCAGGTCCAGTGAGACCCTGCCTCAAAGGGAAAGGTGGAGAACAACTGAGGTTGCTGATGTCTGTCCACCCCAGGCCTGCACAGAAGCATACAGGAGTTGTCCAACAATGAACCCTGTCACCACCACCCTGCTCCCAGATATCTGAGAAGAGGCCAGTTGCCACGGGCACCCTAAGACTCCCTGAGTTGTGCAGCGGGCCAGGAAGCCTCACCTCTGCTGGCCCAGATAGTTCATAGGTGTGCATATCAATGTTGTGCCTTCCCTGCCTCAGAAGGGAGCAAGCCTTGGGAAACACCAGAAGTACTGCCTGCAGGGCCCCAGGAATGTGCATGTTGGAAGCCTCTCCCCACCAGGTGCTGCAGGGCCCTTTGAGGAGATCTGCAGGACACTGCAGAGTGATAACACCAGGTGTCTGTTCCCCTGGAGCTGGCTTCTCGGGGATGATGGGAAGCTTATCTGAGGATACTGGGCACCTCCAGATATCATCTGATGGTAGGCAGTCCCAGGCTGACTTTGAGCTGCCAGGTTGCCCTAGGTTTTTCTGGGGACTCAGCACCTTGTCACACTGTGAGCCTTGTGGACTTTAGCTCCTGTGTCCCCGAGGGGCCTGACCCACCAGAACCTCAGCATTCTCCTGGTGCCTCAGTTTCTCTCTCTGCTCTAAGCTGATTCATCCTCTCTCAGGAGCCTCAGAGCCTGGTTCTCTTAGGGGGGTAGAAATGATTAAATTTCCTTTGGAATCCAAAGGATTCTTTTATAAAGCTTTTATTTTTATTTTGTATGTATGGGTGTTTGACATGCATGCATGGCTGTGACCACATATATGCCTGGTACCTAGAGAGGTCAGAAGAGAGTGTTGGAGCCCCTGGAACTAGAGTTACAAAGGGATGTGAGACATTATTGTGTGTTAGAGGATGCCTTTAGGGGAAACTGAGGACCAGAGAGGCCACCAAGTAGCCCTGATGAGAAGATTCCAGATGAGTGCTGAGAATCAAACCTTGGTCCTCTGGAAGAGCAGCCAGTGAACCTTCTGTGCAGCCCAAGTAATATATCACAATGTAATTAATTCATTTAGTGTGTGTGTGTATGTGTGTGTGTGTTTGCATGGCACACCTACAGGAACACTCATTTCACAGGTCACCTATGGAAATCAGGGGACAACTTTTGAGAGTTCTCTCTTGATGGCAATTGAACCATCTCGACAGCCCCCCAAAAGAACCTTTATCTTAAATTTTTAAAAGGTTATTTTTAGATTTGTTTATTTTATCTTGCGCATATGTGCATTTTGCCTGCAAGTACATGTGTGCACCATGTGTGTGCCTGATGCCTACGGACACCAGAAGAGGGCATCACATCCCTTGGAACTGGAATTACAGAGGGTTGTGAGCTGTCATGCGGGTGCTGGGGACAGGTCTTCTGTAAGCTCTCTTAACTGCTGAGACATCTCTCCAGCCCCCAAAACAAACTTTCAGAAGAATTCCATGCACACATAAAATCTAGTTTCCCACCTCGGTGCTGTGGGGTCACCACATATTAGTTGTTCTGAGCAGACAAGAAGCCCAGGAGAGCCGGCTGTGCAGAGGACCAGGAAGATGCTAGGTACCTGGAGTTCCCACCCCACCATAACCAGCTAGTACTGGTTGGTGCTGAGCTTTCAGAGATGGGTGTGAGCTAGGCTCAGTTTCCTTCTAGGGCTTGTGAAGTTGTCCGTCCCCCCCACCCCAGCCCCGGCCTGGCCTCAGTTCCCTTTGAGATCTGTAAGCCTGGCACCCCCAACAGAGAGAGCTGCAGAAGGCCCCTCTATCGCTGAAGTCAGAATTACAGGTTCAGACAATCACCCTCTCCCTCCCTCCCCACTCCCTCCCTCTCTCTTTCTCCCATGTTTATTTTTTTAATTCCAGGATGTTTGGTTTGGACTGGCTCCAGCTCACGGTGTTTTCACTAGGCCATCTCAGATTCCTCCAGCCCCAGTCCCGGTTTTTCCTGTAGTAGGTGGGTGGGAGGGTTGGGGGGAGGAATGAGACATCTGTCTTGGGGTTGTAGAAGAGCCTGGATCTTGGAGCCAGAGTGTGCTGGGTGCAAATGCAGTCCCCCCCCCCCACTCCAGGCTGCACAGTGTGGGCCTGGTGTTGTCACAGGCCCTTCGAAGCTAGAAGCTACATCTGAGAGCTTCCTGGGCTCACGACAGAGAATAGAAAGGTGCTAAGGGAGGATGCGGGAGAAAACAGAGAAGGGGCCAGAAACTTCTAAAAAAGTAAGTTCTGCCGAGTCAGCAAAGGTCCCCACAGGACCAGAATGCCCCTGGGGCACAGTGCCTGTTTCATCAGGCTGAGGTCTCTGGATCCATCTCCAAATATTTCATCAAAAAGCCTGGCAAGGTACAGCCCTAGAGAGGCAAGATTATTGTGTGTTAAAGGATGCCTTTAGGGGAAACTGAGGCCCAGAGAGGCCATCAAGTAGCCCTGATGTAACTTGAGCCCACCCCTGTTCCAGATCTTAGGCTCTATCCCTCCCTACCCTCCCCTTTCCCCTACCTTCCTCCCCTTCCCTTGCTTCCAGGGAGGAGTGACCTACAGTACCCAGGTCACCTGCTGAGCTTCATCACGTGTGTAAAAGTAGCAGCCAGCATGTCAAACTGCTTTGAGAGCTGGGGCTGCCCCTATAATGGCTTTCTCCAAGGAGGACAGGGGCTCGGGCCTCAGGACCCAGGGGGGAAAATGAAGCTCTCTGCCCAAGGTTGCCTAGATCAGGGAGGGAGGCTACAGAAGCTGAGCCTCAGCAGCCCTGTCTGGGGCTGGACCCCTCTGCAGCCCCATTCTGGGCCC